>NW_020837948.1:14087445-14620013 GCF_003676395.1 Aethalodelphis obliquidens
CACACACACACACACACACACACACACACACACACACACACACACACTCTCACACACACATACATCTCTCTTTCCATCTTTTTCTACCTCTTCCTCTTTCCCTCTCCCACTTTCCCGGGTACTATATGAGACACTAAAGATAGAATGATAGATGAGGCATTGACCCTGCTTTGAGGAACACATGATTCCAAAGAAAGAGAAATAAAGTCATGTGATGTTTGAACTCAGCAGTGGTGCAAGCACTGCATTCAACAAAGAAGGGAGACTTAGGAGAATGATCTGGGAATGCTTCCTCCACGAGGTCACACTAAATATCCAAGGATGAGGAGGGATTAGCATGTAAAGGACAGAAGAGAGGTCTTGGTAAATACCATTTGCAAAAACCAGGTGCCTAGCCAGTAACTTTCCTTTTTGTATCCAATTGAATAGTATCAAAAGGTACTAATTGGACCCTTGCTATCACAAATATATTGACTATATTTACCTTGTTCTCATCAAATACATGTAAGTAGCAGTTGTTGTTGGAAAAGATGGGAGGTAGGGGGCACAAAGTGGAGAAAACGGAGAGATTACTAATTATGGAGTCTGTAGTTCTAGAACCCTCAATCAGCTCCATCCCTCGAATCTTGAAAATAGTGTTTAAGTTCTTTGAACTTTAGTCTGCTCAAACTTTACTAGAGAAAAAAATCTTTACTTCCTCACAACCTAATGGTGAATATCAAATGAGAAATAAAGAAGTACTGCAGAAAGTATATAGCATTATACAGATATAGTTATTGTAATCTACATATAACGTGCCTATAACAGCCCTCTACATGTACCAATAGCTCTAATGTTTATCTATACATCCGCGGAATGGAGGAAGCCTGTGCTGTATCCCACACAGATAAACACATGTCTATTTGTACTTTTCCTTTACAGTCCTTTTCACACTGGTAATACTTAATGTTTTCTTTCTCTGTTAGATCTGAGATTGTCTTATCCACCTCCATCTTCCCTGCACCTAGTAAATTGCCTAGGAATATGCTGAAGGGGGAGACACCAACCTAATCCTCAGTAAATATTTTCTGAGTAAAGAATGGGATTTTAAAACCTGAATTATATAACTAGCTGATCAACTTTTCCCTAGCTCTATAGACATAATTTTCCATTTATTGTACATGAAACAATATTTAATTGCAGAAGTTAATTTCCAGTGGGTTTTCTTCTATGGTCCTTTTGGCCAACTGTGTTCCTTTCTGGGTTTTTTTGGTTTGTTTTTCAGTTGTTTTTTTTTTTTATCTTTGCTTAATATTTTCTTTTAATTTTCTTTATTTTTAAATTTTTATTGGAGTATAGTTGCTTTTTTTACAATGTTGTGTTTGTTTCTGCTGTATAGCAAGGTGAATCATTTATATATATATATATATATATATATATATATCTCCACTCTATCTTTTAGATTTCCTTCCCTTTTAGGTCACCACAGAGTATTGAGTAGAGTTTCCTGTGCTATACAGTAGGTTGTCATTAGTTATCTGTTTTATACATAATGGTGTATATATGTCATTCCCAGTCTCCCAATTCATCTCTCCCCTCCTTCCCCGCTTGGTAGCCATAAGTTTGTTTTCTACAGCTGTGACTCTATTTCTGCTTTGCAAATAAGTTCATTTGTACCATTTTCTGGAGCCTACATATAAGTGATATCATATATTTGTCTTCCTCTTTCTGACTTACTTCACTCTGTATGACAATCTCTCGGTCCATCCACGTTGCTGCAAGTGGCATTATTCCCCACGCAGCCCGCAGGACAAAAGAAAGAACTGTGATCCTTTTTGAACATGCATAGGAGTATTCTTAGCCACATTCCATTTCTTCAGTATATATTTGCTAAGTGCCTACAATAATAGTCTTATGTATGTCCTGTGCAGAGAAACAAGAAGTATCTAATAGGAGTCTCTTATCCTATATAAAGTTAGCAACACATGTCTAAATGTGCAATGAGGGATTCAGGCCACAACAATGCAGTAATTTGAAGGAAGGAGAGATGTGGGGCGGTCAGAGAATGATTTCATAGAGCATTATAATAGTAGCTCAGATTTATTGAATGCTTGCCAAGTGCCAGGCATTGTTCTAAGATTTTACATATATTAACTCATTGAATGCTTACAACAACACTTGAATTAGGTCCCGTTGTATTCTCATTTTAAATACAAGAAAATTGCAGTTGAGTGAGGTTAAATAACTTAATGACAGAGCTGAGTCTGAACCTCCACGACTCCAGTGCCTACATTCATAATTACTATCCTTTGCCTTTTCCAATAGAGTGTTCAGAGCCAAGTCAGATATGGTCTCTCAGGGAAAAAGTACGTTAATGAAGGATGGGGGAAGTGTGAGTAAGAGCAAAGGCAGCAAGGTGGGATAAGAGCAGCCCAGTCAGAATGCTGGGTTCCCACTGAAGAATAGAGGAAGTCTCACCTGGAAAGTTCTGACAAGCTCATCTGTGAAGCCTTGAGCTTGTCGCTGAACAATTAGATAGTGTCATTTGGGCAGTGAAGACTGGTTATCACATTTTCAGTCAAACTTGAAAACATTAATGCTTTGGTGTGCAGAGGTTTGCACAATAGGATCTGTACCTTCTGGCCTCAGAGGCCACCTTTATTTTTCCAGAAAGGAGTGTGTGCCTATCTCTGAAAATGCTGCTATTTTCACCAGTCTCATACTGCACTCTATTTGGGCATCCATGAGTTTCCTAGGTTAAGGCAATCAGTGACTTGGAATCCTCTAACAAGAGACATAGTCCAATTTGCATTAGTCTTAGGACTTTACCTTGAGGTCTTCAGACAAAGGCTGGAGCGGGGTACGGGTAGGAGCGAGCCTGAAAATGCATCCAACACACAGGGTGGAGCACAACGAAGATAATAATAAATAGAACTCGAGTCCTCATGGTAGCACTGACCTCTGAATCCCATATGCCTGAAGCCCACGCAACTTCTGGACTTTTCACATGTGTGAACCACTACATTCTCTTTGTTATTTAACCTAGTTTGAGTAGGCATTCTATTCATTGCAATAAAAATCACCCTAACTAATCCATTGCCCAATGCTTAGGATTTCCCCTTGATTTTAGGACATACAAAAGCTCTACCTGAGCTTGGTGACACAGCTCATAATATTGTCTCCCTTTTTTTATGACCCCCCTCTTTGTGACCTCTTCACCAGGACAAATCTCAGTGATTTTTTCATAGTTCAGCTCTGAAGCCTCAAACCCCAAGTCAGTAACTTCTTTCCCAGGACTGCTAAAGTCCCTGCAATCTGGAGCTTGTAAAGCTCTGGGTGACCAAAGAACGGCTGTATATCACACCCAGAGCTTTCACATCAAAGTACCCAGTGGAGGCCTCATCCTGTTCAAAATGACAAAACGAATCCCAGAGCTTTATTCTTGAAACACATAAGACATGTTTTCTTCTTGAACATTTCATTGCACCGTCTTCAGAATCAAGCTCTCTAAAGAATATTATTGTACCTTGAGCTTCTTGACACGTTTCCTAATAATTTGAAGCTTCTGACATTTCTACAATAAAAGATTGCACTACTAGAAAAAAAAAATCAATGAATCTTTTTGGCAATCATCCTAAATCTGCAGAGATTAAATTCACTTCCCAGACATTGCTATTTCATATCAAATACAGAGTCCCGGAGTATAATTAAGATAGTTGCAACACGATGTATTTCATGCCCTAGCTGTCTGCTTTAAACTATCGTGGGGAGTTCAGAAATAATAAGTAAGCTACATCTTGACCAGAGCAATTACATTTGCTAAGCAGAACGGGATGAGCAAGAGCTATGTAGAGGAATAAAATAAATCCACCAGAAAACCAAGAAATTCTATATTCATTCTGATATATAAACCTTGCTGATTAAAAAAAGAAAAAAGAAAAAAGACTCACCTCCAGTTACAACTCCCAGGAGAATAGCAGCTATTATCCCCTATTGAGTTGGTACTTACCATATAGAGCCTGAACAATTCATACAGAAAAATAAACCGTAACATTCCTGTTTATTATTACTTTAGCTGAAAGGTGGTGACATTAAACAGTTCTGCACTGCTGCTATCAATCAGCAGGCTGGGGATGTTCTCAGCATGGGACTAAGACTCCTTGGAAACCATGCTCATCAAAGCAACCAGCTGTCAGAATTCTTCAAATTAAACTGTTATTACAGTAGTATTCATTAGTCAGTTACTGACTATTAAGATATTTTTATATCAGCACCATTGACATTGGCTGTTGCTTTTTAATATGCACGTTATACATAAGCATGATTCAGTGGCTCGGGTGAGGATGACAGACTCTATTAGAGCTTGGTGTCCCCTGTCTAAAGGGTGCAGCAAAGGGCTCCTGTCTTATCCACGCACACTGGAATTTCACTGGGAAGTTGGATGTTTGTTCTGGTGACTGGAGAAGGGAGAAGGGTAGTAATAATATATTTCAACACTAGTACTTGCCCAGCAAAGTGATAGCTCAAAATCAGAAATTCTAACTCTGAAAGCTGTTACTGAGCCCCGATGACAGTGGTTTATGCTTCACCGGCGTGATGGTTTGGATTTCCTTTTTGTCTGAGTTGCTGGGCGCATGTTTAACTTTTGCTTGAAATCCAGAATCAAACAAAGCATGTCAAATGGGGTGTGTGGAGAAGTAAAGAGGAAAATCACTATACAAGCTCTGATAGGAGAAAAAATGTGAAAAGACATTAAGACTTGGGTTCTTATTAACTTAAATAGTATCCTTGGCATTTGGAAAACTTAAATTTTAGTTTCTAGGCAAATTTAACCTAAATCATTTTACTTCAACTAGAAAAAAAAAGTGTGTTAAATACTCAGTAACTTAGAGAAAGTGATATATTACTTACACGCTTAGCACAAACTTATTCATACATAGAAGCCACAGAGCTTCTAGTTCTCCCCTCCCCTGATGTTAATACCCATACAGCATTTAGAATACTAGTCTGTTTTGTTGGAATGGAGAATATTTAGTCCAAATTGTTTATGTTGTAGATGAAGAAAGCGAGATTCAATGTATAAGGTAACTGGTGTCAGCCTTAACTTTGTTTTCCTTTCTCTCTATTTTCAAAAACATCTTGGCGCTCCCATTCCACCTAGAAGCCAAGCCATTTCCTGGTCCTCACATGCACGAAGATGCCATGGGACAATATATAAACCACCTTTGCCCCTGCTGTGAGAAAGTGTGGGATTAGTCCTTTTCCCTGACCCAGAATCTGAGACCCCCAGGGTTCAACACTTGGGTAGGGTTTGATTTGCTATGTGAGAGTTAGCATGAACCATTGATATCATGTTAATAGCTCATGAAAGTATTAACTTTTCAGGAGTTTTGCCAGCCACTGACATCATGTTAGCAGCTTGAAATGGGCTATGGTTGGACGGACTATTTACACCACGGAAATTGGCAAACACTACAAGTCAAGCAGTGTTGGTGGTTGTTTCTTTCAGAGGTTGGTTTGTTCTCCACTTATTAGCTGTTTTGCTGCTGAGTTTTCTTTGCTGCGTTCAGAGCCCGGGAGCGAGTACTCTGCTGACAAGCATTGTCACAACCACCCGTCACAAATTCATTCAGTAAACAGTTACTGAGGGGCTACCATATCTCAGGCACTTTGACCACCTTCTACCATTGTGCAGAACAAGTAAAAACTAAAGTTCAACCCACCATCTGCTTGTACACCTCATTTAAGGCCAGCATCTGCCTGGAAGAAGGAACACACTTTTCTAAATCTCTCAAAGGGACTCATAGAGCTATGGGTGCGTGGGGTGGGATCTGCAGTCCTGTGTCTATCAAGAGGGCTACTTTTTCTTAATTTCCTAGAGAGCCCTGTGGGCTGACAATGGTGCTCTGCATTTGCTGAAGACACGGCAGTGAGCAAGTCCAAGTTGGGATTTCATGGCTCGCCTTCAAGGAAGGAGACAAAATGAACGTGATGATTTGAGAAAGTGATGATGCCATGAAGCAAAGCACCAAGGAGATGTGAGAGAAATGGAAGGTGGTGGGAGGGGAGCTGCTTTGGGTCTGGAGTTCAGGACAGGCCTCTCTGTGGTCTTGGAAAAGAGTACTCCAAACGGAGAGAACAACAGCAAATGCCCAGAGCCAAGAGTGAGCTTGTGTTACTCAAGAACAGAAGACACCCAGCGTGACTGGAGGAGAGTAAGATATACAAGATGGGAATAGTGAGGTCAGCAGGGGCCTTTGGAACGGAATTTGGGTTTTATTCTTTGTGTAGTAAGAAGCTACTGGAATGTTTTAAGCGAGAAGTGATTTGCATTTTTTAAGAGATCACTCAGGCTTTTGTATGGAAATTAGATCGTAAGAAAACAAAAGTACACACAAGAGACCAGTTACAAGACTGAATTCTGCTCTCCTATGCCTGAGTTCAAGCTTCCCAAGACAGGGCGTCTTTGTGTTTTAATTTTTATTTATTTTAGAATCTTGCTTCTGAGGCCCAGCCCAAACCTCCTGACTCAGTTACCACTCACCAGCTCAAAGACCCAACTTCCATCTCTGTAAGCATTTGGTTTTCCTTGAATTGTTTCTAAATTACTTTTTATAAACACTATATCATGGTGTGTTTACTGAAATGATTTAAAAGATAATTTAAGGAGCACAGGACAATAGAAACAGAGCAAAAAGACAAAGGAAAAATATGCCTGTTACATGCCAAAATTGATTTCAGTTTGAGACCTCACACTAGAGTTATTATGAAATAATAACTCTTGCAGGACTGAGGGTATCTTTTCTAAAAAAAGCGGTTGTCCATTCTGGAAGCATGTTGGTGTCACCTGAAGGATTTTTAAAAATACCTATGCCCAGGTGTAACCCAAGAGTTTCTGATTTCATTGGTCTATGGAGGAATCAAGACATTGGAGTGTTTTAAAAGCTACCCAGATAATTCTAATGTAGAACCATGGTTGAATATTACACTTCTAAGTGCCTGGGCTTTTGGCCGGGAGGAAAGGAGAAGTAGCGAAGGATTCCATATAGCACGGAAGAAGCATCACCTATCATCCTTGAGACTGGAATGAGCAGCAGCGCTGTTTTTCTCCCATGAAGAACAGACAGTTCATTTTACAATTTAGGCCTCAAAACGGATGGACGTCATCCATCCCCAAAACGAGATGTACACCATCTCAAATACTAGATTTCTAGACGTGGATGTTTGCCAAATAGAGACTGACTCTACTTCACTCTTATCTGCGGTCAAATCTGAAGTGGAATGATGGGCGAGTCCTCTCCTGCAATCCCAACTGCCACTCAGATACTCACATCTTGGAAGGAAACGTGCACCCAAATAAATGTCAAAAGAGCTCCCTCTCCCTTTCTAACCACCTGCTCCCAATATCTCCACCTTCCGGAAAATAAACGTTCATCAGGGAATGATGCAAAAAACCAGAGTTGAAGAATTCCAGGAAAGGGGAAGGAAATACCATGCCTTGCTTTCCTAATTTCCGTCAAGCATTGTGAGACTCTTCCCAAATTATCTTCCTTATCATCAAAATAACCCATTATTAATATCACCTCCATTTTGCAGTCTTTGAAACTGAGGCTTCCAGTGTTAAGTGATTTTATTTTTTTCAAGATCCCACATCTAGAAAACAGAAGAGAAGGGATCAAATTCCAAATCCCATATTCTTTCATTGTACTATAGTTCTTCCTCAGACAAAATACGGTGGGGCAAAGGAGCTTAGAGACTGGGAAAACTGGAAAACAGATAATGGAAAATCTGGAAAATTAAGAGATTGAAGAGAGACAAATACCAAAAATATTTTTCTTTCCCATTCTTTCTGGAGGAGAGGTACTATATCAGGGCTGCAAAGGAGGAATTTCACATGGAATGTGGAGGGATCCCCAAATAAGAATGCCTTCATGGAACAAACCAGCAATGACATGGACTGCACAATGTAGGACAGAAGAAGAGAGAGGCATCTTAGATTAGAAGCACGTAACACCAAGTGTCAGCAAATTGCCTTGTGCGTTAGAAGACAACTCTTTCCTTTTCCTCATCTCCCCCATAAAGGCGTTGCAGAGAGACTGACTTTCAAATGGTTTTTTTTTTTTTCAATTTTCCCTTGTCAAACTATGATATTCAGGAAAAATTCCTGTCTGCTTCTATGTTTACTTTATATAAGAGCTCATTCATCATCGTGATACAGAAGAAAAAGGCTTTGGAACGTTTGGGTTTTTGTTTTTTTAATTTGCAAAGGGATTTTGAGAGTTCTGCAGAGTAGACCTGTTTTCTTCCCATGGAGTAAACATTTGCTGAAATGGACCAAGGAAACGGAAGCCAGTATTTTCTACCTGCTGCAACCCTTTCAGCCTGTTTTTGAGCACTTAGACACTTTGCTTTTAGTTAAATGACAATTTCTTACAGAGCTCCACTTTTCATTATGAAATCATTGTCATTGCTTGAAGGACAAAATACTTTCTTCTCAACGAATAAAAATCTTGATTTTAGCCACTTACTCCAATCAGTAACTAAACTCCTGTCAAAAGAAATGGAATGGCACACAGATTTTCATAAAGGTTTATAAATGCTTTCCAACCTGCGTTTTTGTTTTTAAAACTCTCACAATGATTCTCTTTAAGCTTCTATCAAATTCCTTTTCTAGGTCTTCGTGAGATCCAAGTCATTATGAAGAGACTGTGTACTTATAAATGGCTAATGGGCATCTGTATTCTGCCCATCCATTCAGTGTATATGGGCCTTTCTCTTTGTTTTATTTTGAGTTCTGAAGAGCAAAACAAACACAAAGTTGAACACAAAGCAGTCACTCTTTGAGGAAGGTTGGGATGATATCAGAGGCTGCGGGTTATCTGTTAGGGAGGCTATTTGAATCCTGCCGCCTCATTGGTTTCCTGTTGAAAAGGTTGCTGTGGCCTTTTCACACACTTGGAGAAAATCTTATTCATTGCGTTGTCACATCTGTGAAATAGAGCTCTTTGATGACAACGCTGCTGTGAAATAGAAGGTAACCTTTGCTTCACTATCAGGCAGCTGGGGAAGCGCAGTCATATCTCAGGACTAACAGTGATGTCATTGAAAGGCGAGGCTGTTAAAAGAGAAACACCAAACACAAAACAGTGGACTCGCACTGCATTCTCCCTAATAGGAAGACATTCCATCCGGGAATATATGTCATGGCTGGGTAGGATTACCCCTGGAGTTACAGTGCCACACTGGAACAAAAGGTGTTGATAGCTGCCAGGAAACCAAACTGGGATATAAAACAAGTATGTCACGAAGTAGTTGTGTTTCCTCTCTTTTTGTTCTGTTGCCCTAAGCAAGAGAACTTTATCCCTGTAAAGAAAACACCAAGGCAGAGGACAAAACAGATAAAAGGTGATGTTGGAGACTTTAATTTTCCAAATTAGTAACCATTCTAAACCATAACTTCTAGCTCAGAGTTTGAGCTGGTACTTGGCTTTCTCTTACTTTAAACTAAAATGGAAGCAGTTCTTCTTTTGGGGAATGCCTAGGCGTCCATAAAAAGGTGTCCATAAAAATTCTCTATATGCTGCTCTATTCTGAAATGATAACTTTTCTTAACTGTGTGCTATATTCTTTTTTTTTTTTTTAATCTATGTATTTATTTTGGCTGTGTTGGGTCTTTGTTGCTGCTCGTGGGCTTTCTCTAGTTGCGGCGAGCGGGGGCTACTTTTCATTGTGGTGGCTTCTCTTGTTGCGGAGCATGGGCTCTAGGCACGCGGGCTCAGTATTTGTGGCACACGGGCTTCAGTAGTTGTGGCTTGCAGACTCTAGAGCACAGGCTTACTAGTTGCGGCACACGGGCTTAGTTGCTCCACGACATGTGGGATCTTCCCGGCCCAGGACTTGAACCCGTGTCCTCTGCACTGGCAGGCAGATTCTTAACCACTTCGCCACCAGGGAAGTCCATGTGCTATATTCTTAAGCTCAGTATTAAATTTTGAACTGTTGCACTCGCCAGCAATGTAAACATGTACTATTTACCATGTTTTCAGCTGCCATTTCCATTATCTGAGTGTCAATTTTTCTTCTGATTCTAGGCAACTCTGGCATCTTCAGTGATTTATTATTCACTTTGTGAATTTTTTGGACCCTTTCTTTGTTTTCTTTCTCTCTCCCGCTGCATTAGCTTTACCTCACTATTCACTCTTATCTTTGCCAAATGGAAGTCAAGGATATAGGACTGCAACCAGGCAGCATGGCTCCTTGGAAACGGGTTTGGCAGAGGACTTGATGGGTGAGGACGTACTGGGAATTCTTGGCTGAAATGTGGTTTTAGAATTTTCCATGGATTTTTTGTTTTCTCTGTTCTCACTCTTTCCCATCCAAACTTATAATTAAAATATAACCGTTTTATGTGTCTGCATCTGGATATAATGCAGTCTGTTTGTGCACTATGACTGTAAAGATGCTTGGAGTGGTAGAACATCTGGTGGAAAAGAGGAGTTTTGATACTTGTCTAAACTTTGGATGTTGTCATTTTTATTTTTCTGTTTCTAAAAGAGTAAGATTTTCCACATTGTTGAGAGAAATTGCATATTGAAATCATATGGAGATTTTTTTTCAAAACACACATATGCCACGTCCAAGCCTGGAGATTCTAATTCAGTAGTCTGTGGTGGGGATCAGGCATGTGTGCTTTTTGAAACTTTCTAGGTGATTCTGAACTGGGCCTCTAGCTGAGAACCTATAAAGAGAATTTTATTTTTTACATGTTTTCTTTAATGGTATTACTTTGAATTTTTTTAAAAAAATTGTAGCTACTTCTCTATCTGCTATCCATCTTTAAAAGAACCCTCTGGAGGTTGTTTAAATGATTTTCATTTACATATATATTTCCACGGGTGAAATTTTTAAAAGATCCACTCCATTAAGTTGCATGCTGAGATCCTGATTGCTGTATTCATTGTAGTTGGCAAAATTAGATTTCTCAGTCTCACCAATTAGAGAACAGACATAGAAACACCTGTGGTCAGATGCTTAACTTTAAAAGGACACACTGTATAGTAAACCAAAGATTGGATTATGAGTCAGAAATGTGGGTTCTGATCAAATCTGTGCCCTTAACTCTAGGTCTCAGTATCTGCATTGGTTAAATGTAGGGTTGGTTTAGGTGAGCCCCGGGGTCCCCTTTGGCTTCAGCATTATGTGATCGCATTTACACTCTAGTCTTGTGTGAAATGGACTAGCAGTTGTTAACAGAAACAACAAATGCATGAGAGATTGCCTTTGCTGCTTTCCAGAGAACCGCTGTAGCTATGGAGTCAGGCGCACCCAGGAGCTACCCTTCCTCTGTGCCATCTGCCCTAGTCAGGAATGGCTTGGTTCACACAACCTGTTATCTAGGTAGCAGGCCTTGGACTGTCAGCTTGCTGTCAATTTCAGTTCCCTTAGATTCATGACCCTAAAAGGTATTAGTTGCCTGAGTGACTGACTGATGATGACTGACGCATATACACAATTAACTCTTTAGGTTCACTAGCCCTAAAATGAGACCCATATGTTCCTAATCTACACATGTGTGTTAGTCTCTCCTCCCACAGTGAAATCACAATCAGGCGCTTCCAACGAGATGTAGACCAGTGATTTTTAAGCACTTTGGCAGTCATGCAGGATTTCCACTCCATTGACTGATCTACACCACACTTAGTAATGCCTCTCTTTTACATGTGATTTTACAACCATCCACAAGAGACTGGGCATAGAGAAGTGCACTTTTTAAATGTTTTTGCCAGATCATACTTAAACTACCAGTGATCAAGAGTTTTTCTCTATTTTTTGCCTCTGGGCATTTTGGTTACAAACAACTTTTCTACTAAAAAGATTCTTTAAAAAGTATCCTGTACAAGTAGTAACAGTACATAGTTAAATTTTAACACATTGTACATACTAATAGGTCAATATATGATTCACAGGAATAGTTGCTTATTTGTGTATCTATGGTATAAAGTAGATACCCAGTGAATTCCTACCTTTGATTTTGGAATGCCCATAAGTTCTTGAATATGGTGCTGAGTGAGGCTTATAGGGGTAGATTGTAGACTTAACAGCACCGTCTCCATTTAAATACATGCCACCTACTTTTGCTCTTAGAATCCTTCAAAGCTGTTTACTTTTAAAGGAGGAAGAAATAATCTATTTTCCGTATCATATTCATTTCCTGAGGGTTGTAAACCATTGAGGAGAGGAACAAGATCTATTCTTTGTACCCCGAAATAACAGTTCTCAGCACTTCACGTGTGTCAGTACCCTAGACTATCATACACTTTTCTCAGCTGCCCAGACATTTGCCTACTGTTCCTTCATGTGTTCAACAAACATCCAATGAGTATCTACTGTGGATAAACCCTCCACAAGGCAATAAGGGAGACATCAATAGAAAAGAAGATGCTGTCCCAATGGAGCAAGGAAGACGAATGAATAAGTAAATAAATGAGTAAAGAAGCTACTCTCAGAGTATATTAAGTACTACGAAGGAAAAAAATGGGTGATAGAGGCTGGGGGATTACTTTAAATTGGGAAGTGAGAGAAGGCTGTGCTGAGGAGGTGGCAATGTATGTTGGACCTTAATTAGAAAATGGAAGCCAGAAGTTGATGTAGAAGAAGAGAATCCAAGCAGAGGGAAGAGCAAGGGCTGAGAAACCAAGACAGCCACAGATGTGGTGCCTTTGAAGGAAGAAAGGTCAGTGGTGTGAGCAAGATGCAGAATGGAGAGAAAGGTCTGAGAGAAATGTGATTCACAGCAGAAAGCTTGGATTTTATTCTAAGTGCAGAGGTGAGCCATGAGAGGATTAATCTCCTTGCGATGTGGAGTCCTGAGAGGTAGTACCTGACTTGCATTTTAAAAATTAGCTACTGCTTGGAAGTTGGATTATAGAGAGCATCAGTAGAAGGATATCAGGTAAGAGGCTATTGTCTTCCTTATGGAATAGTTGTAAGCACATAAAGGAGTCTTACATATTTTAAGTATTCAATAAATGTTAGACATCATTGAGATTTGTCTATTTTCTTCTTTCTTTCTTCCTCTTTATTCTTCTTTCGGTGATTATGAATATCATTCTAATTGTCATTATTTCCATAGGCTATCTGGGAGGTGATGGTGGCTCAAACTAGGGCGTTAGGGCTGGAGATGAAGGGAAGTGGATGGATTTGGGAAATAGTTCAGGGTTCCTACATATCTTTTGAAGCTTAGATTTAGTCCCGGTTCCTCATGACATTTCTCTGTAACAATCACTTTCTCCTTAGTCAGTTAGATATTATATCATCTTGAGTCTACTTCTAGTCAGTTTTGTGTCTAAAACTCACTGGAAAAAAAAAGGATTTGTGAAATATGTTAAGACTTCTGAATCCCAGGCTCAACCCTAAATACTTTATTCAGAAGAAGGAAGAAAATCTGTATTTCAAAACAGATGCTCCAAGTGATTCAGATTATGGTGGCTTGTTTACCCCACCTGGAGAAATACCAGTCCAAAGTTTGGAAAAGAGAATAAGACTGGAGATAAGAGATCTGGGAGTATATGTATAGGTAGCAATGAAGACCATGAGCATGGATGCAACTGCCTAGGGAGAATGTGTAGAGGGAAGAAAGTAGACTTAGAACTGAGCCTTGGGGCAGCCTCTGAAAGAGAATGAGGAGAATGAAAGCTGAAAGCTGCATCAGTGAAGCCTAAGAGCAGAATGCGAATAATTGTGGTCATACATTCATTCCTAGAAAATGTTATTAGAAGGCTTTCTCTGTACTAGGTACTGGAACACAGTAGGGAACAAGACAGACAAACATCCCTGCTCCTGTAGAATGTACAGTCTAGTATCAAATGGAACAGAATGGTCTGAAAACCCTAAAATAGAAAAGAGAGTTTTAAGGAGTGTTAGGTTGATGCCCAAATTGCAGTGGGTTGAGGAATGAGTAGGAGATGAGAATGTGGAAACAGGAAATGTGATTTATACTTTCTAAATGGTCCTAAAGGGGAGAAGGAACAAAGCTCTGTATGGCCTCTCCCTGTATGGCCTCTCCCTTGAGGAGTTGCATGACCTCAATGACAATACACTAAGAAGTGAAAACTTAATTTTGAACTCTAGCAAACAAAATTATAGATGTTGAAAGAACTAAAATATCTTCAGTTCCCTGGAATCAGGAAGAACAAAAATAGAACCCTTTGCAGAATGCTCAAAAAAAACTAGCAGAAGACAATGACGATTCATTAGCTTCTAGAAGAGAGAAATTTTTTTGCAGGATGTTTCCGGACTAACAAAATAAATAACAAAAATGAATTAGTCAATAATAGTCAAACATGAAAATTATGAGATTGCTATTCTGCGAAGCCTTTTAACCATATAAAAATAGAGGCAGACACGAATTTAAGCCTGACTCAAATATAAAAATGTATGACTCACACTCACTTCCTCCATTCCTGATTCACTTCTTTCTGCTTGTTTCCCCACAAACTGAAAAGTGCACCTTAGGTCAGAGAAATCAGTTGAAAGTCCAAAAATACATTCCTTGTTAAAACTTTTAATACTAGCTAGGGGTGTAGATGTGTTATTTGTTCTGAACTCAGAAGACCTAAATGCTGTTTCCCATTGGCAAAATTAGATGCTCATTTATTGGGATACAATTTTTAATCAAGAAAATTGATTATCTCCAAGTATACATTAAAAATTATTCACCTCAATTTTTTCATGATTAACCTGAGGCCAATCAAAATTCCAAATATTTTTGGAGTGTGTGGTAGTATATTCAGCATAATAATACTAAGTTAGAAGCCAGCCTGGAAAACAAATTTATGAAAACTTTCAGGAAATTTCAGAAAGAAATGAAAATACATTCCTTCCTTACACTAAGTAAGTTTCAGGTGAACCAGTGATTCAAAGACAAACAATGGACACACACAAAATCAAAAAGAAAGACTGGGAAATTTTCTAATTATGAAATAAAAATACTTTGTTTCCTACATAATATAAAACCTAAACATCATAGTGGACTCTGACTAGATAAAAATTCTAAATATCATGTAATAAAACAAAAACAGAAGAATCACTTGCAATCATTATGACAAAGAGCTAACTTTCTTAACTTCCAGAAAGTGCATACAATACATTAAGAAAAAGATCCAATGGGATGATGGGAAAATATGAATAGGGACTTCATAGTGTAAAAAATGTTAATTGTTAATAAAATAGATGTAACAATGTATTCATTCACTTATAATTAAACTATCACAACTGCATGAGCTGAGGGTACTGTTATTACTCTCATTTTTAGAAAAATAGCTGATTGTTCTACCTCCATTTGCTTAAAAATCCCTCTATTTTCCACTGATTTGTAATGCTACAGCTGTCATACAGTAGATTGCCCCATATCAGTTGGATTGTTTCTGCACTCTCAGTTCCATTGTTGTATTTATTTCTGAACAAATACCACAATGTCTTCATTACTGTTGCTTCATGATGTCTTGATATCTGATAAACAGTGTGCCTCCATGATAGTGTTCTGCAGAAATTTTCAACTATTTAGGGGTTTTTGCACTTTTATTAGCTTCAGAAAATCACTATTTTTTTTTCTGTTCCACAAAACAAAGCATCTAACAGGAATAGGAAATTATTAATATGTTTGTGGAAAAAACATCTTTTCAAAAGTGAATCTTCCTCTCCATGAACATGGTATAGCAATGCATTTATTTAGGTCTTCTATAATTTTCTTCAATAATGTTTTACAATTTTCTCTGTAACCTCCTAAGATATCCTTTGTTAGAATTATTACAGTTACATCAGACTTTCTAATTACCTTTTTCTCATGTAGAAAAAGTTAAACAACTCTTAAAAAAAAAAAAGTTAAACGACTTTTTGGATAAGGTTGTAGGAAAAAAAACCACACACTCAAAATTTTTAAGAACTGGATTATGGGAAGGCAAGGAGGAGAGTGCTTACCAGACAGTCTAAAGGTATCAAAATGACAGCCTTTCTTTATATATCTGAGTATATCTAAGACCTGCCACGCATCTGTCAACCTCACTTCCAAGAATTGCTTAGTGATTCACTGAAAGAGAGTTTACTTATTTACCCACAAGTAAATAAATTTTTAAAGAGTAAACTGGCAATATCCACTTAGAAAGAGGTCAAATGTACATTTGAAAGGAAAGGGAATCAAATTATTCAAAGGAGATTATGGCATTAATGATCTAATAAAGAGTAATGATAATTGGTCAAATGAGTAAAATGTCAAAAAAAATTTTTTTTGCTAGTTTTTAAGTTTTAGAACCACATGACATAATCTGTTGATTAAAGAAAATTATTTCCTCTTCAGTAGCCCTTAAATATCATGAACAATTGTCCCTATTCATTTCTTTGTAAAATTATTCATATTCCAAATTTGCAAGTGATGATCCAGTGAACAGTGAAAGGAGGAGTCTAAGAAGAAATATGGTTTTAAAAAAAATGATTGAACAACATAACTTCTTTTTGACCCATTAAATTCTACTCGTTACTGCTTTATTATATGCTGTATCTCTTCCTAGCCATTGTCACATTTTTGTACTGCTCATATCAATTGAGATATTTCATGAAATGCCTACTCTATAGCACTGTGCTAAGGACATATAAAATAATATAAGATACAATAAAGCCCCACAAAGGAAATTAAAATATTTTTGTGGAAGTAAGAGATACAAATATGGAATAGAGAATAAGTATGCATAGCATAGGTAACAGGTTCCAAAACATGCACTTGTTTGCTAAAAAGCAGAACAAAAGAAAGAAAAACTTAGAGCTTCCAAAGAGTTCTATGAAATACAAACTGAAGAAAAATAGAAAGGAGAATATATTCCCATTTTCATAAAGTCCAGTGCTTATAATACTGGATTCTCTGGTCTATCCCAGTTTCTTTTAGGTCCAGAGCACCTGCTCCAGAGAGCTAGGGAATAAAATGGGAAAGATTCAGTAGAACATTATAATCTTTTTACCCCTCCTTCAGTGAGAGGGAATGACCTATTCAAAAATTTTGTTTAACATTTAGTTTTCATTTGCAAGAAAGAAAATGATCGTTCTCCGTTGCTTGTGTGGTTTCTATGGCATGCCTAAGCTTCTGCGTGTTATTCGTTGCTTGCATGTGCCCAAGTTAAGCAAAGATGTTCCTCCAATGGAGTTAAATCAGATTCTCCAAAGGTTACCCTAGACATAAGAAAGTAAGTCCAGCACGGTAGAGGTCTTTGTTTTGTTCACTTAATAATGCTTTGTACATAGTTGGCACTCATTAAATTGTTGAATAAACATTCGTTTATTTAGACCTGTTATGGGAAATAATACTCAACACATCATATTAGGGGAAGGCCATATGAAAGGGAAGATAATAACAGTGAACAAATGGTTAGGCTTCATGAATCACCATCCTCTGGGGCAAAGTCAGTAGGTGACGCTTTTGTTTTCTTTTGTTATATGTGTCTTTGGATTTTTGACAAAATTTTCTGTGATTTGTCAGTTTTTTTAAAGCAGAGTAGAAACGTTTCAAGAGAAGATATTTCAAGTAGATAAATATAGTAATTTCTCCATGTAATTATTCAATGTTGAGGGGAAATATTTTAAAATAGAACAAACTTGAACATTTACAAATAAATAGTACCATTTCACAGGTGAAGATGAGCAGGGAGTTTGATAATGTTGATATCAACTAATTTACTTCTTTCATTAAGCAAGACAAAAGATAACTTCCTCTTCCCTGCTGCAACGTGGAAGTAGTTTGTGAGGTGGAGAGTAAAATTTCAGTTTGATGGATAATCTTTGTTATACTAACATAGACTGTCAATCTTGACCTTCAAAGTTCTCTGATATAGAAGCTGATTTCAACTTCAGCCTTTGTTCAGACTTAATGACCATAATATTTAAGTAGCAAAAGTTATTTTAACATTGCAATTGTTAGAATTTAGGGATGTCCATGAATCAAGGGAAAGGGGGATGTTTCTATGAAGAGAGATTTACCCTAACACATCCTTGGCCCCTCCCTGTTTTTTAATCACTCTGCCCCACAAAACGTGGCATGACCCACCTGACCGGTGAGTTTTCAAGCACTACCTGGCACAAATGACTCTCTCAGCTCTTCTTGCTCTTGAGAACCTTCATCCTCAGCACATCCAGGGGCTGTCTACCAGAGATGAGTGGGGGGGCATATTAGTTTCCTGAGGCTGTTATGACAAATTACTTCAAATTTAATGCCTAAAAAACAGAAATGTACTCCCTCACAGTTCTGGAGGCCAGAATTCCAAATTTAGTTTCACTGGGCCAAGATCAAGGTGTCAGCAGGACTGTACTCCCTCAGAGGCTCTAGAAGGGGGAATATTCCTTGCTTCTTCCAGCTTCTTTGGCTGCTGGCATTCCTTGGCTTGTGGCTGCATCACTCCCACCTCTGCCTTTGTGGTCACATTGCCTTCTCCTCCTCAGCCTGTCTTATATCCCTCTGCCTCTCTCTTACAAGGACACTTCTCATGGCATTTAAGGCCCACTTTGATAACCAGGAAAATCTCTCCATCTCAACATCCTTAATATAATCACATCTGCAAAAACTTTACCAGTTAACATTCATAGGTGCCAGGAATTAGGACCTGATATTTTTGATGGCTATTATTCAGCCCACTACAGAGGGGAAGACTGCCCTGTCCACTCTGATCAGGACAGACCAGGAATCTCCCAAATTCTAGTCCATTTATCCCACAGACTAAGTTGTATTCTCCAACTTAACTTTGTCCATAATAAAGCTAGTGTTTAGTCTCCTAATCTTTCTCTTCTCGGCATATTTAGAACATAGACATGGAAGAAGGGTGCTATTTATTGGGGGTGTCTTAAAACTTAGTGGGAGAAATGAGATAAAAATAATGGTATAGATGATCACAGGCAGACTACTTGAGAAACTCCCTTTTACCATGTACCACGGTGAAGAGGTAGAGAAGCAAAAACAAAATAAGGTGAGGGAAGGGGAGGCAGAGCATGGAGATGTAGACTTAATTCAACCACCGTGTGCACCTTCATTATGCACAATGGGGTATCTACATATGGCACCTGAAAAATATCACTGAATTAATAATTTAGGTCGTGATTATGCCTCTAATTTCCTACCATATTCTACTAAATAGACATTGTAATGAAAAGCATATTTTATTTACAATTATAGTTTATGAACCCAAATGTAAACTGACAGTAATGAGAAGATGGTGTCACTAAATCCATTTTAATGTAAATTGCCACATTTAAAATATTCTGAAAGCAGGAAGGACAGTTAATGAACCTAGTACTGATATCCTTGTCAGAAATGCCTGGCTTAAACCCTCATCTTCTGTTACAGAGTGCTTGATGATCACCTCCTCATCGTTTAAGTGTTTATTGTTTCTCTTCCTGGTACTCTAATTATAACAGTTTTTCTTCCCTCCCTTCCACCCCTCCCAGCTATCAGCAAACCTGGTTTGAATTAAAAAGGAACAACTCTGGCTATAAACACAAATCTGTCTCCCAAGCAAGAGCTCACTTGCTGTGTATATAGCAGAGAAAGCAATGAGGTAACAAGGGTAATTATAACCTGAGCTGGCTGGTGTCACTGCAGAGAGGGCTTGTCAACATTTCACTGTGCATAATAATACCACTGCCTCTGCTGATATGAAACACCAGGTGTTAGGTTCTTGGACAGCTTTAGGTCTAACAGTGCAACTTTTAATTGAAGACTCTGCTACAAAATGCTGTGCTTAGTGCAGTCTTTTTTTCCCCTGGTGGAGACCACTCTAGAATTGGGAGCTACTTAAAGCTAAGGCATTAGAAAGGAGCCATGAGAGGAATGATTCAGACTCAAGGTGAGAAAGTGAAAAAAGCAAGTTTATTCAACAGTTCTTTCTTCTTTTTTATTTCTTCCCTCAAAAACGTGTTATCTTGCTGCTATTTTAGCTTGTGTTACCCAGAGACCTACAACATTTTTATGAAATTTTCATAGAAACTAGAGAAAATAATGAAGAGGTCAAGGCTCACCTTTAAATTCGTAAGAAAAATGAATGATTTGGGGGAAAATAGTTGCAATTCCTGTCACATTTGAAGTCCTCATCTTCTGAATGAATGAAGAACCTTTAGAACTTGAATAGATAAATATGAACAACCCAGGAGAAAAGTGAGCAACAAACATGAATAGACACTCAGTACAAATAAACATCAGTGTAAAGATGCTCAGCCTTGTTGGTACAAAGAGAAATGCAAATTTAAATCACACTTAGATACCCTGATGAGAGTACAAAGTGGTTCAAACCCTGTAGAGGGTGTGTATTCGTTTTTTGTTGCCGCTGTAACAAATAAGCATACTTTTAGAGGCTTAAAACAGGACAGATTTATCATCTTATAGTTCTGTAGCTTTAGACATCCCACAGAGGTCTCACAGGGCTAAACTCAATGTGATGGCAGGGCTGTGTTCCCTACTGGACATGCCAGAGGAAAATCCATTTCTTTGAGGTTCTAGAACTGAGGTCCCTATTTTCTTGCTCATTCAAGGTGTTGGCAAAACTTGGTTTCTTGTGGCTGTCAGCTGAGGGTCATTCCCTTCATTCTTTGACTCATGACTCTCTTCTTCCATCTTCAAAGATAGCAATGGCAGGTCAAGCCCTTCTCATATCACATCTCTCCCACGAGTTTATCTGCCTTTTTCCTCTTCCACTTTTAAAGACTCATGAGATTATATTGGGCCAAGATAATCCAAGATAACTTCTCCGTCTCAAGATCCTGAACCTTAATCACATCTTCTAATTATCTTTTGCTGTGGTAGGGGAATATACTAACAGGTTCCAAAGATTAGGCTATGGACTTTTTTCTTCTTCTCTTTTTCAGCTTTATTGAGGTATAACTGACAAATAAAATTGTAAAATATTTAAAGTGTACAACATGATTTGATATACGTGTACATTGTGAAAGGATTCCCCTAGGATATGGACATCTTTGAGGGACCATTATTCTGCTTACCACAATTTTCAGCATCTACTTCAGGGCAATTTTTCAGCATCTACTTCATTACAAGTACATTTATCCTTGACTCAATAATCCCACTTCTGGAAGTGCATTTTACATATATAACCGTGCACAAACAAAAATAGATTCTGTGCTAACTTATTCTTTGTAGTACAGTTTAATCATATCAAAAAAAAAATCCCAAATGTTTACCACTAGGAGACTGATTAAACTATGATATATCCTCTTACTGCAGCTATAAAAATGGTATAAATAAACTTTGTATTGTTGTAGAAAGATCTCCAGAATATATTACTAAAAAGCAAGTTTATAATAATATATGTATGTGTACATACAGTATGCTACCTTCAGTTCAAGAACCTAATATTGACATTTTTGTAAGACATGCCTAGCTTAAACATTCATCTGTATGTATGTATATACATATATATACATATACATATATATGTATATATATACTGTCTTTATAGTTTATCAGTAACATAAATATAGTAACATATACATAAACATAACATAAATAACATAAACATAACAGTAACATAAACATAAATATATACATATAGACTGTTTTTATAGTTATTTATTAATAAACAGGAACACGGCATAAGAAACTAATAGAAGTGAGATTACGTATGGGGCATAGATGGGCAGAAAAAGTTAAGACCAGGACAGCGGTGCAAATATGATTTCTCAATAGACCACTTCTTAATATAATTTTGACATTCGAACCCTTTGATTGAATTACAGTAAGTCCCCTACATACAAATGAGTTCCGTCCCACGAGTGCGTTCGTAAGTCCAATTTGTTCGTAACTCCAATTTGTTAAGTCCAACAAAATTAGCCTAGGTGTACCTGACTAACACAATTGGCTATATAGTACTGTACTGTAATAGGTTTATAATACTTTTCACACAAGTAAAGTACACAAAAGCACAACCACTTGTAGAGGATGCATGCACATGACAACTTACACCAGACACGTGGACTAACTTATGTGATTGGACATGGGAACAAACGTTCACGTCTTTTTCGCAACTTGAAGGTTCATATGTAGGGGACTAAGTGTACTTATACAGAAATATAGCGTTAAAGTAAAGATAAGTTTAAAAAACTGTCAAAAAAGCCACTGGAATTAGGGAAATGGAACATTGTTTTGCATCAGAGTAGCTTTAGTTTTGTTAATTTATGCATTAAGATGCATCTTACATAAGTTAATAGGGGACAGGAACGCTAGTTGACATGGAAGTTTGTTTAATATTAAAGTTAGGGGAAAATGGTCAAATATAGAATAATCAATAGGAATTTTTGTACCCTTGGGAATAATGTGAGTTTAAAATAAAATGTTTTTCCACAGTAAACGTTTAAGTGGTTGAATGTCCACTGATAGTTTTTCTCCCTTTCTAATATTTCCTGTGCTTTTCAGTTCCTATAAGTCCCATTCTTTTTAGGAAGGTAAATGTCATTAATTACAAATTTCAGCCTGGCATGAGCTTTTCAGTTTCTGCAAAGCATAAGAAAAGCAGGTGAGCCAAAGAACAGTGGTTCTGTACCCAGATCCACTACTGGGGTCAGTACCCTAAATATCTCCAGTTTTGTCAGTGTCTACCCTCAAAAATGAACCAGTGTAAAGGTACATACTGGTAAAAACCTCTTACTTCAGTGGTGCAGTCTGAAACTACTTATAAGGGGTGCAGGATTTTTATATCACCTTGGTTTCCTACAAGCCTTCAAAGGACAGAACCTACAGGAGAAACATATGGGTTCTTAGTCATCTTTTGCCTCTCAGTGATGTAGTAAAACTCCAAAATGCATCACAATCTTAACACAGTTGAGAGTATTGTCTCAGGGTGTAGGAATTACATGATTTATATTTTCTTCTTTGAAGGTATATTTTCCAAATAAATATATGTTACTTTCTGATCAGGAAGAGGAATATATGATATTTAAATATTCATTGTAAATATCTCACTCTAGCTTTGTATGACTCTTTCATATCCTACAATAATAATTAAAAAACTATCCAGGGGCTTCCCTGGTGGCGCAGTGGTTGAGAGTCCACCTGCCGATGCAGGGGACATGGGTTCATGCCCCGGTCCGGGAAGATCCCACATGCCGCGGAGCGGCTGGACCCGTGAGCCATGGCTGCTGAGCCTGCGTGTCTGGAGCCTGTGCTCCGCAACGGGAGAGGCCACAGCAGTGAGAGGCCTGCGTACCGCAAAAAAAACAAAAAAAAAACTGTCCAGTGTTTGTCCAACAATCATGCCTATCAAGTTTATGAAATTTAGCTTCATTACCTGATTCCATTCCTTCTCATCACCCTCATCAGCCGGCTGCCTGTGATGCTTTGCTCTCCATCATACTCAAGAATGTCTTAAAAGTGAAATCGAGAAGGTCTCTGTGTGTGTGTGTGTGTGTGTGTAAAACAGTGAGGGAGAATGCCTAGTTTCCTGTGAAAAACCCTACAAAACCAACATATCTCCCACAGGCAGAAGAAGGAAAGAGAAAATCACGTGATCAATTGTTGTTTGTTAATAGAACGTCTCATGGTTTGCAATATACCATCATTTATGTGTACTTACTTCTTTATTGATTGATTACAAAACCAGCCCTCTGGGCATAAGGAACACAGGTTCCTGCCAAGGATTCAGCTTAGCATCAGCCTGGTTGCTCAGACACCTCCATTTTTTTTTTTTTTTTTTTTGCGGTACGCGGGCCTCTCACTGTTGTGGCCTCTCCCGTTGCGGAGCACAGGCTCCGGACGCGCAGGCTCAGCGGCCATGGCTCACGGGCCCAGCCGCTCCGCGGCATGTGGGATCTTCCTGAACCGGGGCACGAACCCGCGTCCCCTGCATCGGCAGGCGGACTCTCAACCACTGCGCCACCAGGGAAGCCCCACCTCCTTCATTTTTAAGTCAGAAAAGCATCCCCTCCACATAACATTTTCTTTAGTTGTATTAAAAATATAACTTAATGCAGGTTGTTGGAAGCATCCGTCTTCATAGAACAACATTAGAACACTGCTTCTGAGGAGGATTTGGGCATTCACAGGGTGGCTGTACTTGTATTAAGACAAGTGGGAATTTCTCTAAGAGCTTAAATAGGACCCGTATATAATCTACCTATGATTTAGAATTTAAAAAGTCCTATATACCATATACACATTTGTACACATAAATACCTTTTTTGTATAGGCGTGTGATGACCTGGTTTATAAAAATAAATTACCAGTTTGCAGTTTTATCATTCTGCTTAGACTCAAGTTTATGAAATTTATTGGGATAGATATCAGTGTGAAGATACTGTTCACAAAGTATCCTAATAGAAAAAAATGGTCAAGGTGTGTTCAGTATATTGAGCTTCTTACCCTCATTATAGCAAAGAGAACTAGACATTGAAATTGGGATGGATAGGGGGAAATAGACAAGCTTTATTAGATGTGAAAAATCCTTTTCCCCTCGATTTTATCCTTTAGGGAAACAAATAGAAAAACCTCATTAAGTCAATATAAGTTTAGTCACAATGGTTCACCATTCTAAGTAGCTCTAAATCCCTAGCCAAATAGATACCAATCCTGTTGTTTAATTAAAACATCAAATAACCCATTCTGGTCCAGATATTGGTGATCCATGCTTTTCAAATTAGTGAGGTTTTCCTGGTTGCTTGAGATTTTAAATAGTGAAAACAGAATACCAAATGGTATAATCCCTATCTGCTCAGAATGTCCATCAGTTTACATACATGTGCTCAAGCATATATACACACACAGGTGCCTACACAAACATATACAAACATTGAAATTGCTTCCCAAGTCAGTTAGATAATCAGTTGCTGGAGCTCAAAATGTCAGAGTTAAGTGAAGAAAGTCAAGCAGATGGAAGTCTGTTGCCATTGTGGCAGTCAGGAAGCCACAGAGAAATAAGACTTTTATGCAGTTTGTAAAAATGGGAAAGAGAAATTTCTTTTTTACTAAAAAGTCAAAAGTTACAAAACATGTCACCCCCCAACTTAATTCTGGATCAATCATCTGATAATTCCACTTTTATGATCCTCTTTGAGGTAGACTTCACATTGTAAATCACGAGAATCTGCTCTACCAAACTGCCCGGTACTCGCTCTCTGGCTTACTGCTGGAAATTAGCATAAAGCCTTTCTGTTACATCACTGAAGCTACTTGGAACAAAACCTTTGTGAACTCGAGAAGGTCAAAAAGAAACAAGAAGTATAACAAAGGAAAGCTTGGGTGAACTTTCCTGAACTTCAGAGGTACTTCAATTTGGTTTATAATTACCTTTGAGAAAGAGGATCAAATAAATTTTTTATTTTACTACTCCATCGAGACTACAAGTAGATCTTCACAGCACAAAGCAAACTACACGTGCTCTGATACGGGCACAGTTTGCTTGTGCCTATGACTAGCCCCGTGCCTAGACCATAGCAGGCATCCATAAAGGTGCTGGATGGAGTACAACTTTTACCCCAGTTACACACAGTTCTATGTCATTTTCTGCCTTTAATTGGCTGCATAGAATTGATTTCAATATCAAATAAGCCTGAAAATCCAGAATCTGCTTCTGCTGACATTACTTTCTTTTATTCTGTTCTGTTTGATAAAGCAGCAAATGTTTGAGGACTAGTGCCAGGCATTAGCTTATATGTTGGAGTTAAAGGGTGTGTAAGATGAGTCCCTGACCTTAAGAATTGACATGTACACACCGCTGTATTTAAAATGGATAACCAACAAGGACCTACTGTATAGCACAGGGAACTCTGCTCAATATTCTATAACAACCTAAATGGAAAAAGAATTTGAAAAAGAATACATACGTGTATATGTTTAACTGAATCACTTTGCCGTACACCTGAAACTATCACAACATTGTTAATCAACTATACTCCAATATAAAATAAAAAGTTAAAAAAAAAAGAAAGAAATGTACCAACTATTGGGTGGGGAGCAGTCACAAGGCTCTTTTTCAAGTGCTAAATTAGTAGTGAGGCCAGTTTTGGGAAACTTTGGTGGGACACTTCACACAGATGTCACTTCTCCCCAGGACACCCATTGGTGAACCCCTGAAGAATCTGATTCACTGTCTCTCTCACGTATACAGCTTTAATGCATTGATTTTATGGCAAAATAACAGAAAACTGCCAAACACATTATTTGGTGAATATAAGAAATGAGTATATTATACTACGGCAAGAGAGGCACTGGATAGGACTATGTATTGAGTTACTTTTTAACCTTTTTTTAAAAATTTTGGTTTTCAAGTCAGTAGAAGAGTCACTTCTCTATCAGGAAGAAAAAAGACTATTTAGTTGCAACTACAACTAAATGTTTCTGATTCAGTGGTTATACTTTTCCCTGAGGCTAATTTGAGATAACTCACAGTTACCTACTGCAAAATTACCGTGAGTTTAGAGCACAGAGAAAACATCTGTATTTGGTAATGGAAGTGGAAAGTTTTTACAAAATATTAATAAGTTAAATTTATATATAAATATTTGCAATGTTGGAATAAAATGAATAAATAGTATTTTGCATGTTTAGATGCCCCAATTAAGAATGAATTTCTGGGGCTTCCCTGGTGGCGCAGTGGTTGAGAGTCTACCTGCCAGTTCAGGGGACACGGGTTCGTGCCCTGGTCCGGGAGGATTCCACATGCCGCGGAGTGGCTGGGCCCGTGGGCCATGGCCGCTGAGCCTGCGCGTCTGGAGCCCTGGAGCCTGTGCTCTGCAGCGGGAGAGGCCACAGCTGTGAGAGGACCACGTACAGGAAAAAAAAAAAAAAAAGAATGAAGTTTTTCAAGTATGAGATATTAAATTACTGAGATTTCTTATTTTTCACTACCAAGGCGATTGTTACACTGGTGGGGGGGTTTGTTGTTGTTGTTTGGCTTTTGAATTATTTGACTCTATGTGCTGTTTGCTGAGGCAGATAATAGGGTGTGTATAATATTACTAAAAAAAAAAAACCCATATTCTTGTATATAAATGCATGTTAAGTTTACAAAGTTGGGGATTTTTGTTAATACTTTTTTCATATAGTAGATGCTAGGAACAAGCCTAGAATTTCAAAGTACCATAGAGATCTGTTGTTACCGGTGCTTTGTGTAAGCTATCATGTGTCCTGAATCAGGAAAAATAAGTGTAGATCGGTCTGTTACTAGATTTATCACATGCTTTCTCTTCCTGCGTCAACCACCCATTATCTTCAAGGGATGTATTGCAAGCTGAGGGAGGAAACCCAGCAACGGGAGTGTTAGGCTCTCTTTTAACACTTTCTAGAATTCAGATGTCAGTGTGCATTTGAAGTCCTGATCCTGAGAAACCAAGTGATTTTTTTCTCTGATATTTAAGAATCACTTTTGTACTGGCTTTCACTACTGTATGCTTGCTGACATATAATTACAATAATTAAAACCTATTGAATATTTACTAGCTGCCAGGCCTGAGACCAAGGTTATTACAGGCATTTGTTTTTATTGTAAACATTCATTACATTTAACCTTCACAACTCAGCAAGGTAGGTATTATTACTCACCTCATTTTACACATGAAGAAAGTGGAGTTTAGAGAGGTTAAGTAACTTGCCACAAAATCACGCAACCAGTAAGTGGCACAGCATTTATTGGAAGCCTGAGCTTACTGATTTGGAGCCTTTGTTCTTCACCTCAGTAATACTCTGCTTAAGAAAATAATTCCTTGCTGGTAAAACGAGGGGAAAAAGAATATACCTGCCCACAAGAAATAGTTAAAGTTAAGTTCACAGTTTAAGTGAACTTTAGGAAGAAAAAGCAGCTAGTGTTCTCAAATAATTTACCAATACTCTATCTTTTGCCACTGGTTTGATAAGTGTCAAAAAATGAGGGGGAAGCACTGTAGGTATTGGGTGTTAGGGATAATCATGAATTTGAAAATCTGTTTATTTCTACCTAAATTAAATCTTGAATGTTAATGTATTTTGAATGGTAGGACTAAATTTGCCTATGAATTTTCAAATGCAAAGTACATATTTGCATGTATGTCAGCAAAATAAGGCCTTAACTTTTAGACTTATGTAGTCAAAGCTGTTTGCATGTATACGTTGCTAGCCAGGTATCTTTAATGTTTTTTATTATGTAACATTTGATACCTACAAAGGAATGTGTATAACCAATATATATACTACGAAGCGTATAATTAAAAGAAACACCAGTGATGCCACCAGCAAACCTAAGACCTACAGCCTTGCTAACCTCACCGATGGCAAGGATACCTAGCTCTGTGCCCCTTTTCCATGCTTTTTCCAAATCCCTGCCCCAAACACATCACTACCATCCTGAATTTAGTTTTATCATTTCCATCTCCCTGCTTTTTTTTAATTGAGGTATAACTGACATAGAACATTATTTTAGTTTCAGGTATACAACATAATGATTCAATACTTGTACATATTGCAAAATGATCACTATAATAAATCTGGTTAATATCCATCATCATGCATAGTTACAGATTTTTTTCTTGTGATGAGAACTTTTAAGATTTACTCTCTAAGCATCTTTGAAATATGCAAGACAATATTATTAACTATGGTCAGTGCTATACATTATTTATTTTATAATTGGAAGTTTGTACCTTTTGACCACCTTCATCCATTTCACCCACCCCCATCCTCCAGCTCTGGCAACCACTAATCCGTTCTCTTTATCTATGAGCTTGGTTTTCTGTTTTTTGGGTTTTTTAGATTCTACATGTAAGTGAGATCATATACTGTTTGTCCTTATCTGTCTGACTTACTTCATTTAGCATAATGCCCTCAAGGTCCATCCAAGTTATCACAAATAGCAAGATTTCCTTCTCTTTTATGGCTGAATAATATTCCTGTGTGTGTGTGTGTGTGTGTGTGTGTGTGTGTGTGTGTGTGTGTGTCTATGTATTTCGCATGTTCTTTATCCATTCATCCATTCATGGACACTTAGGTTGCTTCCATGTCTTGACTATTGTAAATAATGCTGCAGTGAATATAGGGGTGCATATATTTTTGAAGTTATTATTTTCTTTTTCTTTTTATAAATACCCAGAGGTGGAATTGTTGGATCACATGGTAGTTCTATTTTTAAGTTTTTGAGGAACCTCCATACTGTTTTCCACAGTGGCTGCATCAATTTATATTCCCACCAACAGTGCATGAGGGTTCCCTTTTTTCTACATTCTCACCAACACTTGTTATTCCTTGCCTTCTTGAAAATAGCCATTCTAATGCTATAAGGTGGTATCTCATTGTGGTTTTGATTTGTTTTTCCCTAATGATAGTAACATTGAGCACCTTTTCATGTATGTGTTGGCCGTCTGTATGTCTTCCGTGGAAAAATATCCATGAGATCTTCTCTTCATTTTTTAATCACATTGTTTGGTTTTTTGCTATTGAGTTGCATGAGTTCTTTATATATTTTGGATATTAACCCCTTATCAGATATATGATTTGAAAATATTTTCTCCCATTCAGTAGGTTGCGTTGCATTTTATTGATGATTTCCTTGGCTGTTCAGAAGCTTTTTAGTTTGATATAGTCCCACTTGTTTATTTTTGCCTTAGTTGCCTTTGCTTTTTCCCTTGCTTTTAAAATAGAATTTCAGCATCCGTGTATGAATTCCCAAATAACATATTGCTTAGTTTTGCTAACCTTTGAATTTTCTAGAAATGGCATTTTACTGCATACATAGGCCATCTATGTGAACTTGTTTATTCATTCACCATTGTTTTATAGATTTATTCTTATTATTGAAAGTAATTGTGTTTTGTTGTTCATGGCAATATAACCTTCCCTTTTATGAATATAAGAGAATATCAATGATCTTAGTGATAGGCATTTGTTTCCTGTAGTTTGCTTTTATAAATGGTGGTCCTATGAACATAATTGTACATGTTTTCTGTTTGAGTCCATCTGGGCTGCTAAAACAAAATACCATAGACTGGGTGACTTCTAGACAACAGAAATTTATTTCTTACCATTCTGGAAGCTAGAATTCCAAGATAAGTGTGCTAGCATAGTTGGGTTCTGGTGAGGACCTTGTTCCGGGTTGCAAACTGCCAATTTCTTGCTGTGTCCTCACATGATAGAAAAAGCAAGGACGATCTCTGGGGTCCCTTTTGTAAAGGCACTAATCCCATTGATGAGGGCTCTGCCTTCATGACCTAATTGCCTCTCAAGGGCCCCACCTTCAAATACCATCGCAATGGGGATTAGATTTCAACATATGAATTTGGGGGTCATGGAGGTGGGGGGCATTCGTTCTATAGCGTCTTCTAAACATGACTTACCTCTATATTTAGAACATCTCTTTCTAGAGCAACGTTTAGAAGCTATTAATGAAAATCCAGCTCCCAAGCTAGGCTTGTTTTTTTATTATAGCAAATGCTTGCAAAGTTGTATTGAAAAATGAAACTGTTGTTAAGTGTACATTCTGTTTAGTGTATTTTATAGTCGTGAATATTTGCCAAGGAATGATTTAAATATACATACATATATATCTATAACAGAATTGAAAAAATGCCAGTAAAATTATTTGAACTTGTGTAGGTTTTTTGACAAAATAAGAAAGCTAAAGCATTTCATTTGTTTAAAAGGCTATTAAAAGTGTTAAACTCATTTTCGCTTAATAGGAGTCTGTTGTTACTCTCACTCTAGCAAAAGGAATAAAACTGACATTTTAAATATATACATACATATAGGTAATGGAAAGACCATACAAAGCTGGAAACGACGATAAAAAATCACTGGTAATGCCAAGTGCATCGCTGCAGCTATAGTCTCATCTCCTTTGCAGTTCATTGTTACTGGGATTGGGTTCGAGATCCAGCTATCATTAGGAGAGGAAGTACCTAATTCAGTGCTCGTAAGACTGTGAAACTTCAGTTAAGTACGTTTTTAAATGAAACATTGATCTGAATTATTAGATTGTACATCAGAATGCTTTTCATTGCAAGCGACAGAAAACTAAGCTAAATCCAATTAGGCAAAAAGGCAAGGTATTGGGTTATGTTATTAAGAAGTCCTGGGTAAATCTAGCTTCATCTGTGGCTGAATTCAAGATCTCAAACAATGCCATAAGACCTGATCCTTCTCCCAATCTGGGCTCAGCTCTTGTCCCCACTGGCTTTCAGAGCTGTGCTATCCCAGATTCAGGTCCACAGGAAAATGGACACACATTTCTGTCATCAATCCCTGCCAAATATCCTGCATTTCACTGGCTGACTGAGTCACATAAGCCATCCCCAAATCAGTTTCTATAGCCAAGAGAATACAAGACTCCGATTGGTCAAGCCCTGCTTACCTGCCCACTTCTGGCAGGGAAGAAGTCAAACTTAACCAAAACATTAAGCTGAGCCTGATAGAGAATGTGATTCTCCGGGGAAATATGGGGGTATGCATCCCAGAAGAGCATTGAAGAGATACTGAGTGGCTGACTTTCACTCCAATTTAAAAAATTCTTCTGGTCCTACAGAATTTTATTCCAAATTCTAAATCTCATTCCTCATTACCTTTCTCTTTCTTGTTGCTTTTGGTGCAGTTATTTTATGGTCTTGAAGTGGAGGGGGCTTGATTTGGGTGCTCAGCGTCACCCTCCACACTGTCATTACCAATAAGTATATTCATATAAGTATATTCTTTCATTCAGCATCACCCACTACAGCAGTCTGCATCTGTAGCAAGGAATCTGACATTCTTGTACTATCCCTCCAGCAAGTCTGAAGGGAATAGTTATGTCATTCAGTAGATTCAGAATGTCCCAAAGCAAGTTGTAAGCGTTTTGCACTCAAGATTGCTCTTAAGTTAGCTTATAATTATCACAGATCTAGTTTCAATTTTCTTTCATCCTCACAAAATTCTGTTATCATTTCAGACCGGAGGAGATCTACCCTCTTCACACCCAAACAGTTTAAAATTTGACAGTATACTGTGGCTAAAATGACTCCCTTCAAAAACAGTCCTCATGCACTGATACTTCTACTGGCTTATTCCTGTGAAACACGTATGAAATATATGCTCATTAGTTACAGGAACCAATTTAAATGATAGTGTTTTCAAATGGCCAACATCAAGTAAACTTAGGGAGTAAACATCATTGCAACATGGTAAACAAGCTCTGAAGTGCAGCTGAGTGTGAAGGTGATTATCAAGGGACAGAGCTGGTGGGTACAGGGTAAGAAACCAATCTACTGCCAGATAATAATATAAATTTCTCATACAGTGCACTCCATTACTTCTCTTTTAGTTCTGCTGCCACTGTCCCCTGCAGGTTAAAAAAAAAAAAAATTCCTGTGCTCTTGGTGTATGTTCAATGTCCATTAAAAGCAGGGAAAGTTATCTTACATGGGGGAGGATGGACATGAGGATTTGGTGTGTAGCTGGATAGCTCTGTAAGGTATAAATAGGGACGTGAGTATTGTTCTACTATTGCTATTAAGTATATTCAAATTCAGAATATCACAGATTCATTAAACAAACTAAAGCTAGCTGCTTTTATAAACTTCATCAATAGAAGCTCATTTTTAAAAACTCATCCTTTATCTCCTAGTATTAAGCATATTTTTAAATAGTGCCATAATACTTAGAACACTTTAGGAGAAAAATCAATGCCAAGTAACATTTGATAGGCACTGAATATACCAAGTGCACAACAGACTTTGCATATTTGAGTTGGTATGAAATGGTAAGAGGGGAGTTTGTCACTTCCCTGGTGGCGCAGAGGCTAAGAATCTGCCTGTCAATGAAGGGGACACGGGTTCAAGCCCTGGTCTGGGAAGATCCCACACGGTGTGGAGCAAATAAGCCCATGCGCCACAACTATTGAGCCTGCACTCTAGAGCCCGCAAGCCACAACTACTGAGCCCGTGTGCTGCAACTACCGAAGCCCGTGCACCTAGAGCCTGTGCTCCACAACAAGAGAAGCCACCACAATGAGAAGCCCACGCACCACAACAAAGAGTAGCCCCCGCTCGCCACAACTAGAGAAAAGCCTGTGCTCAGCAACCAAGACCCAACACAGCCAAAAATAAAATAAAATAAATAAATTAAAAAAAAATTTAAATTGACAAAGGGGAAGGAAAAGATTTCCAGCAGAAAGCATTATGTGCAGAGGAATGAAAATATATGGTCCATTTTAAAATTAACAAGTTAAGGAGTGGGAGAAGGGGAAGGAGTAGGAAGAAATGGAGCTAAAAAGACAACGTAGGCCTTATTTGCTTTAAATTTTAAATAGCAAGTATTACAAAATTTTAAATAGAGAAAAGTAAGACAAAGAAACCAAATAATGGATCATAATCTCAATATCAAATTAACCTTGTTGACAACTTTCTAAATAAAATCACAAATATATATATATATAGGTTATTAAAGTCATGAATTTATTGGGGAGACTAAAATACCCTGTTTTCAGATTGCTAAAGATACATAAAGGTAAAAGAAGAAAGTAAAAGCACCCACTTTATCATCTCTGAAGTCTTTCCCCAAAGGGAATTACTATTAATAGTTAATCTTGAGTTTCCTTTAAAAAGAGTGTTTTGAATAATTTGAATTTGTACACATAAAAGAAATCATATTCTACATGTTCTGCATCTTGCTGTTTTTTTGGGTGGATTATGACATATTTCTGGGATCCTCCCATGGCAACATATATAGACCTAACACAGTAATCTTAGCAATTGAATAGTGTTTCATTGTAGGGTTGAAACAATTTAACTGATTTGATTGATGAAGGTTTGGGTAGTTTCTGGAAGTTTTGTGTTAATTACAATGTTATTTATATAAATGTCTTGGTATATAAATATCTTGTCCAAATGGCTCTCCAGAATCTTTCCAACAATATATCCTTCCATCAACAGTTTATCAAACATTTTCTTCTCATAGACCTGGTAGCCTTTTAAATTTACTAATGTAATAGGTGAAATTTTTGTGTCTTGATTATTTTATTTTTATTTCTTTTAAGAAGAGTATGATTAAGCATCCTTTCATAATATGTCTAGCCATTTTGGGACATAGGTTTTGAAGAAATTTTTTATACTATACTAAGAGCTTTAAACGTTTTCCTGGGACTGAAAGTTTTTGTGTCATTAAAAGTTAAGTCTTGGTAAAACCTGGATGATACAAATATATATATATATATATATATATATATATATATATATATATGTCTGACCAAAGAGTTCATTTGGGTTTTTCTGTAACATCTTACGGAAAAACCTGAATGAGCTTTTTGGCCAACCCAAGAGAAGAAGAAATGACTGAACTATATTTTATTATTCTTGTCATTGTGTTTTATTATGTTTTGACCTATATTCTTAATTACTATATAAAGTTTACTCTTGAGGCGTATAGAATAACAATTATTTGGATGGGCAGTCAGTCCTTCAAGATTTAGTGTTAACCTACCCAAGAAAATTAAGAGGGTAAGTATGGAAGCTCTCATGCATGGAGTACCAGTGGTGGGAAAGGTGCTACCATATATTTAGCCACATAAATTCACTGAAACCTGTATGCTTATTAATGATTTCTCAACAAATGTTTATTTCTTCTGATTAAATCAACACCATTATTTGAACTACTAAAAAGGGGGGGTTCGGTTAAGAACAATAGATAACTCTTACGTTGTTCATATATTCAAATATTTATCACACCCTGATTCTATAGCAACAATATGGGTCCTTTGTCATCACTGTATTGAGTGGCAATAGAAACTCAGAAAGATTAAGCAGTATTTCCAAAGGGCAGGAGTCCTCACTGCAGGTATTTGGGTAGGTCCTGCTGCACCAGGCATAACAGAACCCACAGCAGGCTCTGGCCCTTGTATGTCACTCTGTAATCATGCACTGTGACTTCATTGTAACACCAGGTCTTAGAGGCAGGCTGTACTTCAGCATTTCTTCTTTTTTTTTTTTTAACATCTTTATTGGGATATAATTGCTTTACAATGGTGTGTTAGTTTCTGCTTTATAACAAAGTGAATCAGTTATACATATGTTCCCATATCTCTTCCCTCCTGCGTCTCCCTCCCTCCCACCCTCCCCATCCCACCCCTCCAGGTGGTCACAGAGCACCGAGCTGATATCCCTGTGCCATGCGGCTGCCTCCCACCAGCTAGCTACCTTACATTTGGTAGTGTATATATGTCCATGCCTCTCTCTTGCTTTGTCACAGCTTCCCCTTGCCCTTCCCCATATCCTCAAGTCCATTCTGTAGTAGGTCTGTGTCTTTATTCCTGTCTTACCCCTAGGTTCTTCATGACATTTTTTTTTCTTAAATTCCATATATAAGTGTTAGCATACGGTATTTGTCTTTCTCTTTCTGACTTACTTCACTCTGTATGACAGACTCTAGGTCCATCCACCTCATTACAAACAGCTCAATTTCGTTTCTTTTTATGGCTGAGTAATATTCCATTGTATATATGTGCCACATCTTCTTTATCCATTCATCCGATGATGGGCACTTAGGTTGTTTCCATGTCCTGGCTATTGTAAATAGAGCTGCAATGAACATTTTGGTACATGACTCTTTTTGAATTATGGTTTTCTCAGGGTACATGCCCAGTAGTGGGATTGCTGGATCATATGGTAGTTCTATTTGTAGTTTTTTAAGGAACCTCCATACTGTTCTCCATGGTGGCTGTACCAGTTCACATTCCCACCAGCAGTGCAGGAGGGTTCCCTTTTCTCCACACCCCCTCCAGCATTTATTGTTTCTAGATTTTTGGATGCATTGGCTATATTCTGTTAACATCCCATCTCATTGACCCCCATACCACCGTTAAAACATGCTTTTATGTTCAAAAACGAGTACCCTGTTTGCCTATATGATATATGACTACTAGAAACAAATCTGCATTCTCAGTCACAGTATTGTTTTGGAAAGTGTCAACATAGGATATCGACAATTTGCAATTTTCAGAGAATAGATCAGTCAGGAGCAGAAAAGAATTATTCCTTCCAGAGACACCATTTCCTTTTGTAAATCTCTGCTTTTGCAGACAGGCAGGAAGAGTCTGCTGAGGGACCACATGCTTGCCTTCAGTTTACTCTCTGTTTAATTCAAAGATTGCTGTTTTTGAGGTAAATAACCACAACTTAAACTGGACTTTAAGGGAATATTTTCATACCATATGAAATGACTCATGAATTTTGATTTTTGGTTCTGTTCGGTTTTGTTTTTCCATAATGAGCCACATTCAACATGACTGGCATTCACAAAATAACAATGAATTGTACAACTTCTGCTCTGATAGTTATCCTGATAAGGTTATTTAGATAGAAATTTCAGCTATGTTAAACGTTACTAATGTTGATATCTCTCTCCATGGCCTCCAACTCGATAGTCTATTAAAGTCTTATTTGTGGACTTAAACCTCATGAATTTATTGAAGAGACTAAAATACTGTTTTCAGATTGCTAAGCAAGAATTCTCCTTTTTCTCTTTGCTTTCTTTTTCTCTAGATTTGTAATCCAAAAATCAGAGAAGCCAAAACCTCATCACTATGGAGATATTCACATGCCTTGTTCTTTTTCTCTGGCTCTGGAAAAGAAGTCTGTGCAGTGCACACAACAGTGTAATTGACTCTCTGGTGCAGCTGCCATTGGGTCTTTTCTATAAGAAATCATATTAGCCTTCCTTTTAAGTGTGTTCAGGGTAATAAGTCATCCTTGACATTCACCATTCATACAACAAAATGTCTGTGTTACTAAATCAGCCCCAAGCTTATCAAATAATTAATACCAGATTTGTAAGTGACACAGATGATGTCAGGTTTTTGTATTAAGTAGGACCTTGATCCCCAGCATTTACTGGTTGCAATCCTTTTACTAACAGATAACATCTGCCAGTGAGTAATACTTGGTTTCAGGGAAGAACAGCTTTTAGTGATTTTATTCCTATGAAGTTTACTAGGTTGATAACGCTTTAAGCCAAATGCTTTTGTTTAACCACCATAAAGCAAGAAATAGCTGTGCAAACTCTATCACACTTTTTTAAGCCTTGAGGGAATCACATTTAAGGATAAGAAGACTCCTATTCAGTCCTTGGCATGGACTCACTTCAGAAATCACCAATGAGCCCATTGTCTTTATATTTTGGGTAATATCATCCTGTAGAGTAGGAAGTAGAAAGACATTCTACACCAGGGTCAGATAGGAAAGGCTTTGAGTCATGAACTGGCATCTGTATCACAAAAGAGGGGATGAAGATGCTCCCAAATAGCCAAGTTTCTTACTGCTGGAGTCGGAGGTCCCAGATGAGCAAGGGGGGAATCTACTATGATCTGTGACTATTAGGTTTGGAGAACTCGCTATCAATTCATGTTTAGCTAAATACAGACACAGTTATATACAGAAATATTTATAAATATGTGGCTGAATTCAAGATCTCAAACAATGCCAATATACACACAATGTATTTCCTTGCCCTGTCAGCTGCGAGGACATAGAAGAAACGATACCCTAGTAGTAACCAACATTCTAGCACCCAGATCTTTTTTTCTAATTCCATTCTCCAATAAAAAGAACCAGACTCCTTGGAGAAATTGATGATTCTAGGATTTTTTTTTTTTTGGAGTATAGTTGATTTACAATGTTGTGTTAGTTTCAGGTGTACAGCAAAGTGATTCAGTTGTACATATACATATATTCTTTTTTAGATTCTTTTCTCACGTAGGTGATCCCAGAATATTGAGTAGAGTTCCCTGTGCTATAGAGTAGGTCCTTGTTGATTATCTATTTTATATACAGTAGTGTGTATATGTTAATCCCAACCTCCTAATTTATCCCTCCCCACCACCTTTCCCCTTTGGTGACTGTAAGTTTGTTTTCTAAGTCTGTGAGTCATTTCTGTTTTGTAAATAAGTTCATCTGTATCTTTTTTTTTTTTTAAGATCCCACATAGAAGTGATATCATATGATATTTGTCTTTGTCTGTCTGACTTACTTCACTTCGTATGATAACCTCCAGGTCCATCCATGTTGCTGCAAATTGATTCTAGGATTTGAGTAGAAAATATAAAAGATGAGGTTGGAGCACCTTGCAGTGCCAGAAAGTTAGAAAGCGCTAAAAACAAAAATTTCAGAATGATGAGGTCATGTCAAAGGGACATAGAGGCCAACTGAAAAAAGTTCCAGATGGCCAAAATTGTAACAATTTGAGAAATGAAATAAAATAGTATTGGATTATAACCCAAAATATAAACATCCATGAATCCATATTGATATAAATGATTGAACAAATAAATGGGGGAGAATAGACAGATCTCCTAGGAAGAAGAATTCCAAGTAATTCAGGTAGATAATTCATCCTCAAGGAGGTGAAGCATAACTCCCCACTTCCTAACTGTAGGCTGCACGTAGACCTCTTTCCAAAGAATACAGTATAGAAAGGGGGCAAAAGCGTAACCTGGCAAACACTACCTCAGCAAGGTAATGAGGGTTAACATCAACAGTGATGAGTCACGTTGATAGCATGTTTTCTTGATATAATGAGATAAGAATGGAACTTGTCCTCTGTGGTCTTTGAAAAACCTAGTCTAATCATGAGAAAAGCATCACACAAGTCCTAATTCAGGGATGTTTTAAAAAACACTCCTCAAAACTGTCAAGGTCATTGAAAATAAAGGACGTCTAAGAAACTGATAGGCACTGAGGAGCCTGAGGAAACATGACACCTAAATATTATGTGATATCCTGGATGGAAATCCTGGAACAGAAAAAACGGATAGTGGGTAAAGAAGGAAATATGAATAAAGTGTGGGCCTTAATTCATAATGTATTAATATTGATTCATCCATTATGACAAATGAATGTACCACAGTAATATAAAATGTTAATAATTGAGGAAACTGGGCCTATAGCTTATAGGAGCTACATACTATCTTCATAGTTTTTCTGTAAAAATCTAATTTAATTATAAATTTTAAAGTTTCCTAAAATTTTTTTTAAAACACTCCCTAATTTACTCTTTTTATTATTCATGTAGACTTTAGTTAGATGGCAATATTCTTATGACATCCAAGCTAAATTGTTATTCTCCGATGCCCCATAGGTTCACGAGGTGGTTCTTCTAAGTGCTTTAATCAAAGCTTTAATTTTACCCTGAGAATGGTCTTTCCAGTTAGGGAAATAGTTTCTAAGCTGTTCATATGCTGTCATTTTGGTTATTACACCATCTCTGATAAAAGACCACTATAGCTTGACTCTCAGTTTTATTAAAACTCTATTATGATTATCCTTCTAAAAACACTCTAAACTCTGGTCAGCCTCACTCAGAGTGGTAATGAGGGTGGAATGTATCATTGTGAGTCTAATTTTGCCCATTATATTCCTGCCTCTCCATTTATGCTAGGCTGAAAGTGTTATTTGAGCTAGAAGATCATTCTGTAACCTTCAGATTACTGCTGGGTGGCTTTGGCAGAAAAGGAATTACCAATGCATTAAATTTGGATTAGCTCTGAGAAATCATGCAGATGTATGCATGGAACATTATAGCAGTACTGTCTCCCAGGCACAGCAGAATTGCTTTCATGCAGTTTTAAAGAATCACTTGAGCAACCCTTAAATTGCACACATGATGAAGCTGAGCCAGCATCTTCTGCTTAAAAAAAAAAAAAAAAAAAAAAACTGCAGCCTAAATCTAGCCTTTCAGGGAATTGTCTTTCAGAGAAACCTGATCACACTGGGACTGCTGCTGAGTGGACTGTTTGGGTTTCAGCCCTGGCATATTAGAGTGCCCTGACAGAGTGACTGCAGAAGTGTCACTTAGACTAATGATTATGAATTATGCAGAGGGTCATATCCTCTTAGTTACAAGTCATTTACACGGTCTCCCTCTAGACTGCCTAGCCTGGTTCAATTTTTTTTTTCCTCCTACTAGGAAATAACTCATTGAATAGATGTTCAAAGTTGAATTTATTGACATTCTATTTTTCTTCCATAATGCCAAGCTTGCAAAACAACCAAATGAAAAAAACAAGACACTTACCCTCCGTGAAATTATAGCAGTAACAAGTCTCAGTTTATTTTTTCCTTAGTCTGTCAGGGTGCTTCCCATTTTGAAGGTCTGACAGTTCTAATATCTCCCCCTCTGTCTCACTCTTCTATCGTCAGTGAAATTGAAAAGGTGGTGTAAAAAAGTGTGCAGCGAAAAAAGGGAGAACACAGTTGATGCTGAAATCCACACATCTCAATCCGTAAGATACATACTGTTTCAGCGAACTACGCGGAAGAGGGTACAACAGGAAAACCAGATAATCTCCTTCTTGAAATTAAAGAAATCTATCAGATTTAACTGTTTTCTATAAACCTGAGGCCTTGAGCCTACACTTAAGATGAAAGAGACAGGTCATAGAGAATTCTGTATGTTAAAAGCGGCTTATTAAGCATGACTGCAGAGATGGGTAGAGCACTCAGCTGAAATACAGGGATCTCCTTTTGTGTTGCTGGCTGAACTTAGATTGCAGTGGAAGATATGAGGAGTATTGACCTGTCCCAGAAAGTGAACCATCCATGATTAACTTCAAAGTCATAGGCTATTTTTCACAGTAAAGCCAGCCTGGAGCAGGACAAAGAGTTTTTTTCCAAATTGATTGAACAGATTTTGTATCTAAGAGCGCTAATCAAGGCAGAACCTCTCAAGACTCCACAACCAACCTCAGGGCCAAGAAGCCTTGTTATTGTTGGTGTGGCACGTGGTCATTCAGCCACACAAAGTGCCATTCAACACAGACGTCCATCCAGGGCAGCTACCCTGACAGCTAGATTTGAAAGAAGGTCCTTGCTACCAGGAATGACAAGGGCCAAGTAAAGATAACAGGTGGAGAGTGCTCTGGAATGCTGTTCACACTTCCAACAAGATACTTGACGTAGGTGGTAGAATGATACAGTGATGGCTTCCAGCCGCCACATTTGCTGTTCCTGAGGGACCTGTAGGGTCTACAGAGATTTTTCAGGAGCACAAATGTCTTCCCGGTAGTAGAGCAAGAAGTTAACTGTCAAACTCCGCCAGGTAGATCTCCTTCCTGTTATCCCTGCGTGTCCCAAAAATAAACCCAGAAAAGTTCCCAAAGGACAACTTGTGCCAGAGCAGTGGAGTTAAATGTCACTTAAAAACCTTCCTTGGGAGGATAATTCATTGAGATAACAGCCAGAGGGACTTTTAACACAGAACTCCTCTGCTCCAACACGAAAAACGTTCTCAACCCTCTGAGAGAAAATGGAGGTGCGAGAATGACCTTCGAGCTGACAGCTCTGCTCCTCCCCAGCTCTCCGCCCTCCTCTCCCTTCCCTCCACTTCAGGACCACACTGTCTTCTTGCCCTTCCTCCGACAAACTCGGCTTGCTCCAGCCCAGGGCCTCTGCTTATGAAGCTCTTCCCTCAGGTGACCACCCACAAGGCTTCTTTCCTCACCCCCTTCAGGGCTCAGCTCAGATGTCATCACTGACGAGTTCTGTGACCTCCCTGTAACAAATATAAAACCCCACCCAGACATAAACTGTCCCTTGAACTGCTTTATTTTTTCTAAATAATGCTCTTCCCCCACCACTGCACAGTACATTTTACTTATTTGTTCATTCTTAACTCCTTTGACAAAAATGTCAGATAGACAAGTGGCAGGGACTTTGTCTTATTCATTGCTTTATTCCTAGAATCTAGAAAGTGCCTGACATATAGTGGGTGCTCAGCAACATTTATTGAATTAAAAGACTAAGTTCTAATGTGTGTTTTCTGTATGTATTTGCCCCTTCTCAGCCTAACATCCCTCCACCCCCCATCCCCTACACACACACACACACACACACACACGCACGCACGCACACACGCACATGCACATACACATACTCACCTCAATGAGCCTTGCTGTTGATAGAGGTCAGCAAAATGCTGTTGTCAGACAGATCACAGACACAGCGTTCTCAGATGCAAAAGACAGAAGTGCTGCTTCCTATCGAAGATAAACAAAAAAAGAACTCTTGAGCTCTGAAGTAAGAAGCAGATGTCCACTACCCTCGGCCTGTGGTACACAGCATCGTGGAGCACACGTATATGGGCCCCGTCCCACAAGCGCTCCCTTGGGCACGTAACCGCAGTTCCATATGGGGAGAGAACCAAAGGATGACAGCAGAATCCATCACGTGTTTTTTGTATTTTGTAATGTAGAGAGCTATACAATAAATGGTAAAGACTTCGTATTATAGGGTATAAGTTCAGTTATTCTCCAAATATAATTTCATCGTCTTTTAAAAATATTTCCAAAGTACAGAATATTCTTGTTTGTAAATGCAGGTGCTCAGATCAGGTAGACCTTTAAGTGCCCAGAGATGGTGCACTTAGGTGAGCAGCTTGTTCATTCAGAGTTCTGTCTGGATGTGCTTTGTGCTATATCAGCATGCACATTATTTTGATTAACAGACCCTTCCATTGTAAATTCACATACCTGGAAATTATGCCCTAAACCAAGGGTGGAAAGTTGACCTCATCTTACGTGACAGCTTCAATTCATCAGTATGGCTATGTGGAGGGTTATTTTGAGAAGAATCAGATACTATGTCTGAGCACAACAGAAAAGAAAGTGACACGGCCCATGTCTGCCGTGGATAAAAAAGGGGAAAATGACAAGCATATTGTGCCTTCATTTGCCATCCCATCCCTTTAGTTTCCAGTAGCGATTCCAAGCTTGGGGATATACCAACTAGGAGAGTGTTTCAGAATTGGCGAGGGATGAGCACATGTCTGGTGTAAGAAGACATATTCAAAAATCACCATTGTATAGATACTTTTATTGGTATATCATTTACTTTGAAATTCCAAATAACATCTGAAAAAGTGAGAATTTTAATGCGTGGCAGAAAAAAGTGGTGTGTTTTTAAATGCTGAGAAACATTGCTCTAGTCTTGATTCATAAATAACTTTGTTCTTGCATCTTGGCAATGAATATAGTTTAGTCTAACAAGCATTAATTGAACACCTATGAGTACACCACTATGCTGCACACTCGGTCAGCTCCTACAATCAAAGAGCTTATAATTGCTGAATTAAGTGCACATTCATGTATTTTTCTTTTATCTTGCGGTACTGAAACTCTATACCCATTGAACAGCTCCTCTTTTCTCCCTCCTTCCATCCCCTGACAAACACTATTCTACTTTCTGTTTTTAAGAGTTTGAATACTTTGGACACTTCATATAAGTAGAATCATTTATTATTTGTCTTTTTGTGACTAACTTATTTCATATAGCATAATGTCTTCAAGGTTCACCCATGGTGTAATATATGACAGAGTTTCCTCTTTTTTAAGGCTGAATAATGTTTCATTGTGTAATATATATATATATATATATATATATCATATTTTCTTTATCCATTCATCTGTTGATGCACATTTAGGTTGCTTTCACTTCTTGGCTATTGTGAATAATGATGCAATGAACATGTGTGCAGCTATCTCTTCAAGATTCTGTTTTCAATTCTTCTGAATATATACTCAGGAATGAGATTGATGGATCATATGGTGATTCTATTTTTAATTTTTTGAGGAACCTACATACAGCTTTCCATAGAGACTGTATGAATATACATTCCCACCAACAGTGCACATGGGCTCCAATCTCTCCACACCCTCTCCAGCACTTGTTATTTTCTGGTTTTTTCATAGTAGCCATCTTAATGGATGTGAGGTGATACCTCATTCTAGTTTTGATTTGCGTTTCCTGGTTGATTAGTGAAATAAGCATTTTTTTTCATATATCTGTTGCCTATTTGTATATCTTCTTTTGAGAAATGTCTGTCAAGTCCTTGGACCATTTTTTAATTAAGTTTTAAGGGATTTTTTTGTTATGGATTTATAGGAGTTCTTTATGTATTTTAGAGATTAATCCTTTATCAAATGTATGGCTTGCAATATATAGATTTTCTCCCATTCTGTAGGTTGCCTTTTCAGTCTTCTGATTGTTTCCTTTGCTGTACAAAAGCTTTTTAATTTGATGTAGTCCCACTTATTTGTGTTTTTTGTTTGTTTGGTTTCTTTGCCTATGCTTTTGCGGTCATATCTGTAAGGTTAATGCCAAGACCAATGTCATGAAGCCTTTTCCCTATGTTTTCTTCTAGAAAATTTACAGTTTCAAGTCTTAAATTTAAATTTTTAATCCATTTTAAGTTGATTTTTGTGCATGGTATAAGATTCCAATTTTGTTCTCTTGCTTGTGAATGTCCAGTTTTCCCAGCACCATTTATTGAAGAGACTTTCCCTTCCTGCATTGTATATTCTTAGCTTCCTTGTCAAAGACTAGTTGACCATATATGCATGGATTTATTTCTGGGCTCTTTATTCTGTCCCACTGGTTTTTGTGTCTCTGTCTTTCTGCTAATACTATGCTGTTTTGACTACTGAAATTTTTTAAATTAATTTTTATTGGAGTATGGCTGCTTTACAATGTTATGTTTGCCTCCACTCAACAACAAAATGAATCAGCCATGTACATACAGATATGAAGCTTTCTCGTATACATTAAAATCAGCTTTCTTGCCTCCAGCTTTGTTCTTTTTTCTCAGGATCTATTGGTCTCTTTGTGGTCTTTTGTAGTTCAGTATGAATTGTAGAATCGTTTTTTTCTATTTCAGAAAATAATGTCATTGGGATTTTGATAGGGATTGCATTGAATCTTTAAATTGCTTTGGAAATATGGACATTTTAACAATAAGTCTTCCAATCCATGTTCATGGGGGGGTCTTTCCATTTGTTTGTGTCTTGTTTAATTTCTTTCATCAACATTTCATAGTTTTCAGTATACAAGTCTTTCACACTCCTTGGTTAAGTTTATTCATAAGTGTTTTATTCTTTTTGATGCTATTGTAAATGGTATTGTTTTCTTCATTTTCTTTTCAGATAGTTTTTTAGTTAATGTATAGGAACAATTGATTTTTGTATATTGATTTTGTATCCTGAAACTTTACTGAATTTATTAGTTCCAACAGTTTTTTGATGGTGTCTGTAGGGTTTTCTATATATAAGACCTGTAAACAGGGAAGATTTTTCTTCTTCCTTTCTTTTTTTTTTCATGTCACATTATTTTCTTTTATATTTTTTCTTTTATTCTTTTATACAGCAGGTTCTTATTAGTCATCCGTTTTATACAGATCAGTGTATACATTTCAGTCCCAATCTCCCAATTCATCACACCACCACCCCCACTTCCCACCGCTTTCCCCCACTGGTGTCCATACGTTTGTTCTCTACATCTGTGTCTCAGTTTCTGCCCTGCAAACCGGTTCATCTGTACCATTTTTCTAGGTTCCACATATATGCCTTAATATATGATATTTATTTTTCTCTTTCTGACTTACTTCACTCTGTATGACAGCTTCTTGATCCATCCACGTCTCCACAAATGACCCAATTTCGTTCCTTTTTGTGGCTGAGTAATATTCCATTGTATATATGTACCACATCTTCTTTATGCATTCGTCTGTTGATGGGCATTTAGGTTGCTTCCATGAGCTGGTAAATAGTGCTGCAGTGAACAGTGGGATACATGTGTCTTTTTGAATTATGGTTTCCTCTGGGTATATGCCCATTACTGGGATTACTGGGTCATATGATAGTAATATTTTTAGTTTTTTAAAGAATCTCCATACTCTTCTCCATACAGGCTGTATCAATTTTACATCCCCACCAACAACACAAAAGGGTTCCCTTTTCTCCACACCCTCTGCAGCATTTGTTGCTTGTAGATTTTTTGATGATGCCCATTCTGACTGGTGTGAGGTGATACCTCATTGTAGTTTTGATTTGCATTTCTCTAATAATTAGTGATGTTGAGCAGCTTTTCATGTGCTTCTTGTCCATCTGTATGTCTTCTTTAGAGAAAAGTCTATTTAGGTTTTCTGCCCATGTTTGGATTGGGTTATTTGTTTTTTTAATATTGAGCTGCATGAGCTGTTTATATATTTTGGAGATTAATCCTTTGTCCGTTGATTCATTTGCAAATATCTTCTCCCATTCTGAGGGTTGTCGTTTTGTCTTGTTTATGGTTTCCTTTGCTGTGCAAAAGCTTTTAAGTTTCATTAGATCCCATTTGTTTATTTTTGTTTTTATTTCCATTACTCTAGGAGGTGGATCAAAAAAGATCTTGCTATGATTTATGTTAAAGAGTGTTCTGCCTATGTTTTCCTCTAAGAGTTTTATAGTGTCTGGTCTTACATTTAGGTATAATCCATTTTGAGTTTATTTTTGTGTATGGTGTTAGGGAGTGTTCTAATTTCCTTCTTTTACATGTAGCTGTCCAGTTTTCCCAGCACCACTTATTGAAGAGACTGTCTTTTCTCCATTGTATATCCTTGCCTCCTTTGTCATAGATTAGTTGACCATAGGTGCATGGGTTTATCTCTGGGCTTTCTATCTTGTTCCATTGATCTATGTTTCTGTTTTTGTGACAGTACCATATTGTCTTGATTACTGTAGCTTTGCAGTATAGTCTGAGATCAGGGAGTCTGATTCCTCCAGCTCCGTTTATTTCCCTCAAGACTGCTTTGGCTATTCGGGGTCTTTTGTGTCTCCATACAAATTTTAAGATTTTTTGTTCTAGTTCTGTAAAAAATGCCATTGGTAATTTGATAGAGATTGCATTGAATCTGTACATTGCTTTGGGTAGTATAGTCATTTTCACTATATTGATTCTTCCAATCCAAGAGCACCATATATCTCTCCCTCTGTTGCTATCATCTTTAATTGCTTTCATCAGTGTCTTATAGTTTTCTGCATAAAGGTCTTTTGTCTCCCTGGGTAGGTTGATTCCTAGGTATTTTATTCTTTTTGATGCAGTGGTAAATGGGAGTGTTTCCTTAATTTCTCTTTCAGATTTTTCGTCATTAGTGTAGAGGAATGCAAGAGATTTCTGTGCATTAATTTTGTATCCTGCGACTTTACCAAATTCATTGATTAGCTCTAGTTTTCTGGTGGCATCTTTAGGATTCTCTATTTATAGTATCATGTCATCTGCAAACAGTGACAGTTTTACTTCTTTTTCTCCAATTTGTATTCCTTTTATTTGTTTTACTTCACTGATTGCCATGGCTAGGACTTCCAAAACTATGTTGAATAATAGTGGTGACGGTGGACATCCTTGTCTTGTTCCTGATCTTAGAGGGAATGCTTTCAGTTTTTCACCATTGAGAATGATGTTTGCTGTGGGTTTGTCATATATGGCCTTCATTATGTTGAAGTAGGTTCCCTCTATAACCACTTTCTGGAGAGTTTTTATCATAAATGGGTGATGAGTTTTGTCAAAAGCTTTTTCTGCATCTATTGAGATGATCATATGGTTTTTATTCTTTAATTTGTTAATATGGTGTATCACATTGATTGATTTGGATGTATTGAAGAATCCTTGCATCCCTGGGATAAATCCCACTTGATCATGGTGTATGATCCTTTTAATGTGTTGTTGGATTCTGTTTGCTAGTATTTTGTTGAGGATTTTTTGCATCTGTATTCATCAGTGATATTGGTCTGTAATTTTCTTTTTTTGTAGTATCTTTGTCTGGTTTTGGTATCAGGGTGATGGTGGCCTCATAGAATGAGTTTGTGAGTGTTCCTTCCTCTACAATTTTTCAGAAGACTTTGAGAAGTATGAGTGTTAGCTCTTCTCTAAATATTTGATAGAATTCACCTGTGCAGCCATCTGGTCTTGGACTTTTGTTTGTTGCAAGATTTTTAATCACAGTTTCAATTTCATTACTTGTGATTGGTCTGCTCATATTTTCTATTTCTTCCTGGTTCAGTCTTGGAAAGTTATACCTCTCTAAGAATTTGTCCATTTCTTCCAGGTTGTCCATTTTATTAGCATAGAGTTGCTTGTAGTATTCTCTTAGGATGCTTTGTATTTCTGCGATGTCTGTTGTAACTTCTCCTTTTTCATTTCTAATTTTATTGATTTGAGTCCTCTCCCTCTTTTTCTTGATGAGTCTGGCTAATGGTTTATCAATTTTGTTTCTCCTTTCAAAGAAGCAGCTTTTAGTTTTATTGATCTTTGCTATTGTTTTGTTTCTGTTTCATTTATTTCTGCTCTGATCTTTATGATTTCTCTCCTGCTAACTTTGGGTTTTGTTTATTCTTCTTTCTCTAGTTCCTTTGGTGTAAGTTTAGATTGTTATTTGAGATTTTTTTTGTTTCTTGACGTAGGCTTGTATAGCTATAAACTTCCCTCTTAGAACTGCTTTTGCTGCATCACATAGGTTTTGGATCATCGTGTTTTCATCGTCATTTGTCTCTAGGTATTTTTTGATTTCCTCTTTGATTTCTTCAGTGATCCCTTGGTTATTTAGTAACGTATTTTTAGCCTCCCTGTGTCTCTGTGTTTTACGTTTTCTTCCCTGTAATTGATTTCTAATCTCATAGCATTGTGGTCAGAAAAGATGCTTGATATGATTTCAATTTTCTTAAATTTACTGAGGCTTGATTTGTGACCCAAGATGTGATCTATCCTGGAGAATGTTCCATGCGCACTTGAGGAGGAAGTGTAATCTGCTGTTTTTGGATGGAATGTCCTATAATTATCAGTTAAATCTATCTGGTCTATTGTGTCTTTTAAAGCTTGTGTTTCCTTATTAATATTCTGTTTGGATGATGTGTCTATTGGTGTAAGTGAGGTGTTAAAGTCCCCCGTTATTATTGTGTTACTGCCAGTTTCCTCTTTTATAGCTGTTAGCAGTTGCCTTATGTATTGAGGTGCTCCTGTGTTAGGTGCATCTATATTTATAATTATTATATATTCTTCTTGGATTGATCCCTTGATCATTATGTAGTTTCCTTCCTTGTCTCTTGTAACATTCTTTATTTTAAAGTCTATTTTATCTGATATGAGTATTGCTACTCCAGCTTTCTTTTGATTTCCATTTGCATGGAATATCTTTTTCCATCCCTCAGTCTGTATGTGTCCCTAGGTCTGAAGTGGTTCTCCTGTAGACAGCATATATATGGGTCTTGTTTTTGTATCCATTCAGCGAGCCTGTGTCTCTTGCTTGGAGCATTTAATCCATTCACATTTAAGGTAATTATCGACATGTATGTTCCTATGACCGTTTTCTTAATTGTTTTGTGTTTGTTTTTGTAGGTCCTTTTCTTCTCTTGTGTTTCCCACTTAGAGAAGTTCCTTTAGCATTTGTTGTAGAGGTGGTTTGGTGGTGCTGAGCTCTCTTAGCTTTTGCTTGTCTGTAAAGCTTTTGATTTCTCCATCGAATCTGAATGAGATCCTTGCTGGGTAGAGTAATCTTGGTTTTAGTTTCTTCCCTTTCATCCCTTTAAGTATATTGTGCCACTCCCTTCTGGCTTGTAGAGTTTCTGCTGAGAAATCAGCTGTTAACTTTATGGGAGTTCCCTTGTATGTTATTTGTCATTTTTCCCTTGCTGCTTTCAGTAATTTTTCTTTGTCTTTAATTTTTGCCAGTTTGATTACTATTTGTCTCAGCATGTTTCTCCTTGGGTTTATCCTGCCTCGGACTCTCTGCGCTTCCTGGACTTGGGTGGCTATTTCATTTCCCATGTTAAGGAAGTTTTCGACTAAAATCTCTTCAAATATTTTCTCGAGTACTTTCTCTCTCTCTCTCCTCCTCTGGGACCCCTATAATGAGAATGTTTTTGCATTTAATGTCCCAGAGGGTGTCTGTCTTAGGCTGTCTTCATTTTTCATCCTTTTTTCTTTATTCTGTTCCGCAGCAGTGAATTCCACAGTTCTGTCTTCCAGGTCACTTATCCGTTCTTTTGCCTCAGTTATTCTGCTATTGATTCCTTCTATTGTATTTTTCATTTCAGTTATTGTATTGTTCATCTCTGTTTGTTTGTTCTTTAATTCTTCTAGGTCTTTGTTAAACATTTCTTGTATCTTCTCAATCTTTGCCTGCATTCTTTTTCCGAGGTCCTGGATCCTCTTCACTATCATTATTCTGAATTCATTTTCTGGAAGGTTGCCTACCTCCACTTCATTTAGTTGATTTTCTGGGGTTTTATCTTGTTCCTTCATCTGGTACATAGCCCTCTGCCTTTTCATCTTGTCTATCTTTCTGTGAGTGTTTTTTTTTTTTCCACAGGCTGCAGGATTGTAGTTCTTCTTGCTTCTGCTGTCTGCCCTCTGGTGGATGAGGCTATCTAAGAGGCTTGTGCAAGTTTCCTAATGGGAGGGACTGGTGGTGGGTAGAGCTGGCTGTTGCTCTGGTGGGCAGAGCTCAATAAAACTTTAATCCTCTTGTCTGCTGATGGGTGGGGCTGGATTCCCTCCCTGTTGATTGTTTGGCCTGAGGCGACCCAACACTGGATCATACCTGGGCTCTTTGGTGGGGCTAATGGCGGACTCTGGGAGGGCTCACACCAATGAGTACTTCCCAGAACTTCTGCTGCCAGTGTCCTTGTCCTCACGGTGTGACAGAGCCATGCCCCGCCTCGGCAGGAGACCCTCCAACACTAGCAGGTAGGTCTGGTTCAGTCTCCTATGGGATCACTGCTCCTTCTCCTGGGTCCCAGTGTGCACGCTACTTTGTGTGTGCCCTCCAAGAGTGGAGTCTCTATTTCCCCCAGTCCTGTCAAAGTCCTGCAATCAAATCCCACTAGCCTTCAAAGTCTGATTCTGTAGGAATTCGTCCTCCCATTGCCTCCCCCAGGTTGGGAAGCCTGACATGGGGCTCAGAACCTTCACTCCAGTGGGTAGACTTCTGTGGTATAAGTGTTCTCTAGTTTGTGAGTCACCCACCCAGCAGTTATGGGATTTGATTTTATTGTGATTGCGCCCCTCCTACCGTCTCATTGTGGCTTCTCCTTTGTCTTTGGATGTGGGGTATCTTTTTTGGTGAGTTCCCGTGTCTTCCTGTCGATGATTGTTCAGCAGTTAGTTGTGATTCCGGTGTTCTCGCAAGAGGGAGTGAGAGCACGTCCTTCTACTCCGCTATCTTGAACCAAATCTCTGCTTCTTCCTTTCTTATTTGGATGCCTTTTATTTCTTTTTTCTTACCTAATTGCTCTGTCTAGAACTTCAAGTACTGTGTTGAATAGAATTGATGAGAGTGGGCATCCTTGCCTTGTTCCTGATGTTAGAGAAAAAGCTCTGTTTTTCACCATTGAGTATGATGTTAGCTGTAGCTTTTTATATTTGGCCTTTGTTATGTTGAGATACTTTCCTTCTCTTTTTAATTTGTTGAGAGTTTTTATCATAAAAGGGTTTTGAATTTTGTCAAACCCTTTTTTGCATCAGTTGAGATGATCATGTGATTTTATCCTCTATTCTGTAAATGTAGTGTATCATGGTATATGATCTGTTTGATGTGCTGTGGGATTCAGTGTGCAAGTATTTTGTTGAGGATTTTTGCATTTATATTTTAAAGGGATATTGACCTGTAGGTTTCTTTTCCTTGTGGTACCTTTGTCTGGCTTTGGTATGAAGGTAAGACTGGCATCAGAAAATGAGTTTGGAAGTATTCCCTCCTCTTCAATTTTTTGGGAAGAATTTGAGAAAGATTGGCATTAATTCTTCTTTAAATGTTTAGTAGAATTCACCAGCAAAGCCATCTGGTTCTGAGCTTTTCTTTGTTAGGAGGTTTCCAATTACTGCTTCAATCTTCATACTAGTTATAGATCTGTTCAGATTTTCTATTTCTTCATGATTTAGTCTTGGTAGGTTATATGTTTCTAAGAATTTGTCCAATTCTTCTTTGTCATACAGGTTTTTGGTGTATGACTGTTCATAGTAGTCTCTTGTGATCCCTTTTATTTCTGTGGCATCATTTGTAATCTCTTCTTTCATTTCTTATTTTATCAATTTGGGTGTTCTTTCCTTTTTTCTTAGTCTAGCCAAGGGTTTGTCGATTTTGTTTATCTTTTAAAATCTCTTAATTTTATTGATTTTTCTCTATTTTTTATTTCATTTATTTCTGCGCTTATCATTATTTCCTTTCTTCTGCTAACTTTGGGCTTAGCTTGTTCTTCTTTTTCTAGCTCCTTGAGGGAAAAATTAGGTTGCTGATTTGAGATCTTTCTTCATTTTTTAATGTAGGTATTTCTCACTATGAACTTCTCTCTTAGTACTGCTTTTGCTAGTTGCCATATATTTTGGTATGTTGTGTTTTTATTTTAATTTTATCAAGATATTTTCTAATTTCCCTTACGATTTCTTCTTTGACTAACTTGGTTGTTCAAGAGAGTGGCATTTAATTTCCAGTTCACATTTTTTAAATGCTCTGTTAGAGCCAGCTATTACAAAGAGGACTGAAGGAAAAAAACAAAGAGTTCTGATGTTCTCCAAATAACATGGAAATGCAGGTCCCTTGTGTACAAATGAATTTAGTATACCTCACTTCAGAAATTTATGGTAAGAACTATATATCTGACCTGAAGAAGCCTTCACCCTAATAACATTCCTCTTTAATGTTTGCAAAATACCTAAGACAATCAAGCCCATCTTCATCCTTTTCTGTCCAGTTCTAATGGGTTCCATCGTTCAGAGTCTAGTCTCATCCTTACCCCTGAGCCAACACTTTCTTACCCTGCCCAGATTCTTTGCTAACCATTACTAATTAAAGACCTTTGGTCTCTGGCTACAGTGTGCTTTTCAAGAGCTAGAGCTTAATCAGGCAAATGGGGTTTATAGTTTTCTGTTTCTATATTGATGAATATGAGACATATAATTACCAGTGTCCAGAGTCCAAAAGGAGGAATAAAATATATAAATTGTAGTATCTACCTCTAGGTAATATTAACTCATAGATTATATATTTTGAACAATACCCAATTTTAGCCATCAAATAAAATTCCAAGTGATTCACAGAGAGAAGCAAAATTTTTCTTTATCATGAGCATAATGATACCATTTGCATTTATTATTTCCATTTATTTAGTTCCATTTATTAGTTCACTGGATTTTTATAAAATCTTAGTAAGAGAGGCAGGGTTTTATCTTAGAATAAATGCTCAGCATATGTTGTTTTAATATGTGTAGTGTTAACTTTTGAAAGAAGGCCTACATTCCATGACATCAAATAACTAGCAATTTTGCTGGGAAATAAATTTCAACAGCATGCCCTATAAACCTTGTTTGTTGGAATGAGTAGGGCATGCTAGAATGAGCCAGTGAGTGTAAGGGATCCTAACTGAGACTAAATATGCAAAGACAAATGAACTCAGTTGTAACCTCACCTCGTGCCCCCCTCCCCCCCACCCCCGGACTACAGTGAAATTCACAAACCTTGAAAAAGCATGGTAATATCAGGAGGAATTCCTCATGAATATAGAGATGTGGACATGAAGATTCAAAGAGATAAACAAGAACATGAGGGTTCAGAGAGAGAAATGATTTCCTAAACCTTGTCAGGTTGGATTATAGTAAAACTTGGACCAGAATCCTAATACTATAATTCTAGACCAAAACATTTTCTTCTACTTCATGCTGCAGTCAGCAGATATGAGCTAGTATCATTGAAAAAAAGAAGAAAGCTCTCTTTCCAAATCAGTGGACTGAATCAAACACTATTCTGGCTCTGGGTAGATTAGTTAAATCCAAATTGCACGTTAGAACAGAGAACTGACTACAACCCAAAATACACACCCTGGGGAGAGCTACCTCTGTGGGACGGTATGAAGAAATGATGGTCAGGAGATCAGAAACCTACACAGTGTAGCAGGAAATTTTAGCAAAACTTAGGGTTTTAGAGAAGCCATGAATTCCTAATTTGGCTGTAAATTTGAAAAGTGACAGGTTAAGGGATATTTACCAGATGCAAAAGATGTATACACAGAAAGTTAGAGACATTCTGTAGGTAGAAACTCACAGAGAATCATCTCTGAGATAGGATCTGAGTAACTGAAAAACTCTATCAATTGGACCTTATTTCTCCAGTGCTGTGGGGGTAGAAAGAAATATCTCTAGTTCATACCAGGGTTAAAGTGAGCTTTAAAAAATGGAAAGTAAACTGAAAATCACTTGGAAAAGCCTCATCTGCACCTGGTTATTTCATAGAACAGAATGTCTGAATCTCAATTGATTTCCATGTAGGTAACATCCCTAGACTCCCTCAGACTTGTAAAGTTTTGATACATTTTAATGTGCTTGCTCTGCGTTGTACTAGAGAAGGCATGGAAGGAAGTTAGGGAAAAAATATAAGAGAGAAATTAAAAGGGTAGAGATATATAGACTGTGGGGAAGACTTTCATGTTTTTCCATATGCTCAACTTAACTGTTGAGCATTTTTACCTAAATGGAACGTCCAAAACCTCAAATTCAACATGTCAAATATTTAATGAAACAGGCTTTTGCTACATCTGCTTTTTCTTTTGTATTCCTGTCTTAGTGAGAGGAACTAGCATCTATCAGGCTCCCAAGTTTAACAAAAACAAAAGCTAAACTTATCTGTCTCCCTAACCCCACATCCAATGAATCACCCATTCCTTTAGATTCTTTACTATGAGTCTAGCTTAAGACCCTCATCCCTTAGATTACTGGAGTAGTCACCCTACTGGTCTTAGTTCCTCTAGTCCAGCCCCATAAATTCATTCACCAGACTACTCACATAACAATCTTTTTAAACAAAAATTTGATCCTGACAATTAACTGTTTAAAATCTTCAGGAACAGCCCAACTTTTAAAAGATACGTTTTAGAGACTTTACCCTGTTGCAGATGGGGTAAAATGAGACTTTCATGACCATGGTTAAGTGCATGGTCTAAAGTGGGCTGTTTAATTCAAATCCAAATTGCACCAAGTTGTGTAACTTTGGGAAAATTATTTTTTTTGTTCTCTCTCATCTATAATTGAAATTACCAAGCATAGTGAATATGTTTGGAGAAGATTTTTTTTTAAGGATATGGAAAGAAGTGAATATCAAGCAAAAGATTATGATGAATTACAAAACAGATTTTGAGGATAACCAGATAGAAAATAAATTGTAAAATTCAGAAATCTATAAAATAAATGCTTTAAGTTACAAATGCAAAAAAAATTATGTATACTTATGTATACAATACTAGCAAACAAAATCCAGCAATATATAAAAATATAACACAACATGGCAGAGTGAGATTTGTAACTAGAGGTACTTGAAGATTGATTTCCTAACTGGTGTTAGGAAAATGATTAATTACTTTAATTATGAATCATATGATCACTCTGATAGAAGCAGGAAAAATAATTGATACAATTTAATTCTAATCATAATTTTAAAAAAATAAAGCTCTTAGCAGACCAGGAATAGTAGAAAATTCCTTAAGTTGATAAAGAGCATCTAGAAAAAAAATCTGCAAACATCCTATTTAATGATGAAACACAGCAATCACTCCATTTACTTTCAAAAAAAAAAAAAAAAAGGACAGGTATGGCCCACATTACCATTTCTATTCATAATTTTAAAGTAAGCAAAATGCTAGATTCAAAAAGCCATAAACAAGAATTAACTGCATTTCTACATATCAGAAACAAATGTATTGGCTGGCCAAAAAGTTCATTCGGGTTTTCATAAGATGGTAAAGAAAACTAAACAAACTTTTTGACCAACCCTATAAACATTATGTATATCATTTTTAATGGGTAAAATTTAAAATATCATCTAAGAAATCTATAAAATGTCTAAGACAAATGTAACAAAAAGTGTATATGACCTTTAGAAGAAACTTCTACAATTTCAATGAAGGAAATGGAAGAGAATGTATCAGTGGAGGCAGGGGTCCCCAACCAGGCCACACAGCAGGTGAGCGGCAGGCAAGCAAGCAAAGCTTCATCTGCCACTCCCCATCGCTCACATTACCACCTGAACCATCCCGCCACCACCCTGTCCATGGAAAAACTGTCTTCCGCAAAACCAGTCCCTGGTGCCAAAGAGGTTGGGGACTGCTGAGTGGAGGGATATAGCATGTTCATTGAGTAGAAGACTATACATTATAAAGAAATTAGTTCTGCCACAATTTATCAATAATTCGCTACAATTATCAAAATTCTGACAAGTTTTGAGTATGTACATATGGGTATATGTAAGGAACTTGGGAAGGTGATTCTAAAGTGATATGGAAGAAACCAAGAATATCAAAGAAACTCATCAAGAAAAAAAAGATGGGAGGTCCTTATCTTACCAGATATTCTGACTTACTTGAATGCCAATTAGTTTTTGAAGGATAGTATTGGAACAAGAATAGACAAATAACCAATGGAACAGAATGGATGGAGTAGAGAAACAGATTAAGTACTGAAACCTTCTACCTCCATACTCAGCCCAGAAAATGAGAACATAATCCCACCTTATTACCATAATTAACATGAATCTGCTTTCTACTTTCTTCATAGCATTTCCTTATTCTTCCAGGACTCTCCTGGCCAAGTGAATGGTTTGATTGTTTATTACAGGAACTTCCCCAATGACCCAACAACTCTTAGATGGAAAGCATCAACAGTTTATACCCTAAGATTCTTTGAAACCCTTGCCCCAAAATCCTCCTCTTTGTTTTTCTCCAATTCTGGACTATCATGATATTTACCCAATCGTAGTCAAGTCTTCACAGTGAAAGAGCAGCCTTAAACCAAACGTCCAGTTCTCAGTAACTTCTGGCTTTACTTTGTTCACTTGAAAATGGTGCCAAAGCTTTGTGAGGTGGTGTTCTCCCATAGCACAGTAAGCCATAAACTCAGATTTTTCCTTTCTTTGGGTGATATTTGGGGCACCCAATTTCAGCAATAGCTGTTGTTGTACAGAAACTTGCCCTATATCAGAGCTGGCATGGCAGATCAGTGAGGAAATAGATTATTGACTTTCAATACACTGCTGAAATAAGTGATTTTATCCTTATAGAAAACTAAAAAGTTTTACCATTTTGTACTATACACAACAATCTGTTTAAAAGGATATTGAAGACCTACATGTAAAATGCAAAACCATAAAAATGTTAGAAGACAATATAGAAGAATACCTTTATCATCTCAGGGTAGATACAGTAAACCCAGAATACAAAAGACAAGATTGATTAACTTAACTTTATTAATATTAAGAATCCTAGTTTATCAAAATTCATCATAAAGAAAGTGAAAAGGCAAGCCACAAATTTAGATAAGGAAGCTAGCAGCACATGTAACACATAAAGATTTAGAATCGAGGGTACAGAAAGAATTCCTACTCATCAATAAGAGAAAAAAACTCAATTAAAAAATAAGAGGCACATAATAGGAAAAGAAAATAAACATGAAAAAACGATTAATCTCATTTACAATGAGAAAAATAAAAACAATATTAGCACACCATTTTGCACACAACAGATTGGCAAAAATTTTTAAATCATACATTATCAAATGTTAACAAGAATGTAGAACAGGAGTCTTATACTATACAACTGGGCTTGTAAATACATTTGTAAATAGAACCACTTTGGAAGATAATTTGGCATTATCAGATATATAACACACATCCTATTCCTGAACAAATTTTAAACTATTATTATTCTTTTTTCAAGCATTTTAGTTATTTGCTCTATGATTGTTTCTGAAAAGCAGAAGCAGCAAACATTAAAATATTTTTTAAGTCTTCTTAGACTTTAAATCGTCCAATTCTTCACTTTAGCATGAATTCTAGTTCCTCATCAAGAGGCTGGGATATCAAGAAGGCAAAGGAGCAGGAAAGAGAAATTGCTATTTTCCATACAAGGTTCTACATCCTAACTTGAAAGTGCCTGGAAATTTTATTTCTCCTCTAGATCTTACAGCCCTGAATTGGGTACCAATTGGAGAAGTTAAACATTGAAAGGAGAAGAGCAGTGATTTATCAGTGCCTTGGTCTGCAGCAGTTCCAGTAACTATACAGTCTGTCTCCTTGATGCTATTTGGGCAGGTGGCTATAGGCATACTGTCCAGTCAGCAGGTCATGTTTCCTTCTTTAAACCAGTAGAAGAAAAATCCAAGACAAAATCTTTACCCTTCATACTTGAATAAGAATTTATTATTTTGGCTGAGTACCCAGTAAAAGGCTATTTCTCCATTATTTCTGCCTCTGCTCTGAATTCCCACAGCTCTTTGTACCAACAAGACACTTATTGGAGTTAGAGAGATACCACAGATTTCTATCCTGTCAAATTGTAGACCTTTTTAGGACATCTTCACATCCCTTAACACATGCCTTGCAAGTAGTTTGCACCAAATTGATGCTCTCTGAGTTGAAGCCATTCAGCAATATCGTAGCTCCAAGTGGCATACCTAGGTTATAGTACCCAATTTCTGTCTTCTTGCTAGGGAAGAAGAGATTGGTAGCAAGGGTTTCTGAGTCATGTTGTTTATCTCCTAATGCAGATATCCAAAGGTAGAGAATAGCACCAAAGATCCTCACATGAATCTGAATCAATCCTAATGTGAATTTAACTTCACAGTTTTCCCAACTTGTGATATATCTCCCATCTAGTGGATGATATATGAAAGGAAATTAAATGCCTGTTGTAAATAACAGCATGATGATGTTTTTAAAAAGAAAAAACACCTGGAAAAACGTCATCAGCATATCTATGGAGACTCCATAAATTATCGATACTGTTTCTTCTAAATAGCATTCCTGCATTTCAAGCTGAAACCATGAGTTTACCAAGGAAAATAGAGTACACGGCTGTCACTTTGGAATAAAATTAAATAAATGGTGTCCTAATGGCCTAAAAGAATTAATGTACCTCCAACACATGAGCCATTTCCTTCAGGGAAATAAGGTCCTTATTAATCTGGACAAAAGATTCATGAAAAAGGCAGGTATAGGGAATGTGATCCCCATTTTGGGGATGCAGCAAGCGAGACAGAGGAAACTGAAATGACTGACCTTTGTCATAAAGGGAGACGTGTGTCAGAGCTAATTACATAGACCATCTTGGCTTCCTATTTTAAATTGTCACATTTCACCAATTAGAAATCACTTGTGTTCTCAGTGTTATATTAATTTGTACTTATATTCACAGACTCAGAGACTATCGTGTATGGACTAGCCTTAGAGGCCAGCCTCTTCACTGTTCAGATGAGAAAACTGATACCCAGAGATGTGAGAAAACTTTCCCAAAGTCACACACACTTAAAAATCAAAGTCTGACATTAAGTTCAATATTCTTTCCTTTAGTGATGCTATATTTTGGATAAAAGATATTCCTTTTAATTTCTTTTAAAATTATTTCCCATAATAAGTATGTATTATATACCTGTGAATTTTTAAAGTAAGCTGTAAAATTTTAAAATGTGCTCTCCTCATACATCATTATTTCCAGGACCCCTTTTCTGATATTAGCATGTATACCCAAATACATACGTAAACACACACTCTGCCACTGAAGGAAACCGTGTCCTTAGGGTACCTGTAATACCCAGGGCATGCTTGATCATTGCATTAGACACATTTATAAAAATCTATTCATATGCCTGCCACCCCTACAATACTGTTAGTTCACCGAGTGTAGAGACTGGGTCTCACTCAGCTTTGTACCCCAAAATCTTAACACAAAGTAAACATTGTTTAAAGATTAAATTATTTATAATTTACCCTTTGCATGACAACAGTCTATAAATGATCCATGACTATATCTGAAACTCATTAGCATTTTAGGTAATTTAACAAACAACACATCTTGGGGCTTCTGGAAGAAAGATCTCCTAAAAGAGTTAAATAGCAGCAGCTCCTCTCTCAGTCTCAAAGAAAGAAGCATCCTATGGCTTGTCAAATCCAACTCTTCCATCTGGGTATAGAGTCTTATTTTGTTGTCTGGGCATTATTTCATTAGGCTCTCCTGGACCCTCAGTCTCTCCACTCATGTATTGCCCTCAGACCAACTACAGACAAAGAGACTTAAAACCTTTGCCTTGACCCTATAGCCCCCTCAGACTACTACTGTATTGCTCTCTCTTTCACCCCTAAACCCATAGTGATCTGTACTCCTTATCTCTACTTATTGAGTATTAATTTTTCTTTTCTCCATTTTATATTCAACACATAAAATAAATGAGTGAATGAATGAATGAATGTATGAATGAATGAACATGAGACCTTCAAAGCCTAAGCTTGTCCAGTTGAGCCACCAGGCCCAGTTGCCTCAACCTGTCTCAGTTGTTTCCTGGACATTTCCAGGTCTCCTCAGTTCCTCTAGATTCACATCAGTCTGTAGCCTCTTTGTTTCCCAGAAATGAAGGCTGGTTCTTGTTCTTGGCTTTAGTCCTGCTTTTGAGTCATATTTAATTGGGAGGCATGGTGAGGGATGGTTTTAACCACTCTGGTAGAAACTTAACCTTATACAACCCACCATCCAGATACCCAAACCAAGGCATGGGTCGTTACAGGCTTCTTTGAACAGTTGGTCCCAGCATCACTGCAAAGGAGATAAGAAATAAAACCTCGTCAAGGTAAAAGAAGAAAAAAAAGTTAAGGGAGAGCTTCCCTGGTGGCGCAGTGGTTGGGAGTCCGCCTGCCGATGCAGGGAACACGGGTTCGTGCCCCGGTCCGTGAAGATCCTGCATGCCGCGGGGCAGCTGGACCCGTGAGCCATGGCCTCTGAGCCTGCGTGTCTGGAGCCTGTGCTCCGCAACAGGAGAGGCCACAACAGTGAGAGGCCCGCGTACCGCAAAAAAAAAAAAAAAAGGGATAAAATTCTTGAAATTGATTCTTTAATTTAGAATACTAGAATATCGTTTGACACAGAAAGCTCTCTCATTACCCCCTCTACCCCAGGTCAAACTAAAAGGTTCTAAAGCTGTTCTGTAGTACCCAGGTACTTCTGGGGAAGAGATGCTCCTGGTGATGGGAAGCTGCTCCCACAACTCCCCTCCCAGCTGCTTTTGAGTCTTTCTCCCTTCCTTTCAACCCTCAGCCCAAAGAACCCTCTGCTCCGGCCACACCAGCCCTCCTGAGATTCCAGATTACGGAGCTGTCTGTTTTATCTTGTGAGCTCCTCTCTCAGGTCTTATGGATCCCAGCACAGCCACAGGGATGGCCACATCAGTTACCCTGTATGGAAATACCAACAGTAGCTGTTGCCTGTGTACCAGGAAGAGCACAGTATACTTCAATCCCAGCTGAGAAACCTCATCAGCAGTGTGAACTTGGTGAAGGTCCTTAACTTTAATGAGCCTTAGTGTCCTCAGCAGAAAAACTAGATGTAGTAATACCTACATTGGGTATTGCAGTAAGTAGGAAATTTTTTATTAAAGTGCCAGCAAATGATATAAGCTAAAGAAATAGCTGTTGTCTTAGTTTATATGATTTCCAATTTATTAATATTATAGCAGTGCTTTATTGCAAGTGGAGATGTTTTCATATCTTCTGTGTCTTTTATCACAGTTTCTGACTGCAGTAAAGATGCCTCACACGTGTGTAAACCTTGTGAAACCATATGTCAGATTTTCTCTCTATTATCAATTTCATTCACTGAAATTGAATTAAGTTATATAAATTTAACTCTATATAAGATTCATTCCTTAAGTTAAGAAATAATTATTATGTGCAAGGTGTTAGGCTGGCCACTGGAGATAGTCATACAAGGTAAACAGTATCATTGCCTTCATGAAGTTTAGAAGCCTGTGGAAGGGTTAACGGCTTCTAAAGGTGGACGTGAGGACAGGGCTAGTATTACAGCCAAAGCGAACTGCAGATGAGAGGGCCTATGTGTCAGAAGGATTTTTCTCTGCAGGTCACCCTGGTTTCCCTGATAGCACAAGAGGCGCACCTGCAGTCTTGGCTACCAGTTGACTAGATATGTTAAAAGTGCTGAGTCACCCTTGAAATCTAAGAAAGTGAAACAGAACTCTTTGAGGTACTAGCAATTCTAACACTGGCTTTATTCTCAGATGGTAGCCATTTATGGTGGGATAGTAACAGGTGGCACCAAGACTGTCCACTTCTCAAAAGACTCAATTAGGAAAGCCAGGCTGTACAGCCTCATGCTTATTCAAATTTCCTGGCTCCCTCCCACTAACAGGCAAAGAATCTGGCCTAAGTACCAAGAGTGTCATAAAATTCATGATTTTTGCTTCTTCTTTCTGTATTGAATGAACCCCAAATGATTTTCATGAAGCTAATTCTGCATAAGCCCCTTTTCATACCTTAGAGGTAGAGGGGTATTGGTGTTGTGTGGGGCGGCTCAAGGATTTGGACTTTAAGCACAAAGGCAAGCATACATGTTCAGCTTCACCTTCACACTCTCTGACCTGTTCTAGAGGGTAGAAGGGGCACAGTGCATTCGAGGAAGAAAGAAGCCAGTGTGGGTGGCAAAAATAGAAAGAGTATGAGAGGGCAAGTGGCAAGAGATAAAACTGATGAGATAATGGGGGATCAGATTATGTAAAACATCTGGCCATATTAAAAAAAATTGAGTCTGATTACAAAAGGCAATAGGAAATATATTGCCATCTTTAAAGGTTCAGAAAAGCAAATGAACTCAAAGTGTAAAAGAAATCTCAGAATGACATAAACATTCTGCTGGAAAAAACAACTCGATATAGTAATTTGATTGCTGTGACTCCTCTTTGATAGTAACTGAAGGAGTCACAGGAAATCATCGGGTTCTTATGTTTATACCATTCACTTGGGGAGCAGGATTCATTGGTTCCACAGTGATAGATTTGGATTAGGCCTGGGAAGATCATACAGCTCCACTCCCTGCCAACAGGCACATGAGTCAGGCAAGTCAGGACAGAGAGAAGAGATGGCTTTAATAGTGTCACAGAAAATGTGTGTCTGTATAAATATATACATATATACACAAAGACAGTCACAAACGTGTGTGTATATATATGTCCTGTATACATATATATGTCTTATGTATGTCATATATATATTTATATAATTAATACTATCCTACTGTCTTCTAAAGAAATTCACTCTTAGTGACCATGGGGTATTTGGGAAACCTGCTGGGGAAGCATCAGTGGTAGGAGACCCAATGACTGGCTACTGAAGAGAAACTCTAGTGAAAACAAAATGTGTTCATTCAACAAAAATGTATTGTGTGATTTCTATTTTCTAAACAAGATTTTAAATAATGAAGGCTACAGCTGGAAATAGAACAAACTTTCCACACTCACGGACCTGTCTAAAGGAGAGAGGCAGATAATAAACGTGGGAACGCGGAAATCTAGAGGACAAGTAAAAGGGAGGAAAATTAAATAGGGAAGGGAGAGAGAGAGTGCTGTGGTCAAAGACGGCCTCACGGGTAAGATTGGGTTTGGACAGAGACCTGAAGGGAGGAGGGAGCTCCCCATGTGGACACCCAGGGAAGATACTCAGCAATAGGGGTGATGAAGGGAGGGCCGCAAAGCAGAGTGCGCTGGGGCAGAGGATGGGGAGGTCAACAAAGGAGCAGAGGGCTGGCTTGTCTTCAGTAGGAGTTTTATTAAGTTGTTTGCTATGTGGTGGGCAGTATTGACCTCCATTTCCTCATACGGTCCTTCAGTAAAATCCTCACAAGTGGCTCTTGGAAGTGATTTGGATGCAGTAAATTACTCGTTTTTTGTTGTTGTTTTGTTTTTATTGGTCTTAGACTGTAACTTCAGGTTATGCAAGAAGGGCCCCAAGTACCTGGATTAAAGTAAGAATATGATTAAAGGAAGACATATATTGGAAGATTATATCTTAAAAATATTTACAAGTTCCAAGAACAAAAATTTGTCTTAAGAGAGTAAACCCACGGACTACGAAAAGACCTTGAATCTCAGCCCTGTCCTTTGGCTAGGGAAGAGTCCCTCCCCTTCCCCAGATTCAGGGGCAAACCCTGACTGACTCAAGCCAATCCATTTTTTAATGCTGATGGTCATAATGCTCAGGGGTGGCACATGACCTAAGCAATTTCCATCAAAGTGACTGTTGGAATTTTGCTAGAAATTCTGGGTATCCTTGGTGCGGCTACTGTATTAACATACCACAGATTGGGTGACTTAAACCACGGAAATTTATTTTCTCATAGCTCTCAAGGCTAGAAGTCTGAGACCAAGGTGTTGGCAGGTTTGTTTTCTCTCGAAGCTTCTCTCCTTGGCTTATAGATGGTCGTCTCCTCTCTGTCTCCACATGATCTTCCCTCTGTGTGGTTCTGTTTCCTAATCTCTTCTTACCAGGACACCAGTCATATTGGATTAGGGCTCTCCCTAAATGACCTAATTTTAACTTAATTACCTCTTCAAACACCTATCTCCAAATACAGTCACATACTGAGTTACTAGGGGTTAGGACTTCAACATAGGAAATTTGGAAGGACACAGTTCAGCCCATAACACTGCCACAAAGACTAATTTTCCTGGGAGCCATCCTAAGAGGTGACTCTTTCCCTTTCACTGGAAATAGTGGTATGGGGATTTGAGGTCTTCAAAGGAGGCAGCAATTCTGTGATCTAGAGGGGCAATGGAAGGTCCTTTGTCACAACTTTGAATTGCTGTATCAAACCTCACCTACAGAAACAAATGAGGCTTTTCAGTTACACAAATCAATAAATTACTTTTGTACTTACACCCATTTTTGCCTGGTTTTCTATCCACTGAAATTAAATTATTCCTTATAGATAAAGCCTGGAGTGAGTTCATTGATTTAAACAATTCATAATATATGGGATTTATATTCAGAGTTCAAATCACTTTTTCCCTACACCATCAACTGAAGTCTCTCTCAAAAACTCAAAGAAGACGAGATCCCCAGATAGCAGTAGGACAAACAGATAAAGATAGCACAAATGGAAATGCATTTTTTTCTTCTAAAAAAAAGCATCAAAATAATATTCTAAGCTAAAAGATTAAGCAGACAGTTGAGAACAAGAATTTCTAAACTCTACCATCATTTACTGTGATAGTTTTTATTTATCTTTGAATAAACATAGGCTGTACTCGATACATCTGCTTAGTTGTTGTCTTCCATTTGAAGTAAACAAAAGTACCTCCTCTTCTGTACACACAGTTTTTCTGCCCCAGAAACTTGATCCCTGGAGGGAGGTGAATATCATAAGCTTGGGTTCATCATGACTATATATAGTAGATCTTTTTAGCAAAGCAATCAGAATTAGGAAGTAACAACTATTCATCTTTAATGACAAAGGCCAACTCCAGAGATTCATGTCATGGTATTTAAGTAATCATTATTTCAGGTTTTATGTATATTACAGTTTTCTTCCAGCTCTCTGTGCTAAATGCTGAAGTCACCTAGAAATTTTTAAAAAACAAGATTTTCTGAATGAGTTCCAGTGTTTCTTCCTCCTTGGAAAAAATGGAAAATAATATTCTTATAAAATTCTTAATTTTCTTATAAAGGTCTAGAATTCTTTTCTTGATTCCTTACACCAAAAAAAAAAAAAAAAAAAAAAAAAAAACAGTATTAAGGAAGTTTCATCATGGAAAGAGTGGCTGAGCTGCCAAAATAGCTGATCTGAAGAGTCAAAATTCAGAGCTACTATATCATCTTGTCCTGAAGCATTTTCTATTTCCCTGTTTAAAGTATGAGAAGAATTATAGATAGGAACAGTTTATGATAAATCTAAATGTTGCTGAAATTATGGTTTGTTAACATTACATATTCAACACGTGAGGAGGTAACATTCGAAATACTGTCAAACATGTCAAACATGAAAACAACTTCAGAGGACAAGGAACTATGAAGGAGAATGCAACTCACAAACTTTACACATTAAAATGAACCGAGATCTTAGTCACCTGATGGGAAGCTATATGGTCTAACTAAATCTTGAGTCTCATGTTGCAGAGGATTAAGTGGCAATGAAGTTGAGTTTCCTTGCCCTTAGTGGTAAAGAATAAGGTTGCCTCCTCTGTAGGACTTTTATTTATTCACTTCTCATCCTTCCAAGCGTCTCTCTCTTCTTTCACCTCAGGTCAGGAACCTTTGACGCCAGATCTTGCCTTGTTCCTGTTTTAGCTTTTGTCAATGGCCCTGAGATTGTCTCATCTCTCTTTTATCCTAAGCAAAAGTTAGGGTCAAATTTTCAAAAATGACTTTCAAGAAGCAATTGTATACCATCCCCAGTAGTCTAACACATCAGGTCATAGTATTTTCAAGCACACAACAGGACAGAAGGGGGATATGCATATTTCCCTCCACAGCCCACAAGAAGGGTATTGGCCAGGCATCATTCTCCAGACAAAAGAGCCAGTTGTAGAGAAAAATTACAGACTACCTCTGCTTCTCAGCACAATTGAATTACATTGTTCAGTCACAGATCTATCTGGCCACTTACCACAAACTCAGATTAATACCTGGGCTTCCTTACTTGCCCTATTTGTTGAAATGTCTCATGTAAAGCCAGCTGTGGAAGATTTTCCTCTAAAAGTTAATTCAAAAGCAAAACAACTTGTAACTGCTTTTCAACTTTTAAGGGTAATTCCTCTTAATGCTTTCTGGTAGACCAAGAAACCCCACTTACCACGAATATTTTACATGTTGAAAATACTGTCTCTAGTTATATTAGGGAGGATCTTTAAATAAATAACTAACATTGGAGAAGTACGGCATTACAAGAGGAAAATATATATATATCATGACCTCTTTATTGAGAATGCAATTTGCCAGGGTTTTTTTCTTTCCTCTGTCTTTTTTAACTAGAGAGAAAACAGCACTGTCCAATAAAAATGTAAGCCATATATGTCATTTTAAATTTTTTAGTTGCCATATTTTTAAAAAGTGTAAAGAACTTGTTCAAATTAATTTTAATAGTATATTATATATTACCTTTATATATATTAATTATATCCAAGTATTATATTATCTACTGATAGTATATTATATCCCAAATACTACATTTCATCATATAATCATATAGAAATTATTAATTAGATACTTTGCATTCTTTTTTTCATACTAAGTCGTTGAATCTGGGATATATTTTACACTTATGTCATATCCCAGTTCAGACAAAGCACATATCAAATGCTCAATCGCCACATATGTCTAATGGCTGCCATATTGGGCAGAACAGCATGGAAATATGTTTTGTATGCTCTCTGACTTACATGGGTATCATAATATGTCACTGCTTATGTAAACCTTTGACCTTGATATGCTTGTAAGGAAAAGCCCTTCACAAGAGAGAGAAAGCATTATATTTACCTCTCTGAATAACTGATCATCCTGAATAATCAGATTTATAAACCCACACTTAAAAGAATTGCTTTAGTGTTGTCAAATGCTGACTCCCCACATATCAGCAGCATAAGCTTTTGAGAAGATAAAGCTGAGGTGCTGACCACAGTAATGGACGATACCACCTCACCTTTGGTAGCATCTTGGAGATGGAAGGCCAAGTCAGGATTTATTGAGAATGGAAAGTTTGGTGTAAAGTGGATCTTCCAATGCAGGGACTTGACTAGGATTGGGTAAGGATCATGATATAAAATTAGAATTGGTAGAAATAGCCAGTAAGGATTTTTGAGGAAAGGGATTCAAACTATCTGTAGGTAAAATGTTCTGTTGATGCTTTCTATTGAAGGGTTGTTGTGTATTCAGAAATTTCCTATGATGAACAGTCAAGTTATTTGCCCGGGCAAGACCCTCCTGGCATAGTAAAGTTACGCTAATGAAGAAAAGGAATACTTTATGTAGTCACGTCAATGTAGACAGTAAGTTGTGGGGAGGGGCGTAGGTCGTTTTGCTTTCCAAGGTGTGTGTGTATGTGCGCGCTAATTGCAATACAAACAGATGTCCATCAGAGAGAAATCCCTCCTTTTTCACACATCTGACAAGTCTGGGAAATATTTACACAAATCAGCTCTATCTTTACAGGGCCACTTCCATGTAACCAAATACAGAAAATCAAGTAATTATAGGATAAATTGGTAAAATGTTTAAAAAACATCGAGAAATCTACTCCTGAACCCAAATGACCTAGATCACATGCTTGAGGTTGTCTTTATTTATCTGTGAATAAGCCACAGAAAGCACCTGCCCTCAGGAAGCTTACTTTAGAGTCTAGAGGATTTGGGTAATTTTTAAAAGGAAACAAACAAGAAAGCAATAAAATAAGGAACTGGCATAGGTATGCTATTGTTAGAAATAAGAAGACGCTATAATACTGGGGGTGGAGAGGTGCTGCAAAGGACTTTTCTAAGGATGTGACATTAATTTGTTGCTTCATAAAGGTAGAGTGGGAGCCAGCATAGGAAGCATGAATACTGCAATTAACTGTGGCAGAGTGTTCCCTGGCTTGGAATAGCCGAACGCAAATGTCCTGAGCAGGAGAGAGTTTAGTATGGTCAGGAAGCAGAAACAAGGCCAATGTGGCTAAAGTTCAGCAGGTAAGGAAGGGATTGGTACAAAATGAGGCAAGCTTCCTGTGCTTAAAAGGGCTCTGGGCTAGCTTGTATCTCTGCTGTTGTTGCCTTGAAAACTCTTAATAATTTTTAAACAACAAGCTCCTCTGTTCAAAAATTATTTGTACTGAATCCCACAAATTATGTAGCAGGTACTACTGGTAAACCATGGTAAGGATTTCAATTCACACATAGTGTGAATGGTTTCTTTTTCCCCTTTGCACATACAGGAAACCTGCAAATAATTAGTCCGGGGCTGATGTAGTCTCTGTGGTATCAGAGCCTCTAATGCTTTATACCTTGTTGCTCTGCTATACAGGGGTTTTAATCCCAGCAGGACCCTGGACTCCAAAATGACTGCTAGCATTCTAGCCACTACAGCTTCTTCCCAGCCATGATCAAGGTCACCTCTTGAATTACCATACCATTTCTACCTAACTCCCATTGACTGATCTAGAAAATGGTCATATCTAGCTGCAAGGCAAGCTGGGAAATACAGTCTTTATTCCAGAAAGCCAAGTGCCCAGCTAAAATCTAGAATTTCTTTTCCTACATAGAAAGAAGAAACCTGTATTGTCAGCTCTGCAGTATACTCTCACTTCTTTCTTTGACCTAAAATATACATTCATTTATACTTTCATTCATTCAACGTTTATTTACTCAATTTTATTGACAGTCTATTTGTGCCAGGCTGAAAGCGACTGTGGAGAGGAAAATGATCAACAGTTGGACCTTAGAAAATAGCTTGGGGGGCAGGGGAGGAAGACCACAGGTAACTGCTCAAAAGAATTAGAATAAACTGTCTAAAGAGATAAGGTCATGAATAACTAACTGCAGGTGTTGAGGAAACTACCCAGAGGATATGAGGTGAGAGGTAAGCTTGGTTTTACAAGGATAGATAACAGACAAAGAAGGGAAATGTATTTCCAGGTTATACCTCATACCGTGAAGTGTGATTTTGAAATAATATGTGGAATTTCTGCAGTTCTGTTACAATTATTAGTCAGACTTGATAGATAAAACATGGCCCAGCCAGTTGTTTGCTGAAACCACTTAGTGATCTTATAGGTCCCCACACAGTTGTTTTGGCTGCAGCTACCAGAGCCAATGATAAAGAGATGCCGATATGAACGGATTGGCTATGTTACAACTCAGTTCACCAGCAGGCATAACCTCAAAGGCAAAGAAATATACCAGCTGACAGAAGAATCAGACACTGCCTTTATGTTTCAAACCTCTAGCCCCACAGCCATCCAACTGAAAAATCCCCCATCTGCTCTCAGCCTCTCTCCTAGACCAATCATATTGCATCAGAGACCCTCCAAGCCAGCAGCTTCCCAGACTACCCTGGGATTATAGGAGGACATCTTGCCCATGACACCCCACCCAACTTTGAGAAAAGATTCCCATATCTAGTACTGCCTTGCTCATCTTCTCCCAGAAAATTTGTTTTAAAAAATAGAGCAAGATTTGGGGGAATCATGTTGAGCTTTAGAGAACAAACAAAAGCATTTCTCAATTTGGAAAAAAAGATATGTTCAGAATTTTCAGACTTTTCAGAACCACTCTCTGAAGTCACAGTCATACCCCTACTACGAGGATGGCTGTCACCTTCACAGGGCTGACCCTCCTGTGCAGCTCTTTTCTTCTGAAACAAACAAAAAGAGCTCTGTGATAAATCACATCTGCAAGATGTGTTTCTTGTCAAGCACACATTGGTTCTAAATCAAATGCTGATACATGACTTACTCCGTCAAAAGTAAGCAGAATGCTGTAATTTATAATCATCCTGAAGCACACTGTAGGGAAAATGAAAGCAGACCATTAAATTTTAATGCCTGTTCGGTTCTCTGAAAAGAGTGTTTCTGGCCATGTTTGAAGCAAGGCAGTGTTCCCCACACCATTGTGCACACCCCCAAAAAACAGTTTGTGTTTGCCAACATTTGTGGAAACTAATTGCACAAATGATTTAGCTGTCAAAAGCTGCCATCCGTAGGGAAGTTCTCCTGAGTACAGAAGGTGACGGCAGAGAAGCGAGTCCTGTCCAGTGCTCCCCTCCCTTAGCTTTTTCACAATTGTCTGTTGTTGTGCAAGCCAGCTCCCCGCAGCAGGGCTGGGAGCAAATATTCATTGAGGTGTCATCTCTGCTCAGGCTCTCGTCCTGCACACCTATTCATCTGTGTTAAGTGAAAAGCAGCATCAGCTCAAATTAAGCTGGCTTGAAAACAGCCACTGTTAATAATTTCTGCTGTGATTCAACTTAGCTTTGGCTAACAGGTGAAGATGTTTCATAACGGAGGCAATTACAGCTCTGAGAGCGCTTTCCCACTGCCTGTTTTAATCAGAAGAATGGAACAGTAGCTCCTCGCACAAGGGGAAGGGCCAGCGCAGCCACCATCGGGCTGCATTCGTTATCTGCTAGATTGAACAAGCTGCCTGCCGGGGACAGATGCTTAGTGCAGTGATTAGAATATAAAGCAATTGCAAAGGCCGAGGGGATTGGAGTCAGTCTCCTTTATCTCAACTTACTATAGGCTTTTCTGGTCAGATAACAAGTCTTCCAAATCAGTCTTTGTAGATGAGAAATCATATGTATATCAATGCATGAAGACTCATGCATATTCATTCATCTGTGCCCTGTACGAATTTTCCATCTAGAGTAAGAACTCTTTTTTTTTTTAAAGGAGGGGAGGTTCTTCAATTCCATGCAAGTTCAGTTCCTTTTATAAGCAAATTTTTATGACAAGGAATATAGAGAGGCACTAACTGTTAAACCAGTACAATAAAAATGCTTGCCAATTTTTCTTTATTATTTTCTGAGGCTGAAAAGTCCAATGGTTTTACTCATTTCCAAACAACTTTCATATTTAGTCTTTTTAAAAAAAGGAACATGGGTGAAAACTTCAAAATATATAACCATAGGTTTTCACTTACATTAATAAGCAAAGAAAACTGAAATGATGTGTATGTTTTGCTACTTTTTACATTATAGAGATAGCATATTTCCATGTGGAGGGAAATGTATTATTCCAGCACAAAATAATTTTTCACGTCAACTCTGCATAACTTTAAATTATAGCAAAAACATAGCTGTGTACTTCCTAATTCTGGGGATTTTCAAATAGTTATTTTCCAGCCAAACATTTTTCCTCTTCTGCTAAAAGAAAATCAAGCAGTCTAAATTGAATTTTTATTCATTACAATTTCCTGAAATGTAGTTCTTAATGGTTTCTGATGCGCCTGAAGGTATGAATGTTAAACTACTTCCACCACACCCCCCTCAAGTAAAGAACTAGGGAAATGAAAAAGACCCTTTTTTTTTTTTTACTGGTATTAAATTTCCATTGTATACGTTAATCTGCTTTCAGAGTATTTTCCTTCAGTATATTTTCCATCAAAGGCCTTTAATAAAATCCTTCGTAGATTACGCTTAACGGAGCAATTGATTACAGAGTTGCCTATCCCTGAACTGATCATGTTTTCTACAAACAGCAAAATAGCCAAGAGGGATGGGGAAGGGTGGTGAGAGGTTAGCCATATGCTTACTTTTATTTTTGAAATGTTTTAAGGGCTTGGGAATGATTCTGATTTCATGACACCAAGGTTATACTTAGAGCAACGAATTTCCATCTAGGTTTTTAATGGAGATTGTAGTCCTCATCAATTATTTAGTAGTCTTCGAGTGTGCGTGTGTGTGTGCGCGCGCGCTTAAGTTTTGGGATACAGGAATAAACAGGAAAAATAGAATGGTAGAGTTTGCATCACTAAACATATGGTTCAACACTGTTTAAAATACCTGCTTAACAAGATAGCAACTTGCCTTTTTTAAAAGGTATTTCTTTCTCCCCTCATTCTTTAGAACTATCCATCTAGCCTCATCTTGGAATATTCTCGGCAAGAATCCACTGCCCACTGAGTTTCCCCCTGACAATTACTGTTGCTCCTTACCCTTGAAGCTTTGGAAGCCTGTGTAACATTAGCCTATCTAGCCCAGTGAAAATGTCTTTACAGATTAGTGTAATGTTAATACTGCTGGCTCCTTGCTTTTGACCTGAAGTGGAATATATTGCGCTGCTGGAGCAGATGGAATCAGAGTTTCACTGGGCTACAGAGATTGGTTGGCTGCCTGCCAAAAATTCAGTGCTCGTGGCGTGGAGGCTCAGGCTCAGAAAAGCAGGCATGAATCTATTCTCTGATCTTGGAGAGAGAAAACAAAAGTGTCACATAAGTTTGTGTGGAATCAAAATACATTTGTTAAGATCATTCATCTGCAGATGTTTACCCAGCATTCGAGAAGTAATTGAATCTTTTGGTGTAAAATGGAGACATCTTTATTCAGTTTTGCTGAAAGACAGGAGACAAAAGCCAGAGCAAAGAATAAAAAAAAAATTATCTGAACTCCATTTAACCTTCCAGTTGAATGCCGATCTCACCCTAAGAATACAAATGTGTACATGTGGAGTGTTTAAAGTCTGTCTCCTTTTTTATGAGTGCAAATAGATCTTAGTCTGAAATAATAACCCAAATTCATAAATGAAAAAAAAAAGAGCTGTGTTATGGAACCAAAGTAAAACAATTATGCAGATAGTTCCAAACCAGGATCGAAAACTCTGGGGGGCGGGGGGAGGGGGAGGGTGGGAGATCGAGAGATGTATGTCCTAAATTATTCACACTGGCTCTCTTCTTGACTGCATCATTCAGACAACTGTTCAAGACCCCTGCTGTCTTTGTGTGCACAGAAAGAGACTGGAATGGTATTCTTCCAGAATAGATATGCCTGTTGATGGTTTCCTTTTCACCCGGTACACTGGGAGCATTGATTTAAAACTTTAATAACAGCAACACCAGACTGTGGTGGTCATATTGAGCAAATAAAAATACAGGACACACATTTAAATTTGAATTTCAGATAAGCAGATGTCAAATAAATATTCAGATAGAATTCATGATACTTAGCATGACTGTCTCCCAAATATTGCATGAGACATGGGACAAGCAGTATTTGGGATATACTTACACTAAATGTGTATGCACTACTCATCTGAAATTTGATTTAACTGGGCATCCTGCATTTTATCTAGCAACCCCACAATGTACTTTTTATTGTCTCACTTTTGGAACTTGGTAAGTTCCGCCCTACACACACCTGCGCGGGCACATGCACACCTAACTTCCAATTAGCACACTTTTTTGTATTTATCCGTAAAGTTATTTCTGAGTTTATTTCAATCATATTTTCCTCTCAAGTACTGCCTTTCCACAGCAGTAAAACATATGCTGTTTGCTGCCTAAGTAGATGGGTAATGTAAGCTGTGATGTGGAGAGGATTCTTCTCTTATCCGTTCTCTCTGAGGGTGTCGTTACAGAAACATATATATGTGCTTTTATCTGTGATAAGAGCTACCATCTGCTAGCTGCAATGTGCACAGCTTACCGTCTGAAGTGCTTATACATATTATGAAAACACACAGCTTTTGTGTATGTTGAGAATACATATAGACAGTGTTCTAATAAACCAGAATATTAGCTATTTGAATATGTCAAATGGTTGCAAGATAGAACCGCAATTATGGACAAGAGAGATTAGAATGGGCCCGTCACCATGCATGTATTTACGCCAGTAACATTTTTGTGACCTTTTAATATTGCATTATTTGCAACCTCTTCCCACGAGTTAATTATTTTAAATCAATGGAACCTTTCCAATGAGAAAAGGCCTTTGCTTCATTCAAAGGGTAGAAGCTTCATGCCAGGGTTCCCCAATCCCTGAGATGTGTGCTGCCTATATGTGAGCAAAGGGAGAGACTGAGACAGGGCGACAGAACGTATAAATTTGAGTTACTTTGACCTTTAATCCAGGAGAACACGAAGAGAAATGCACTAGGAAGGTTGGTTTGTAGCTGTCTTCAGACTGATAAGCTGTAATAAAGGTGCACTCAGTTGCAATTCATCTAAAGCTTCCATTGCTATCATCCTCCTTTTTCGATTTTTGTTACCTCAAGTACTTATCTAAATCCCTTTCAATGCCAGCTTGAATGCACTCTGTGTTCTCTCCAACTGTGACTAGGGCTGTCTGTGTGCGTCAGTGTCTGCGGCACACACTCTCTCCCTTGTTTGACAAGAACCAATGCCAACACCTAATTAAGGATAAGCCACAGAGCTCTCGGCTTTATCTTTGTCAACTGCTCCATTCCTAGCTTTCTGCCTAGTTGAGTTTTTAATGACATGAGCAACAGTTCGGTTCAGCATTCCTCAGGCCCACGCGTTCCCATCTCAGTCACTAACTATGGCAAAGCAGGGACAGCAGGAAGATGGCGGCCATTGTACAAACAGCACAGGGAGACGTGGCCACGCTGCTGTCTGGGTGTCACCTGCCCCACCCCATGCACACAATGGGGATGTGCAGATGTGTTGGAGGGAATATTCAGGAGTCCCTCCAAAAAGTGTCCAGATTTTCCAAGGACCTAATTTATAAAGAAAAGGTCCATCTGGTTCAATCTCATATTATATTGTATTAAACATTTTAACTCAATTTTGCAAATGTAAGAGTTCATCATTACCGAAAACTCTGGCAAAACCAAATTTAAATGTGTGATACTGACTTTCAGATAGCCAATAAACTGTGAATTTAAAATTAAAAGTATGACATCTTTACATATATACACACACATACATATGTATGTATATATACATGTGTGTTCAGAGAGTGAGCATGCCATGTTTTTCTGTCTGTACTTCTGTATTATACTCAAAGAGGTACGATATTTTCCTAGAGGTAGATTTTACTGTTAATATTAAATCTGTGCCTTTGCTTTTCTCTTTGTTCTCTGGCTACTGGGTAGAGCTTAATGTTTTATATGATCAGGGAAATGTCACAAGGCATCGAGCTGTCCCGAGACAGTATGATTCACTGAAAAACCATTGATGTGATTTTTTTGACTGTGTCAAAGGCACCTACACTCATTGGAGAAGAAATGGATTATTTGTCCCATTTTCCATTGCTATTTCATTTCAACTTTATGGTTTCTTTAAAATGACTCAACATCTTTTGTTGGCTCTTTTTTCAATTTACTTCAGTGTTTTGACTCCATTCAAACTTTTCTTTTGTTTTTAACTGGTAATTCTGTGTAACAGAAAAGAAAAAAACAGCATTTTATCTGCAGACAAGAAGGAGTTAACATATTCTGTAACAAAAGAAGACAGCACTAGTAAAGGAGGCTATTCAATAATTTTATTTCACAGCCATTCCTAGACTGGTCCCTATGTGCTCTGTAGAATGCATAAGAAATGGGTAAAAAACATGGTGTAGAATGGATAAGAAACATGATAATCCCTAAATAACAGGAGTTTAGAGTACAGTTTAAGAGATAAGATATCTTACATCTAATATCTCCCTACATGACCTTTGGAAATAGTAGTAAATCTCTGCAAATATTGTAAAAAGAGTCTCAAACAGGATATCCTTGTTCCCCTTCTTTCTGAGCTGACCATCCCATCCCTATCAACAAAAACAAGACAAGGAATTGAGTCTCTTAGGCACTTAATTTAAACCAAACATTTGCTTTTGCGCACATTTTCTGAGTACTTTAGATAAAACTTTTGCTCACCCAAGTTACTCAGGCCTCAGTGTTTTCTGCCTGCCAGTAGAGAAAGCCTCCCTTCCAGATACCACCCTAGCACGTCGGCATCAGCAGCACTGTCTGCTCCTGCCACCTCTCCTCCAGGATGTCGAGCTGATGCTTTTGATGTGTCCCCTGATTAACAGTGTTTTTCTGAGTGGTGGTGATGGGTCTGTACTGGACCATCTGTACTCTGTTATAAGGCACCCTGAGAGACCGAAGGCACCCTTAGCAAGATGACTATGGAGAGATTTGTGTGCGTCCTCTGACCACAAAACTGAGTATTTCTCTTCCCTTTGTTAATTGGACCACATTGAAACCATTGAAACCTGCTTTCTCTCTGATTAATTGGTCCAGCTCCTCAAAGCTAGAATTCTAAAATATTGTTTAGCTCAGAAGGTGGCAAATGCAGATTTCTCAACAGGCTAGTTCATGTGAGAGCCTGACAGATTGGAAAGGGTAGGTCTACCTCTTCCGTAATAAGCCGATTCCTGAACCAGCGCTTTTGTGGCTGGGTGGATTAAATCAGAAATGTCATGTGATCAAGATCTCCTAGCTCTGTGAAGAATTTCTCAGTTGTTAGATGGATCTCCCACTGAAGAACTATACTATCTAAATTCTACAGTAAGAACAATTCTGTCCAGAAAGATATGATTACAGCCCATTTAAGGGTATCATATTGATCCTAGAATGATTGCACTTCATAAGACGGTGAAAAAGCAGCCGTCTTTCATAGTCGAAATTGAAAGCACAATGGGCCTAAACATAAGTTGACCAAAAGTGAACAACAACAGAAAAATTTGTCTGAACTTTGCAGATAAATGATTTTTTTTTCTGTAGGCAGAAGTAGTCGACATTGTTTCCCTGTCACACTTTCAAATTATAATAATAATTATTTGGGCTTTTTTTAAAACAAATAAAACCTGAGGGCCTATTGCATCCATGGTTGATAGAGAATAGCTTTGTGTTCTAGACATGAGAGTCTTATTTAAAGTATTCTTATGGTTTACTCTGGTCATATTCATTTCAATTAGGAAACAAAAGTAAGCATATTGTTGAAAATGCAAAAGCATAACATGTGTATTTGGGAATTACTTTGAACAAATTACTTGTGCGTTTTTGTTAATCATGTGCCAAGTATGAACAATATATTTTTCATTTTCTAATATCTCTGTGCATACACTGCTGTCTCTAGTTAAGCCAGGCTTCTCTGCAGATGGACTGATGGATTGTCACATTAGCACTTTTTCCTGTATACTCAGGCTTGGTGTTTTAACTAAAAGAGAATGCTTCTTCCAGGTAACATTTATTTACATATATGTTCCATTGAATTTCCTACCAAAAACTATCAACTATACCAGAGTTTAGTGTGCATAAAACATTTCTGTCTTCTAAGAATAAACATACTGTTATTGCTAGGGGGCTTACATAAATATTTATTTTACATAAACTAAGAAATTCAAATTTATATTAAGAATAGATTTACTAGTTAATAGGCCACATTCAATCTGATTAAACGCATGCAAGAGTACTCCATCTATTAATAAGACCTGTCCAGAAACCATTGTTTTAATAAATAAGGTGACCTATTTGTTTTGCTAGACAAAAGTCTATGTGTCATGGGTCGATAATTAACCTCCTCAATGTATATCTTTCCTAAGTCAGTACCTTAAGCTGCTTATACTTAAAAGTAAATGAACTGCATAGTGAGATAAATTGCTGTGAATAAAACATAGCATCATGTGTTGCTCATCCATGGTTTGGAAGAAATCAGTGCAGATCTTTTATAAGAGGAACACCAACATGGAGATGTAGGTTAGTTTCACCTCCGGCTGAATCTGATGTCAGTGTGGTAATTACCAGGCCCAGTCAATAATATCTCTCCTCAGTATAATTGCAAATCCAGTACAACCATGACCAGAACTAAATTGCTTCAGAACAATCAATAGGAATCTTCTGATTGTGTTCCCGGGTATATGCATCAAATATAAAGAGGAAAACTGTCCATTTAAGCAAAAGGTCAATTTTATAAATAAAAAATACTGTATAAAAGTCATGTTACGGTTTATGTTCTTTCCTGGTAGAAGAAACCAGGTATATTGGTTAGTTGTCCATGGAAAGAAAGTGTGTGGAAAGGAATTCATCATCAGACAGATAACAAAGCAAGAATATTTTTGAGTGAGAGATATATCTGTGACTGAGGATAGGCTAGCCGGTTCAGCAAACACCTTCCTTCTATTTTGAAACAGAGCTTTGAACTTAAAGGTAAAATCCTCATACCCTTTGGTAAGCTTCAGTCATTAAAGGGGCTAGTTAATTAATGAGTCCTGTAAGATGCCAGTTACATTAGAAAATAAGATTAGAGCTATTAATTTCCTATCAGAGGCATATAATAATACAGGTTACATGAAAAGGTCAGTGTCCCATCTGTTGAGATCCGTGCTCCTTAAACTGGCGAACAGAATTTTCAGGTAGATGAGAAGATTACAATCATAGAGCTACAGAACTAAGCAAAAAGTAAAAATAGATAATTAGTGATGATGAACTTAGGCTATGTTCTGTTGTCGTACATCCGGCCAAATAAGAACATCTTTGGGTCTAAGAAAATCAGAATTGGGTTCCAAAAAGTTGGTGATGATGATGCCACAATGAGGTTAAGTAAAAGGGATAGGGGAGTGGGCAGCATAAAAGGGAAGAGAGAGACAGAAAAAGATATGAGGATGCTCATGAGATTATGGCATAAAAAAGAAATTTAAAACCAAATGTTTAGAGCTTTTACAATAATTGTCATAAGACATTCTGCTTCCCTTTCCTTAAGGTATTCTTTGGTCTTATCAAAGAAGTTGGAGAATAGTTGCTAAATCGTATTTGCCCAACTCTTCTAATCCCTTCTTCCATTTCTCATATTTCTGGAGTGGGAAATTTGAGTTGCTTAAAACAATATGCCCTGATACCCTCTGCTCCACTGTGCTCGATGACTTTCCACTAGCTAGCAAAAAGTTTCAAGCTTCTCATCCTATTCCAGGCCTTTCATAATCCACCCTTAATCCACCTTCCAGTAGGCCTTTCAGTCTTCTCCCCAGGACACCACTCATCTACCATGTGTCTTAGGCTCCCAAGGGCTCCCAACAACTCTTCACAATATTCTACACACACACGTCAGCTTTCACCATGACTTTGCTCTTGAGGTGACTAGAATGTTCTTCCCTCATCCCTACCCACTGACATCCTACCCGTTCCTCCAGTCCCAGCGCCATGCCAGCAACCTTCCCTGGGTCTTCGATTGTAAACCATCTCTGTTTCTTCAGTGCTTCTCCTTCACTCGGATTCTACATAGCCATGTACCTATGGAATCGAGTAATAATGGAATGAGAGAGCAATCAACAAAGGCTAATCACCACCAAGAGTAATTATAGTAATAATATGCTACTACTGAAAAATAATATAAAAGTTGACTAAAATATTGGCTGCATAATGAAGTCGAATTATATACAATTTAGAGTTAACCATACTGAGAGCTAGCCCTACCCACCAATGGGGCCCTTAGGAAACTATGAGGGAAAACTGAGACTCCTAATTTCAAAGGTTCTCTAAACGGAGAAAACCATTTTGATATAAAAACACTACTTTATATCATTTCTTGAAATGTTGCTGATATACCATATACAATAAAACAGAATAAAAGTGTATAAAAATTCTCACTAGCCTATACTGACAACTCTTTACTGTCAATGTAAATTACACTGGATCTGAGGTCTTCTTGCATGACCAAATATTTTTAGCAAATGCTAAATGAAGAGAGAGAGAAATTAATTTAAATGCTGTAGTAATTTCCAAAGATTTGAAAGGAAAGCCTGTCTTATGAGAGCACACCTTGTCTAAGCTCCTTTTTACTACTCCACCCCCACTAGCAAACAGGGACTCTACAGCTGGCATTTTTGCATTAAGGTATAAATGAAAATGTTGCAGTCAAAACACCCTAAAAGGCTGTTAAATAGCTGATAATTTCATCAAGTCAAAAATGAATGTAGCTGTATTAGAGGCATAATGCTATAAACGTTTTCAGTTACCTCGCTTAATCCTCGTAGAAAGCTAAATGTTCTTGGTGAGGCCGTAGACTAAGGAGCATAATAGTGGCCCTCCGGCCCCCTCTCTCGCTCTGCCCTGGCGCCCACTGTAAGGGGACTGTGTGGACTGTTGCCCACATCAGTTTTAAATTGCTCCAGCAATTGTTTCTTGTAGATTAATTTGTAATTCTAAATTTCTAGGCGAATGAAATGTGAGCCGGTCCCTCCCTCAGGCCATTTACAGAACTATGGCTTTCCTGTAATCTGAGTCTGAGTGTTAACACGTGAAAACAAACGGAGAGAGGGGACCTAGCCAGGGACTGGAGAAGGAGAGAATGGGGGTGGGGCGGGGACCACGCGCAGACTTCTAGAGAGAGAGAAAGAGCGCCTATAGGAAGAGTGGGTGAGATAGGAAGGCTAGTGCGAGGAAGGCGGAGACCAGTACTAGGAGCCTTATTCCCCGCCCTCTCATCCTCAGCAGCATTTCCTGCAACCTTACACGATTGGCAGTTTTACACAACAGTGTTGTCCTTGCATGTGATTCCTCTTCTCACACAGAAAAAAAAAAAGTAAATGAACAAACAAAATAATTTTGAAACAAGATTTTTGCAATACTGGGAGACACATGTCTACAATATTCACAGTGAAGTTGTATTCATCGGTTTCATAATGAGCTAGTTCTCTCCCTTATCTAGGACTGCCGTTTGCTGTGAGGCTGAATTACCTGTCATATTGTGGCACAGTTTGGGTTCCTGAGAGGAAATGCATTCTCTAGGAGCAGAGCATTAAGGAATAGCTCCTAGGCAGTGGTTTCACTCAGTCAACAATCATTGAACAGCCATTTCTCAAAGCAAACTATATGAGACCATGTATTTCTTTAAACAAGACACTTCCCCACAGTCCACAGTTTACTGCGGTGATATTTAACCTTTCTTTGGGACATGGACCCCTTCAGGAGTTTGATTTTGTAAAAAAATGAATCCTCTTCCAAAAGGCACATAAGCCCAGCTACCAAACTGTGCATTGGTCCTGACTTTCCTTCACCAAGGCAAAATAGAAAAGCAATCTTTATGCAAATTTGTATTTTGCACAGCCCACTTTTCCTATTTCATGTAAATATTTATGGCTACTTCCTAAATATAACTGAAATCAATCCAAAATTTACCCAATCACGTCAATTTAAATTTTATCAAAAGTAAGTTTCAATAAGAATTCCACCAAAGTTTGCCTTTAAGCAGACGTTGAAAATGTGGAATGGTCTTTGACGTAGTCATGTGCATGCCACTTTGGAGCCGCTGACTTGAGCTCTTTTTTTTTAAAGTCAAGTCTTAAAAACCCTGACTCACAGTGATATGTAGATGCCAGGAAACAGAAGCAGAGTTTCCATAGCTCTGTTTGCCTGACAAAGGGAGACTTATATTAAAGAATTCTAGTATGTTCTATGTTGCATTATTTCCCACATCTGCTTAGTTTATAAGACCATTTTTGGCAAGCTCTGAATCACCAACCTTGTCAATGTTACAACATCATTATTGTTTTAGGGAAAATGGAATAAAAGATCTATGTGGTCAGAGAGTGTGTCTGAATCATTTTCCGCTGGACCGTTTACCGTGGTGGTACAGGAGGCAGTGTCCCAAGAGCTTGGGGAAATTCCTTCTCCACCAGAGGGTTAGTGTCTCACATGCAGACAAATTACGAGTCGCTCCATCTGTGCACAGATACCCAGACTTTTCTTCTAGTAGAAGTTTCACGTGACCAGGCATCAAGCACAGTACCTAGAACACAGGAAGCATTCAATTGATATATGTTGAAAAATTTGTTAATGGCAAAACAGAATTCTAGTTGTTAGACCGTCTCCATATTTTGTTAGTTTGTAATTTTAAATAATTTATTGGGCATTAAACTACCAGTGAAGTAAAAATGAATGCCACACTTTGAGAGAGAAATTATAAAAATTTTGGAAATTCTGTGCACTAAACTGTAGATGACTGAACAGTTAGATATGTAAAAGTTTGCAGAATATGAGGGGCTGTTTAAAATACCTTCACAGTTTTCAAAGCTCACTGACTCTGCAGAATTTCCTTTTGTCCTGGAAAATGTAAATTGACCCATACCCACACCTATTTCCCAGGTCTCTTCGCGCCTCCCTTGCCCCTGGACACACATGTAAATATCTTCTTAGTTGGCCTCTTTTTTATTTGTTTTATTGAAGTATAAAAGTATTGACGTACAATGCTGTGTTAATTTCTGCTGTACAGCAAAGTGACTCAGTTGTACAGATATATGCATTCTTTTTTTTAATATTCTTTTCCATATGGTTTATCGTAAGATACTGAATATAGTTCTCTGAGCTTTACAGTAGGACCTTGTTGTTTATCCGTTCTATATATAATAGCTTACATCTGCTAACCCCAACCTCCTGCTCCGTCTCCCCCAACCCCCTCCACATTGGCAAGCACAAGTCTGTTCTCTATGTCCGTGAATCTGTTTCATAGATAGGTTCATTTGTGTCATACTTTAGATTCCACATATACATGATATCATATGGTATTTGTCTTTCTCTTTCTGACTTACTTCACTTAGTATGATAATTTCTAGTTGCATTCTTTTAGTTACAAATGGCATTATTTCATCTTTTTTACAGCTGAGTTGTATTCCTTTGTATATATGGACCACATCTTCTTTATCCATTCATGTGTCAATAGACATTGAGGTTGTTTCCATGTCTTGGCTATTGTAAATAGTGCTGTTATGAACATAAGGATGCATGTGTCTTTTTGGATTAGAGTTTCATCTGGATATATGCCCAGAAGTGGGATTGCTGGATCATATGGTAATTCTATTTTTAGTTTTCTGAGGAACTTTCATACTGTTTTCCATAGTGGCTATACCAACTTACAGTCCCATCTAACAGTGTAGGAGGGTTTCCTTTTCTTCACATCCTCTCCAGCATTTGTTATTTGTAAAGTTTTTAGTGATGGCCATTCTGACCACTGTGAGATGATACCTCATTGCAGTTTTGATTTACATTTCTCTTACAATTAGTGATGCTGAGCATCTTTTCATGTGCCTACTGGCCATTGGTATTTCTTCTTTGGAGAAGTGTCTATTTAGGTCATCTGCCCATTTTTCAATTGGGTTATTTGTTTGTTGTTGTTGAGTTGTATGAGCTGTTGGTCTGTTTTGGAAATTAAGCCCTTGATTGACGCATTGTTTGCCAGTATTTTCTCCCATTCCGTAGGTTGTCTTTTCATTTTGTTTATGGTTTCCTTTGCTGTGCAAAAGATTGTAAGTTTGATTAGGTCCCATTTGTTTATTTTTGTTTTTATTCCTATTGTGCTGGGAGACCTAAGAAAATATTTGTACCGTTCACGTCAGAGAATGTTTTGTCTATGACCTCTTCTAGGAGTTTTATGGTGTCATGTCTTATGCTTAAGTCTTTAAGCCATTCTGAATTTATGTTTGTGTAAGATGGGAGGGTGTGGTCTAACTTCATCAATTTACATGAGGCTGTCCATTAGTTGGCCTCTTTATTTATTTTTTTAATAGATCTTTATTGGAGTATAGTTGTTTCACAATACTGTGTTAGTTTCTGTTGCACAACAAAGTGAATCAGCCATATGCATACACGTGTCCCCATATGCCCCCTCTTGAGCCTCCCTCCCATCCTCCCTAACCCACCGCTCTAGGTCATCGCAAAGTACCTAGCCGATCTCCCTGTGCTACGCTGCTGCTTCCCACCAGCCAACTGTTTTACATTCAGTAGTGTATACATATCAATGCTACTCTCACTTCGCCCCAGCCTCCCCCTCCCACCCCATGGCCTCAAGTCCATTCTCTATGTCTACCTCTTTATGCCTGCCCTGCAACTAAGTTCATCAGTACCATTTTATTTTTTTATCTTCTGTACATATGCGTTAACATACGGTATTTGTTTTTCTCTTTCTGACTTACTTCACTCTGTATGACAGACTCTGGGTCCATCCACCTCACTACAAATAACTCAATTTCGTTTCTTTTTATGGCTGAGCAATATTCCATCATACATATGTGCCACATCTTCTTTATCCATTCATCTGTCGATGGACATTTAGGTTCATTCCATGTCCTGGCGATAGTAAATAGTGCTGCAGTAAACATTCTGGTACGTGTCTCTTTTTGAATTACGGTTTTCTCTGGATATATGCCCAGTAGTGGTATTGCTGGGTCATATGGTAGTTCTATTTTTAGTTTTTTAATGAACCTCCATACTGTTTTCCATGGTGTCTGTATCAATTTACATTCCCACCAACAGTGCGGGAGGATTCCCTTTTCATCACACACTTTCCAGCATTTATTGTTTCTAGATTTTTTGATAATGGCCATTCTGACCACCATGAGGTGATACCTCACTGTAGTTTTGATTTACATTTCTCTAATAATAAGTGATGTTGAGCATCTTTTCATGTGCCTCTTGGCCATCTGTATGTCTTCCTTGGTGAAATGTCTATTTAGGTCTTCCGCCCATTTTTTAACTGGATTGTTTGTTTTGTTGATATTGAGCTGCATGAGTTGCTTGTATATTTTGGAGATTAATTCTTTGTTGTTTCATTTGAAAATATTTTTTCTCATTCTGGGGTTTGTCTTTTTGTCTTGTTTATTGTTTCCTTTGCTGTGCAAAAGCTTTTAAGTTAAATTAAGTCCCATTTACTTAATTTTGTTTTTATTTCCATTACTCTAGGAGGTGGGTGAAAAAAGATCTTGCTGTGGTTTATGTCAAAGACTGTTTTTCCTACGTTTTCCTCTTAGAGTTTTATAGTGTCTGGTCTTAAATTTAAGTCTTTAATCTATTTGGAGTTTATTTTTGTGGATGGTGTTAGGTAGTGTTCTAATATCATTCTTTTACATGTAGCTGTCCAGTTTTCCCAGCACCACTTATTAAAGAGGCTGTCTTTTCTCCATTGTGTGTTCTTAACTCCTTTGTTGTAAATTTGGTGCCCATATGTGTGTGGGTTTATCTCTGCATTCTCTCCTGTACCATTGGTCTGTATTTCTGTTTTTGTGCCAGTACAGAACTGTCTTGATTACTGTAGCTTTGTGGTATAGTTTGAAGTCGGGGAGCCTGATTCCTCCAACTCCATTTTTCTTTCTCAAGATTGCTTTGGCTATTCAGGGTCTTCTGTGTTGCCATATGAATTGTAAAATTTTTTGTTCTAATTCTGTGAAGAATGCCATTGGTAGTTTGATAGGGATTGCATTGAATCTGTAGATTGCTTTGGGTAGTAGAGTCATTTTCACAATATTGATTCTCCCAATCCAAGAACATGGTATATTTCTCCATCTGTTTATGTCATCTTTGATTTCTTTCATCAGTGTTTTATACTTTTCTGAGTATAAATCTTTCACCTCCTTAAGCAGGTTTATTCCTAGGTATTTTGTTCTTTTTGTAGCAGTGGTAAATGGGAGTGTTTCCTTAATTTCTCTTTCTGATTTTTTGTTGTTGGTGTATAGGAAGGCAGAGATTTCTGTGCATTCATTTCGTATCCTGCAACCTTACCAAATTCACTGATTAGTTCTTGTAGTTTTCTGGTGGCATCTTTAGGATTTTCTATGTATAGTATCATGTCATAGGCAAACAGTGACACTTTTACTTCTTCTTTTCCAATTTGTATTCCTTTTATTTCTTTTTCTTCTCTGATTGCTGTGGCTAGGACTTCCAAAACTTTGTTGAATAAGAGTGGCAAGAGTGGACATCCTTTTCTTGTTCCTGATTGTAGTGGAAATGCTTTTGAGTTTTTCACCATTGAGTGTGATGCTTGCTGTGGGTTTGTCATATATGACCTTTATTATGTTGAGGTAGGTTCCCTCTATGCCCATTTCCTGGAGAGTTTTTATCCTAAATTGGTATGGAATTTTGGCAAAAGCTTTTTCTGCATCTATTGAGATGATCATATGGTTTTTATTACTTAATTTGTTAGTGTAGTATATCACATTGATTGATTAATGTATACTGAAGAATCCTTGCATCCCTGGGATAAATCCCACTTGATCATGGTGTATGATCCTTTTAATGTGCTGTTGGATTCTGTTTGCTAGTATTTTGTTCAGGATTTTTGCATCTATGTTCATCAGTGATATTGGTCTATAATTTTCTTTTTTTGTGATATCTTTTCTGGTTTTGGTATCAGGGTGATGGTGTCTTTGTGGAATGAATTTGGGAGTGTTTCTCCCTCTGCAGTTTTTTGGAAGAGCTTAAGGAGGATTGCTGTTAGCTCTTCTCTAAATGTTTGATAGAATTCGCCTGTCAAGCCATCTGATCCTGGACTTTTGTTTGTTGGAAGAATTTTAATTATAGTTTCAACTTCATTACTTGTGATAGGTCTGATTATATTTTCTAATTTTTCCTGGTTCAGTCTTAGAAAACTATACCTTTCCAGGAATTTGACCATTTCTTCATGGTTGTCCATTTTATTGGCATATAGTTGTTTGTACTAGTCTCTTATACTCCTTTGTATTTCTGCAGTGTCAGTTGTGATTTCTCCTTTTTCATTTCTAATTTTATTGATTTGCATCCTCTCCCTTTTTTTCTTGATGAGTCTGGCTAAGGGTTTATCGATTTCGTTTATCTTCTCAAAGAACCAGCTTTTAGTTTTATTGATGTTTGCTGTTGTTTTCTTCATTTCTATTTAATTTATTTCTGCTCTGATCTTTATGATTTCTTTCCTTCTACTGACTTTGAGTTTTCTTTGTTCTTCTTTCTCTAGTTGTTTTAAGTGTAGTGTTAGATTGTGTGATATTTTTCTTGTTTCTTGAGGTGAGATTGAATTGCTATAAACTTCCCTCTTAGAACTGCTTTTGCTGCATCCCATAGGTTTTGGGTCATCGTGTTTTCATTGTTATTTGTTTCTGTGTATTTTTCTATATCGTCTTTGATTTTTTCAGTGATCTCTTGGTTATTTAGTAGCACACCGTTTAGCCTCCATGTATTTGGTTTTTTTTACAGTTTTTTTCCTGTAATTGATTTCTAATCACATAATTTTGTGGTCAGAAAAGATGCTTGATACAATTTCAGTTTTGTTAAATTTTCTGAGGCTTGATTTATGACCCAAGATGTGATCTATCCTACAGAATCTTCCATGTGCACTTGAGAAGAAAGTGTATTCTGTTGTTTTCGGATAGAACGTCTATAAATATCAATTAAATCTATCTGGTCTATTGTGTCATTTAAACCTTGTGTTTCCTTTTTTATTTTCTGTTCGGATGATCTCTCCATTGGTGTAAGTGGGGTGTTAAAGTCCCCTACTATTATTGTGTTACTGTCAATTTCTCCTTTCATGGTTGTTAGCATTTGCCTTATGTATTGAGTTGCTCCTATGTTGGCTGCATAAACATTTATAATTGTTATATCTTCTTCTTGGATTGATCCTTTGATCGTTATGTAGTGTCCCTCCTCATCTCTTGTAACAGTCTTTATTTTAAAGTCTATTTTGTCTGATATGAGAATTGCTACTCCAGCTTTCTTTTGATTTCCATTTATGGAATATCTTTTTCCATCCCTTCACTTTCAGTCTGTATGTGTCCCTAGGTCTGAAGTGGGTCTCTTGTAGACAGCATACATATGGGACTTGTTTTTGTATCCATTCAGCCAGTCTGTGTCTTTTGGCTGGGGCATTTAATCCATTTACATTCAAGGTTTTTATCAATATGTATGTTCCTATTACCATTTTCTTAATTGTTTTGGGTTTGTTTTTGTGGGTATTTTTCTTCTCTTGTGTTTCCTGCCTAGAGAAGTTTCTTTAGCATTTGTTGTAAAGCTAGATTGGTGGTGCTGAATTCTCTTAGCTTTTGCTTGTCTGAAAAGCTTTTGACTTCTCCACTGAATCTGAATGAGATCCTTGCTGGGTAGAGTAATCTTGGTTCTAGGTTTTTCTCTTTCATCACTTTAAGTATATCATGCTACTCCCTTCTGGCCTGCAGAGTTTCTGCTGAAAAATCAGCTGATAACCTTATGGGGGTTCCTTTGTATGCTATTTTTTGTTTTTCCCTTGCTGAATATTTTTTCTTTTAATTTAATTTTTGTTAGTTTGAATATGTGTCTTGGTGTGTTTTTCCTAGGGTTTATCCTGTATAGGACTCTCTGTGCTTCCTGGACTTGGGAGACTATTTCCTTCCCCATGTTAGGGAAGTTTTCCCCTATAATCTCTTCATATATTTTCTCAGACCCTTTCTTTTTCTCTTGTTCTTCTGGGACCCCTATATTCAAATGCTGGTGCGTTTAGTATTGTCCCAGAGGTCTCTGAGATTGTCTTCAATTCTTTTCATCCTTTTTTCTTTATTCTGCTCCTTGTCAGTTATTTCCACCATTTTGTATTCAAGCTCACTTATTCGTTCTTCTGCCTCAGTTATTCTGTTATTGATTCCTTCTAGGGTATTTTTCATTTCAGTTATTTTGTTGTTCACCTCTGTTTGTTCTTTAGTTCTTCTACATCTTTGTTAAACATTTCTTGTATTTTGTCAATCCTTGCCTCCATTCTAATTCTGAGATTCTGGATCATCTTTACTGTCATTACTCTGAATTCTTTTTCAGGTAGATTGCCTATATCCTCTTCATTTATTTGGTCTTGTAGGTTTTTACCTTGCTCCTTCATCTGTGACATATTTTTTTGCCATCTCATTTTTTTTTTTTTTTTTTAATGAGTGGGATTGTGTTCCTGTCTTCCTGGTTGGTTGGCTTGAGGCTTCCAACACTGAAGTTTGTAGGCTGTTGGGTAGAGCTGGGTCTTGGTTCTGAGATGAGGACCTCCATGAGACCTCACTCCTGTGAATACTCCCTGGGGTCTGAGGTTCTCTGTTAGTCCAGTGGTTCAGACTCAGAGCTCCCATCACAGGAGCTTTGGCCCAAACCCCAGCTCATGAACCAAGATCCCGCAAGCTGCATGGGGCGGCAAAAAAAAAACAACAGTAACAAAGTAAAAAATAAAATTAGATTAGGAAACTAACATATGTTAGAAAGAATATAAAAATAAAAATATAGATGAATCAACAACCAGAAGGTACATCAGTACCACAGTAGTAAAAAAGAGGAGGGGGGAAAAGAAAAAAAAAAAAAAAAGTGGGGGGAACGGCCTTGGCTGTGGAGGGCGGGGCCTAAGCAAGGATGAGGTTTGGGCAGTGGGCGGGACCAATGCTCAGGACCCACAGGGCTGGAAAAGGCCCTGGGGGCTGTGGAGGGTGGGCCTTAGGCTCAAGGAACAGAAGGGGCCCAGGCATGCCCCCCACCCCTGGTCTCAGAGGGCAGGGGACCTCACCTGGAAACTCAGCAGGCTCCCAGGGCCTGAGTGAGTGGGGCAATTACCCTTGGCTCCTCTCTGCTCCTCCTGGATGGCCCCTCCCACCTGCCTCTCCTGATCTCACTGGCCTCCCTCCTATGCCCCCGGGACCCACGCAGCCTGGATGGGGCTTTAACACTCTTCCCGGAGAGTCCCTCCACCTGCCTCTCCTGGCCTCCCCGGCCTCAGGGGCGCTGATCGTTCCTGGCCTCCACTTCTCCTCCTCCCTCAGTCCCCCTACATCCTACTGGTTCACTTTGGGGCTCCTCCCATCTCTTTGAGCATCAGAGTCCCCCACCAGCGGCCGGCAAGCGCCCTAGTTGTGAGGAGACACTAACTCTGCGTCTTCCCACACCGCCATCTTGACTCTGCCTCTAGTTGGCCTCTTTAAATCATACATTATTGAAGCTTTCTCAGCTCAGAATACAGCTTTCCTTTCTTTTTGATATACAGAGAAACTAGTGAGAACAGAAGTAACATTTTCTCCAAACAAATAAACCGTGTTTTTGCAAAGACATGGATGGTGCCAGACCCTGGGATGACAACCTTGAATGGACTGCTTGCACTTGCATGTGCCAGGCTAAAATGATGACAGCTGTAGACTCCTAGTCTAGGAAAGCCTTTTAGGAATATTCCAGCTATGCCAGGAAGCATCTGATAGATACATGTAAACATGATCATAAATTCCAAACTGGGACTGGAAGTCTTAGGAAAATATAAGTCCTATTGTAAGATGACTACTTAATTGGAATGTAGCCCTATCCCTGTTCTTCTTCAGTCCTAGATGTAGCTGGACTGAAGTCCTAGATGAGTGTCTTTCTTCTGTAATTGCAAAAAATAGTCCAAAAAATTGCTGTCAGAAAACACTTAGCCCAGGACTTCCCTGGTGGCGCAATGGATAAGACTCAGCACTCCCAACGCAGGGGGCCCGGGTTTGATCCCTGGTCAAGGAACTAGATCCCACATGCCTGCCGCAACTAAGAGTTCACATGCCACAACTAAGGAGTCCATGTGCTGCAACTAAGTAGGCTGCCTGCCTCAACTAAGACCCCATGCAACCAAATAAATAAACAAATAATTCTAAAAAAAAAAGAAAAAAAGAAAACACTTAGCCCATCATCTTCCCCCAAAAACTACCCCTACTGAGCAATGTCCTTGTACCATGCCAAGGCTCACTTGTCAGGTGCCCTTAGTAGAGGTGCCAATCTCTTGTCCAATTAACTGAAGCCAAGTGGTAAAAAGCAAACCAGACTGCAGTAGGGAAACAGCTGATGCTCCATTGAAACTCCTCAAAGTAGCACCTTGCACGAATTACCCAGGATGTTAAATATTATGATCTTAATTTCATCTAAAATATAAAAAATATTTTCTTTTTCAATGAGAGAGCATGGCAGGTAATTTTTAACATGTCTCCAAAAAATAATAGGGTGAAATGATACCATTGAGATACTTCTAGAAGAATATAGAGACAGCTCTCCATTCTGTTCTGATATTTCTTTTGTAACCAACTCTGTAGCATGTTAGTGATTTGCATATAATAGACCCCGGCATAAATTAAATGGAACAAGGTCCCATTGCAGCTAATAAACTCACTGTAACAAGTCCCTCAACTTTGCCTGGTCACAGTGCTCAGCAGAATCACCATATGTGGAACTGGATTGCAAGATAAAAATAGCATTGTTTTGTGCTTTCAAACCCATACAACTCTATATTGTCTCTTAGGAAATAGATTTTGTTTAATAGCCAGTGATTAGCTCCTCTCTGGCTTGTTATAATACCAGTTTTGGTGTGTGTTTGTGTGGTTTTTTTAAATCACTAGTGTTATCTGTACTTTGGAAGAAGAGCTACAATTAAACATATTTTGAACAGAAGAGGAAAAGGCAGCGGGGCTCTTTTGGCATCAGTTCACACAGACTATCATTCCAAAACATTGCTGGTTTTACACTGATATCATCAACCAATGTCAGCACAGCTGAGGTGACTGTGCTAATTAACTGTCCTGCCCAACCAGCTGAGAAAGGTTGTATAAACTCCATGGGAATATGAGCTGTTAGAATGAAATTCTTTCCAGTGGAGCTAGGGACTGAACCCAAATATAGAATCAAAATATGGAACAGTCGCCCTTAACCATCGGGTGATAACATCATCAGCTCAAGATGTTAGAGAGTTAGCAGAGTTGAATACAAGGCTGGTAGGACAGAATAAAAATTAATCACATGTGAAGAGTTCAAGACCTCCTCCTGTCTGCTGTTTACAACAGAGATTTGGGAATAACCAGCCAGCATAGCATCTCCAAAGACAGAAAGCCCTCCCACTCCAAAGGTCCATTCTCAAGAGAAAACCAGTCCAACATAAGAAAGGTTATAATCTCCAAGGGACTGTTTGAGGTGTGTACAACCAGGTGGGAGTGGGGACAGTTGTCCCTGGAATGTGATGAAACTGGAAGTGTCATTCAGTCTAGACAGTAAGGGTCAAAGGCTCAAGAGGGTGTGTGTAATATGGCGCATGGATAAAAAGATTTTGTTTTGATTAGGCTGATGAGAGACTACAAGGAACTTCAGGATATTAAGGGGTAGGAGAGAGAGTTTTATAAAGTTTCTATGGACCATGTACCCCTACCACCAACACTAAAAAAAAAAATCTGACAGAACGGGTAAAGGGAATATAAATTTATTTTTTAAAGTTTTAAAAAGACAGAATTATGTATTATGAAGCAATCTGCAGATGCTTCCATTTAGGCCAAACAGGTCAGAAGTGTTAGAGGAGAAACCAAGAGTCTTTTAAGCCATCACACTTGTAAGGTCATTATTTGGGTTCAAGAATTCAAATATAGAGAAAGAGAGTACATTGTTTATTGAAAACTGAAAGTCAGTTTTCATGTCATGGAGAAAATATTGATTACCTCCTATATAACCATGTCATTAATGAAGAGAGAGAGAGAGACGGGGGGAGGGACTATTGGAAGATAATTCATCTGAAAGCACAGGTTTGAGGTAAAAACTTCTTGAAATGAAGCGGGCTGGTTTCAGATCAACCTGAAATTAAGAGAGTTAAAATCCTACCCCGTCTTTACTGTCTCCATCACAAAGAGAACCAATGTTACACCAACAGAGAGTTGCCCCAGAAAACGATACTTACATGCTGTACTTCATAGAAGAGTGGTCCTAGCAGACTCTTGCATCTAGTTAATAGTAGATTGGATACCTGGATGTGGGAGGTTTACAGCCAATTCAAGACAAACAAGTCATTATCTTATTAATTAGCTCAGTCTAATTTACATTTCCTTTAAGGACAGACCCATAATCATCAAAACTTTTCAATACAGTATGCATATCAGGACTCCGTGAGAAAAGGGTTAGACTGTTGTTTCCCCTAAGGGCCTCTTTTGGTTTTTTGTGTGTTTGTAAGGATTTCTGTATGGGAATGGGTACCTTGGGACCCATGCATAATGGAATGTTCACTTATTAGGCATGCTTTATTTTAGAAGTGGTAGAACCTGGCCAACACTGAGGCTACCAAATAATAATAGAAAGGAAAACATATGTAATAAAAAATAAGACTCTTGTTTGGGCTGAGCTCTCTAGATACAACATTAAGGACATCTTGGGCACTGTGGAGTTGCAGATTGGTAGGCCTCTATCGGGACTGTGGAGGATCTGATATTTAACCCTGTTTGCAAGTGAACAGGTTAACCTGGCAGAACACAAGACTCACGGGACAAGACAAAGGACTTTATTACACACAGCAGGCAAACAGCGTGAGCTTCATGTTCACATAAGTTCCCTTCCCCCCACCCACATCCCATGGGCTGATGCAGAGTGGCTCAGGTGGATGCTGAGTACAGTGTTGGTTTGTCGCACAGCTGGGGAACCTCAAGCATAGGGAACCTGCATCTTTTATAATGGGCTGCAAGCAAACCTGCCTGAGCCTTGCCCCAGAAGGATGCATTATCTTCATTATACTGGACAAGAAACAAACCATTACCTCTTCTCCATAGGAAGACACTATCCCTGGCTTCCAAGGCTGTTTACCATGCAGACATCCTTGAAAAGGCAGTGCTTCTGCGCAGAAGATGTGCAGAAATGTCAGGGACCAATGGAGATTTGTCTCCTGACAGCCTTACAGTAACAGGTGCTGGTGATAGTATAAGTCATGCTCTCCACTGCTCACTCACCACCAGCCACAGAGGTAACTCCAGGGTGGCAGCCGGTAAACATAACGAGGCTGTGTAATTTCTACCCTGTTCTTGAGGTTGTGCAGATCTGGGAGTGTCTTCCTGGCTCTAGATCATGTGCAGGTATAAGAGACACCATTCATTTGACCTCAAATCACATAAAAGGAGAGCCTGGTCCATACTGAATCATTATGTGAATTGCCTTCATATTGAGGAAAATGAATATTAATCTCACCAGTCCTCCTTTTTCTGCCTTTGTCTTTATTTCTTCCAATTCAATTTCTTAGGAGACAATAATCTCCCAAATCCTTAGGCTCTTGAAGAGAGAAGGGTTACACACTCTTATAGATAGCTCAAAATGTCTGCTAGCTTGACCAATCAAACCCTTTGGACTATAGAGCTGGAGAAGACAACTTGGAACATCTAGTTCCTTAAATGATGCTATGTGAGGTGACATTGCATCCAGATTATCCTAAGGAAACAGGAAGTCAGAAGTTAACTGTTCTGTTTGAATTTCCATGGCATGAGTGCTTTCGTGAAAAAACATGGGCCTGGAATCAGAGAGACTCTCAAATACAGCACTATCACTGTGTGCATGACCATATGCCCTTTAATACGTCTAATTTAGGTCTCAATTTAGTCATCTGTAAATTGAGCCTAGAAATACCTACACCCTAATGTTAGGGGGATTAAATGAAGAAAATTTTGGTAACACGCTTTGCACAGGGTCCGGCTCTCTGAATAATTACTGTTATTATTGGTTTATCCTATCACTCTTGGGAAGCCATAAAATGCAACGTGGTAAGTGTCCTTAATTTACTGCCAGGCCTGAGAGCCATTCTTACAGTTGCCAGTAAATCAGGAGTCAGCTCCCAGTACTCCCACCATCATGGAAGTGTGTCCTGTTGTTTGATATGAATTTGACTTGGCTTATTTGGTGGTAGACTCCACCTTTGTTCACCTAAATAACAGAGTTCCAAGATGCATGCTGATGGACAAGGATGAGCTGCCAGGCAACCTGGTCTCTATAGAGCTTAATCACCTATGAATATCTTATCTAGATCCTAGTGTAGGAGTCTCTTATAAAAATCTTTCTGGGCTTCCCTGGTGGCGCAGTGGTTGAGAGTCCGCCTGCCAATGCAGGGGACATGGGTTCATGCCCTGGTCCGGGAGGACCCCACATGCGGCGGAGCGGCTGGGCCCGTGAGCCATGGTCACTGGGCCTGCGTGTCCAGAGCCTGTGCTCCCCAACAGGAGAGGCCACAACAGTGAGAGGCCCGTGTACCGTGAAAAAAAAAAAAAAAATCTTTTTAAAAATCTTTGTCCTAAGGATTAATCTCCAAAATTTACAAGCAGCTCATGCAGTTCAATATCAAAAAAACAACCCAATCCAAAAATGGGCAGAAGACCTAAATAGACATTTCTCCAAAGAAGACATAGAGATTGCCAACAAACACATGAAAGGATGCTCAACATCACTAATCACTAGAGAAATGCAAATCAAAACTACATTGAGGTATCACCTCACACCAGTCAGAATGGCCATCATCAAAAAATCTAGAAACAATAAATGCTGGAGAGGGTGTGGAGAAAAGGGAACCCTCTTGCACTCTTGGTGGGAATGTAAATTGATACAGCCACTATGGAGAACAGTATGGAGGTTCCTTAAAAAACTAAAAATAGAACTACTATACGACTCAGCAATCCCACTACTGGGCAGATACCCTGAGAAAACCATAATTCAAAAAGAGTCATGTACCACAATGTTCATTGCAGCACTATTTACAATAGCCAAGACATGGAAGCAACCTAAGTGTCCATCAACAGATGAATGGATAAAGAAGATGTGGCACATATATACAATGGAATATTACTCAGCCATAAAAAAAACGAAATTGAGTTATTTGTAGTGAGGTGGATGGACCTAGAGTCTGTCATATAGAGTGAAGTAAGTCAGAAAGAGAAAAACAAATACCGTATGCTCACACATATATATGGAATCTAAAAAAAAAAAAAAAAATTGGTTCTGAAGAACCTAGGGGCAGGACATGAATAAAGACGCAGACATAGAGAATGGACTTGAGGACACGGAGAGGGGGAAGGGTAAGCTGGGATGAAGTGAGAGAGTGGCATGGACATATGTACACTCCCAAATGTAAAATAGATAGCTAGTGGGAAGCAGCCGCGTAGCACAGGGAGATCAGCTCAGTGCTCTCTGACCACCTAGAGGGGTGGGATAGGGAGGGTGGGAGGGAGACGCAAGAGGGAGGAGATGTGGGGATGTATGTATATGTATAGCTGATTCACTTTGTTATACAGCAGAAACTAGCACACCATTGTAAAGCAATTATACTCCAATAAAGATGTTTTAAAAAAATAAAATGTTTTATTCAAAAAAAATCATTGTCCTTTTTCAGATAACATGTAGTATGATTGTATTTTAAATTAAGGTACTTGAGTTCTGGAAAACCGCAGTTTATATAGGGTAAAACTAGTTAGTAGTATTAATGTCTGTAATATCACCATGCTCTTTACCCCAATTTTTACGTCGTCAAAGCAGTTAAAACAGTAAACCCCTGGAAGTTGAAGAAACTGGACTCAGAAGAAAGGCTGTCCGCGCCTTTCCCATTCAGTAAATTATCTCACCTCTGTAGCTGAGTCATTAACTCACTAGGCTGATATCTATTGAGATTCCATCCATGAGAAAATCACTATCCTGGCCCCTGATTATTCCTACCTGATTAAGGTCTGGTGACCACAGTCAGAGAACTTACTGCTTAAAAGGAGAAGAAGCAGCTTTAATATTGCATCTGCCAGGGTCCATGCACAATGTTACACGTTCCTAAATACATTTAAAGTGGGATTCTTTTGCTTTCATGTAACAGAAAAAGTCAACTCACCTTGTTTAAAATTTAGAGTAAAAGACATCATGTTCAGCAGTTCGATAATACCATCAAGAAACCAGACTTTTTAGGTAGTTAATACAGATAAAGTGCTTTTTAAAAATATCTGGCATCTAGTAAACACTCATTAAATTTCATCAATTATAATTGCCTAGCAGATTTCCCCCAGACTCTTAGGATTTATATATAAAATAAATAGGAGCAGAGTGGATTTTTTACAGGGGATAGATTTTACAGAGAAAATATTTAAGCTGGTTCTTGAGCTTAAGGAGATGATTGCCAGCTAGACAGCGAAAGTCTTTTAAGGCAGAGGAAGCAACATGTGCAAGGCAAGAAAGTTTGAAGGGCAGAGTGACTAGTTAAAGAAATGAGGTTCATCTGTACAGTGGGATAATAGGCAGCCATTGAACAGAATAAGATAGAATCTATGTATTAAATAATATGCTTATTAATGGAAAATTAAGATTATACAATAGTATGCACAGTAGGCTCTCATTCAGTTTTTAGTTATTGTATTATCTGAGTAATTTACAATCACATTATCACTTTTTTTTAAATAGATGAGAAATTATAGAATCAGGAATTAGAAGATTGTTTATTTTTACTGGAGGATGATGAAATAGAAGTAGAATTTGGTATTAGACTATATGCTATACTAGAGAATTTGGACCTTATGCTCTAGACCAGATCAGAAGTTGGCAATCTTGGCCCGCCACTTATTTTTGTAAATGAAGTTTTATTGGAACACAGCCACTTGCATTCATTTACATGTGGTCTATGGTTGCTTTTGCACTGCAGCAGCAGAGTTGAATAGTTGTGAGAGAGACTGTATGGCCCACAAAGCCTGGAGTATTTATTGCCTAAACCTGTACAGAAAAAAATTGCTGACCCCTCCTATAAATAATGAAAAGACATCACAGTAGGGGGTGGCATCGTCAAATCTGTTTATTAGCAAGATAATGCCAATAGAGCCTGGGAAACAGATATAAGAATGTTAATTGTAATAATTCTGACGAACATTCTGCCTTATAGAAATTTCTCAGTAATTCTCATACCATCCTAAAAGTAAATATAACAATTTTTGTATCCTTTTTGTAAAAGAGAAAAATGAGGAACAGGCCAGATCGCTGTTAAGTGGTGTGTCTCCAAATAGAACCTAAGTTCCAGGAAGAACGGGACTTTGTCCTGTTCACACTTCTGTCTCCAGCACCAAGGACAGTGTCTGACACATGCTCAGGCATCTAAATAAATATTTATGGACCAAATGCAAGAAGGAATCAATGAATAAATAAATGAATGAGTGGGAAATTCATAGGGGAGTGGAGGCAGCCTCTCAAAGTCACCCTGCAGAATCAGCCATCCCAACTTTATCGTCTTGCCAGCGCTTCCGGCGGTGACTTACTCGACATCTTCCATGTTGTTTTAGGAGCTAGGAGCCAGAAAAGCCTACCCAGGATCTACAGATTCTCTCTTAGCTCGAGGCTTTCTCACTCTTCTATATTCTACCCGAAAAGAGTTGTCTCTTCATTTATCTGATTTGCTTTTGCTGTGTAGCACGCCCTATTTTCTTCCAATTTCTCACATCCGGTTCATGTCTACTCTTTAACTTTAAGCAGTTCTGGGGGTCCTTCCCATTGCTAAAGGGATTCCTCGCCCCTCAGCAGGTTACCATCCGTTACCTGTCCAGTAGACAGCGCTGAGTGTTGTCAAACACTGGTGTTGCACAGTTTCTGTCTAGTTCTTGGTCTTTCATCTGCACCAGCCCTTGAAAGCTGACAGGAGGAATTGCTTGCTTTCCTGGCCTTATGTTTATCTCCCTTCAGATCTCACCATCTGCTGTGATTTGGAAGCTCAGGTAAAGTGCAGTTTTTCCTTCTTTAAGTTGCTCAGCCTCCTGCAGGTGTTGCCATGTCTCTGTCCTCTCTCCCTTCATACGTCATTTCCTTGGAACTGATGGGGTTTATATTGAAATTGATGGATGTGCCTGGTGCTTTTCTTCTTCTATGTTGTCTGTCATTCTTTGCATTGCACATATTCTATCTGTCCACTGAGGCCTTCATGTAAAGCAGGCAAAAGCATCTGTGAAATCACAATCAGCTGTGTCCTTTCTTCATTCCACTCTTATCTGTTATTTCACAATACTACTTTCCTTAGGGTCTGAGTCAGAGATGGCGAATCGTGGCCAGACCTCTTTGGCTTATCCTGAAAGTGACTCAGAACTTGGAAATCTGATTTTAAAAATGGAAGCCTGTCTTCCTTTCCAGATTTGAAAGAAGTGGTACCCTGGGGCTTGTGTTTTTCTTTGGCAAAAACAGGCAGGAATGGGTTCTCAGCTACATTCTTTTGATGCTGTTCACACCCTGAAGATTTCCCCAGTTTCACTGCTCCTCCAATCTATCTTTATATCTAATCAGCATAAAGTGTTTATCGTTGCTCTTTATGCTTAGACTTTATAGTTTGAGCTTTTTCACACTCTGGTGTAAAGCCAAGTTTCCAAAATCCTTTTAGAGAAGGGTCAATCAACTTTTTCTCTAAAGTGCCAGAGAGTAAATACTCTAGGCTTTGAGGACCATATGGTCTCTGTTTCAGTTACTCAACTCAGCCATTGCAGAGTGAAGACAGCCATAGACAAAACCAAACAAATGAATATGGATGTGTTTCAATAAAACTTTATGCACAAAACAAGAGCTGGCCCATTTGGCCATAGTTTTCTGACCCCTATTTTAGAACATCACCTCTGATTTTGAAACAGCTACAGTGCATCACTTAATATTATCCATTCATTAAGGAATACTCAAACTATGTTGAATTATTACAGCAACTGGTACAATCTACTTCCATGCTGATTAAATGAGTTTGTGTATATGAATGTGTATTAACATGTAATCTTCGCAGCTCCAATTAAATGATTTTAGAGAGGCCTGAATTTGTTTTCTAGATTTTAAACATTTACGGCTTTTATGAAGCCTAATAAAATATTATATATGCACTACTAGATCCTAAAAACGTTGTTTACACAAGTAAATAATAGACCCTAATGAGACCAGTGCTGAAGTTATTCCCTGGTTCTAACACGGTTCCTTTGGGAGCCACATTATCTGCTTTAAGCCACGGTGGAGCCATTTAGCATACTATAACAGAAGACACAGTCACTTAGTCCCCTCCCAGAAACCGTGTCCCCTGAGACTGTCATGGCCCTGGGGAAATATTTGTCTCATCTCTCTCATATTTGTTTAGCACTCTACATTGGTTACAGTCAATACAGTAAAAACCCAACTAATCTTCCTGGAGATGTTTCTTGATGAACTACTAAGTGCCGGTGCCGGGCATTTTTTATATATATATATATTAGGGTTTGTGAGAAATTGAGACTATGTAAATGTGTGTGTGTGTATGTATATATATATACACACATATATAGTCATATTATAGTAATTATGTGTAACTATTCTATGTATAATCTAATTCTTAGAACACCTAACTTTACAGATGAGCAAACTGAGACTTAGATGTTAAATGGCTGGTCCACGTTACAGAAGTTCAGTGTCTCTGCCTCTGAAGCACATGCTTAATCACGATGTAATGGTTCCTCGTAATATGATGTTTTCTATATGTTTATTCCCTCCACAAACACTAAAAAGAGCTATTTCACTTAGTACTTGATGCAAGCTTTAGGATCAATAAATCTTTCCTGAATAATGAAAACTTTTCTCTTACCAAAATTTGTCCCTCTTCTCAGGGATCCTGTCTTAGTTTAAAAGCATCATTATTTACTCAGATATCCAAGCTAAAGGCAATGCCACCCATCCCTTATTTTTTGCTCACCCTTAGTTCTCCATCCAGTTGGTCACTGTGATGGTTAATTTTCTGTGTCAGCTCAGCTGGGCCAGGGTGCGTAGATATTAGTCAAACGTTATTCTGGATGTTTCTACTGAGGTTTTTTGGGTTTTGGTGTTTCTTTTAGATGAGATTGATGTTTACATTGGTAAACTTTGAGTAAAGCACGATGTCCTCAATATTGTGAGTGGGCCTCATCCAGTTAGTTAAATGCCTTTAATGCGTGACCTCTGCTCCACGGAGCAAGGAATTCTACCAGCAATGGCCTTCAGACCTGATCTGCAACATTGGCTCTTCCCTGGGTCTCCTGTTTATTCTGTCTCTCTGGAGAACTCTGACTAATATAGTCGTTAAGAATAAATTCTTTCTCTGAAATATTATTCTTTACCATTCTCAACGCCCTACATTGGCTCAGGTCCCAATCTTTTGACTTCTAGTTAGTCTTTCTGTTTCTAGTTTCTCTAATTCCAATCTGGAATTAGGTCGGTGGCTCCCAGATGCCTGTGAAGCAGATTTAGGCCCCTTGGCATGACATTCAAGGTCCATCACAATTTGGGGCCAGTCCCTGACCAGTCCCCACCCAGCTTCCCCACATCAATCAGCATTTCATGAACTTGTCCTGCTTTCACTCCTCTGGCTCTTAAAACTGTTTTTGCCTCCCTTTTTGTGTTGGGAAAAGTCCTTCTGGACATCTGAGCAAGAGTTCCAATTACCAGGTATACAATCAAGTAGAAGTTGAAGATTTGGGTTCCATTGTCTTGGTGGCCTTACCAGTGACTTTGGATCATGAGTTAAAAGCAAGAAAAGAGCTCAACCTTCCCTAAGGATCTTTTCCTTAACCTCTGTAGATCATATAAACCCATATATGCCCTTTAGACTCTGTTCACACAGTGAAAGAACAACCAGTTGAAACAATAAATCAGTAAGCACTTTGACAAGCCCTGTTTTGACTGCTTTTTTGTTCACCTGATGTTTTTCACTTAACTTACATAATATCCCGGTTATGTTTTCATGGGTAGCAACAACTTCAGCAAAGAGATGATGTGAGGGGCTTCCCTGGTGGCGCAGTGGTTGAGAGTCCGCCTGCTGATGCAGGGGACACGGGTTCGTGCCCCTGTCCAGGAAGATCCCACATGCCGCGGAGCAGCGAGAGGCCCGCGTACCGCAAAAAAAAAAAAAAAAAAAAAAAAAAAAAAAGAGATGATGTGAGGCAGGGGCCTATAAAACTTCCAGGATAATTTGAAGTCTTTTGTTTCATGTTGTATTGAATTTCATCAGACTGATTTCTGACTACCTGTCATGAATGTTTCTTTTGTTCATTAGAATGTAAGATTAGGGTTGCTTTAAAATTCCCTTTGGTGAATCGTTAAGAGCTGTGAAATGTTATCGAAAGGTCACTGAAATACATGCGCCAGTAGCTATTAAAGTTAATAGACAGCATGGCCAATTCTATATCTGGAAAATGGCCCAGTCAGGAATGCAGATACAATATCACCAATTCATTCAGCGAAGGAGATTGGGTTCCTCTCCACTGTGCTAAATCTAGGAATATAAAAATAAATGCAGTATACTCTCTTCCCTTAAGGAGTTTAATAGTCAAAGGAAGAAAACAGCCAGATAAACAAACCACAGCTTTCTGTATTGTAAATAATGCTTATAAACCTAGAAGGTTATGCATCAACTTAGCAAGTAGCCAAGAGAGGCCCCACCAAGAAAGGAAACAAAAGCAATTTTGAGCTGAGTCAAAGGATTTCAAGTAGTTGAAAATCTGGCTTCCTTTAGAGAACTGATTCTCAAGCAAAATCCTCATACCAACATCATCAGCATCATCTGGGAACTTGTGAGAAATGCAAACTTGGGCCCCCATTCAGACCTCCTGAATCAGATGCTCTGGGAGTGAGACCCAGCAATCTATGTTTTAGCATGCCCTCTAGATGATTCTGATACACGCTTAGGTTTGAGAGTCACTGATTTAAAGAAGAACGCACAGCCCAGTGCACCTGGTATCTAAGGAGTGGCCATGGGCGAGGGGGTTGAGGAGGGCCACAAAGAATGAGGACTGTAGACCGAGGACAGATTGTAAGGAATCCTAAATAACTTCTTAGAAAGTTAAGACTTTATTCTCTAGGTTATGGGGAGACATTAGAATGTTCTAACCAGGAAACTATGATATTTAGCTGTGTGGTTTTAGAAAAATGACTGTGGTAGCAGTTCAGAAGATGGAATCAAGATATGAAGGCAGTAGGTGAAACAAGAGACCACTGTAAATGTATAAGCCAGCGGAGCCTTGAGCCTGAATTAAATACCCAGTAGCGTTGAGAGTGGACAAGAAGAGATAGATTTAAGAGTCTTGTAGGATATGAAATTGCCATCACTGTTTTTTGACTAAATATCTAGGTTCATCTGTTTCTGTGTTAAGACATTTTGTCTTTCACAACTGAATGTTCAAACCAATTTTAAATGGGTTGAGGAAAAGCAGAAACTTTGCAAGTTGGTAGGTAAAGTGAGATGAGAGAGCACTTGGGAGAGAGGTATATTTTAAGGTTTGAGTCTGGGTGCCTTGTGGTGTCTGGTAGAATACCTATAGCAGAGGTCAGGTGGAATGTTTATGTTCGTATTTCCATTGCTTTTTTAAAAATCTTGCTGTTTCTTACTTGATTTTTGGAGGACCCTAATAAAAGAAGAGGTTACATATTCTATATGAATTTCAACTCACAATAAAAATTCCAGATAAGGATTTGGCTCTCTGCATTATCATATTCACTTGATGAATTTCTTTAGGAATGACTATAGTAAATGGCAACTCTACTCTCCAAATTCGTACCATAATTTTGCTTAGCTGAGAATTGTGTAGACAGGAAGATTTCTAGCATAACTACTTGGAACTTCCTTAAGTACTTTTGTGTGGTATTTGATTCTGAAGACTTTTAAAACATAATTCTGTGTAGGTTACTAATATATCCAATTACAGTCAAATGGGGAGAATACTTTTTAGCATCAGCCCTATTTATCTTTATCTGATTCAAGGGGGAAAATTTTTTTGTCCACATTTATGTTCTCCAGATGAGCGCATTTCAGCAAGTGACATAGAAGGGAGAGCAAATCATTTCAACCACCTTCAAAGTCCTTCTGGAAGCTCATGATGGCAGATTGACTGCAGTACTCCATTCTTGTCTCATGCATGGATACGAATTTTCTCTCTTCTCTCTCCATCTCCAAAATTTACCCACTGGAAGAGGGTGCCAAAACCAAGTCCCCTAAAATCTGAGTCCCTGCTCTTACAGTCAACAGAATATGAAAGGACCTCAAGGGTCATATTTACCTCAGAGTAGCACTGCACTAGAAGCTGCTTACATTTAGAATTGATGACCACACGGGAAAGAGGAGTCCTGTGTCTTCTCTGATTTGAGCTGCAATGCAGCATGGAAGTCAAGGTTATTGAGTGGGAGCCCAGAGTTAGCTCTGTTAGGTATTAGCTGCATGAACTTGGGGGAGTTACTTAGCCTTGTTTTTAATGGGGAAAAAAAGTCCTCCACTGATCATGGGAATAAAAGGAGCTAAAGTAGGTATTTTGTATTATGGCTTCATATTATTACGCTTAGAGTAGTCATTATTTTTGTCCTTTTTATTCTGGACACTCCAAGGCTCCAGAATCCTGGCATTGCATGCTGGACAGGGACCCATATCCTGGGTTTAGAATCTATTCTAAAGAATTATTTCTTGAAAGAGGCATAGAGGATTATATCATCCTGTATATTTTAGCATTGTCTTTGTTTATTAGTTCTACCATAATATTTCTCATTCACTTGAATTTTGAGATTCAACGTTATCTCCTGCAATGTTTGTGTTTGTTACTAATTCACCTCATTTTAAGAGCAGATTTGTAGAATATCTACACAATAGGATACAAAATTACAAACAGATTGTTTTAAATGCTTAATATCCTTTGAAAGCACATGCAGGCATACCTTGGAGATGTCGTAGGTTTGGTTCCGGACCATTGCAGTAAAGCAAATATCACAATAAAGTGAGTCACACAAATTTTTTGGTTTCCTAGTATACTCTAAACGTTACGTTTACACTATACTGTAGTCTATTAAGTTTGCAATAGCGTTATATCTTAAAAAATGTACATACATTAATTTAAAAATACTTTATTGCTAAAAAAAAAAATGTCAACCATCATCTGACAATGCAGGGTTGCCAAAAACCTTCAGTTTTTAAAAAACAGTATCTTTGAAGCGCAACAAAATAAGGTATGCCTGTATGGGTATATTAAGCATTTACTTATGCTTAGCACTGATTAATTTTTCCTAAAATTTGTATAAGTATTTGTGGTACTGTCTCATCAAATATAGTCACTTGACTCTCACAGCACTCTGGTAGAAAAGTTACTCAGGAACTTTTTTTCCTTTACTAGAGATTGGAAAATTCTGTATTTATTACTTTTAGATATCAATCAGTTGAGTTCAGCTCATGACTACAAATTGTCCCAATTATTTAAAGTTTTGATCCATATTACAAAGCCTTGCCCAATTCATTGTAGGTAGCAACTGAATGAAGCAAACTAATAGTCTGTCCAAATACGAATGTCTGAAAGATGTCTGTGTCTCATTTGAATATGAAGCTTTTGTTAATCATTGTCCTCTCATTGTGTTGTGAAATGTGCCTCCTCCTTAAAATTATCTGGAAGATAGTTATAAAATTTCCTTGAGCTTGACCTACTGAACATTTGCCAGAATTTCTGTGGAGTAAGCGTGTAGGAATCCATTTTGTTTTTAATCCCCAGTTATTCTACTATAAAGATGATTGCATGAACCCAGAGCATAACCTGTAGTTTTCTCCATTTTATTTCTAGTTAAAGCCAGTTCCTTGCTCTGCAGCTGTAGTCAAGCTGTTTCTGACTTTTCTTACAATTAACCTACTTCTCCTTAAAGAGAACCCCCTTTAATATGTCTGTTAGAAAGGAGCCCTCAAGCATATACCCTTATGGAATAGTAAGCTCTAAATTGCTATTTCTCATTTCCTAAATATGAATATCATTATATCAAAAGTTTTAAAACAATATATTAAACCATGTCCGTTTTTCATAGTAACTATTCTCATTTTTACATTGGAATTTTAGACCTCAGATATTATTTTTATGGAGAAAATTCTTAAATGGAACTTTGTTACCACTTAAAGATAGATGTATTTTTTTGTTCTCATATGATCCATTTAAACTCACCATCAAAGTGAACTATGGACTCATTTTGGGAAGAAAGTATATCCCATAGACCATAATTCCCCAAGACCTTTATTTATTTGATTTCTGCTCCCTGGGATCACGGCCTCATGACATGCAATTCTCAGTTCTGTGAGCCTCCCAGGAAATAGCATTCATAAAAATCATTTCACAGCAGACTTCAATGCCAACCCAATAATAAAATATTCCAGCACATTCTCACACTGAAGGCAGCCACGGACAGCCACTGCTCTTTTATTTTTATGTTGAAAAGACATCTTTTGGTAAAGACATCAAAGATATCTGCAGAGCAGACTACATAGCAACCTCCTTTTAATAGAGGTGTCCTCTATTAATGTCAAACTCCAGTATAATCTAATTGGCACCTCAATAATTCCAGCTACTAGAGATTTAAAGATACCGTCAATACACAAATCCCTGTAATTCCTTTGTTTCAAATGAGGAAGTAATTTTGAATATAAAACTGGAGGGAATTCACACATAAAATGTAAGTGGATCTTTAAAGCACCTGGTTCTTCACTTCTCTCAAAGCTAACCGTGAAATCATCCCTCTTGTTGTCCTAGGGGGACAAAAAGTCCTCTGCTTCACTTGGTCTCTGTTGAGTCTCTTTCCACCATGGATTCTCTATACCTTAAAGCCCTTTAATGCCTTGCTCTCCCACAATCCCACCTTATTCTCCTTAGCTCTGAGTGTGGTGTCATCCATTGGGTGCCATCAAATTTCACTTTCTTTGGGACAAAGAGGGAAAAGCTGTTCTGATTCGGAGAAGAGCCTCTACAATATATTGAGATTTTTGCAAATAGACTTCTTTTTGGCATATCTCCTGTGCTTTACAATATGAATTACAAACAAATACGCAAAAAACCAGGGTCCCTTTCTGTGACTTCATAATGTTAAGTAAGTTTGCTTCGCCGTGTTTAAGTGAGATGCCAGGGGCTGGATATTTAAGAACACATTTGTCAAATTGTTTGCACGTATAACCTGAATTTACTGTATAACTTCTAGTAAATTGCTCAACTTATTCATTCTGTGTTTATCAACACAGTGGTAGTGACAAATAGAAAACTACTAAACATTTTGCTGTGTTTGCAGGAATTGATAGGAAAGCTAATCTGACAAATTAAGGTAAATGAGGGCTTTATCAAATATGTAACTTTGAGCTACACTAAGCAGCTTCAGCACAGTGGAAAGACACATGTACCATGCATTACAGTTTCTGCTCTTTTACACTAACTGTTTGGTACATTTGGACACAGGGCAAAGCCTTTCTAGGCAGTGGTTTCCCTATCTGCAAAATGAGCAGATTTGAGTAATAGTTTCCATGATGCTTATAGATTCAAGATTCTGATTTGAAACTCAAAAAATAATTCGTCATGATGACTTCTCTTAATACTTCCTTTTTAACTCTAAAGTTGATCAAGTTTTCATTCCTCTCTGATTGTTTACATATGACCCAAATCTTAAAATAGTAATAAATCAAATTTAAACTCAATTCCAGAGGTTTGATATCATCCATACCTGCCTAGAATCTGGTGATTGATTTTTATGATCTTTCATCTCTCTAAGCATTTTTGCAAAAGACTGAGTAAATTGGATGTACATCCATTCAATCATTTAAGAACATTTATTGACTCCTGGTATCTTTTATTTCTATTTCTTTTCCCTAAAACATTTAAAAGCAAGTTGCAATCAACATGACACTTCACCTCAGAATATATCAGTGGATATCACCTAAAAATAGCACCTTCTGGTATAACAACAACACTATGGTCACACCTAAGAAAAAGCAACAATAATTCAAAAGTATCTTCTAATACATGTACTACACTTACATTTCTCCTGTTATTCCCAAAATGACTTTTATAGTTGGGTTGTTTTTCATTCTAGGATCCAGTCAAGATTCACAAATTGCATTTGACTGTTATGTTTCTTCATTTTCTTTAAATCTAGAACAGTGGTCATCAAATTATAATCCATGGGACACTCCTGCAGGGTTTGTCCTTGTTTCTCAATATAAGGAGGATTTTCACATTTTTGAAGAGTCGTAAAACCAAACAACAAACAAACAAAAACGAAGAATACCAGAGAGCTTATATGACCTACAGAGCATGAAACATTTGCTATCTGCCCTTTACAGAAAATGTTTCCTGACTCCTTTCTGATCTAAAACTGCTGATTCCACGAATAATGTACAGTTTTGTACACAAAAGTTACTTAAATGTATCATTCTTTATGTGTAGTTATATAATAACTTGATTTAGTTAAGCCAGTTTCTTACTGATTATAATCAATTAAGGGACTTTAATTTTTTCATCCATTTTCATCAAATTTAATTTTTGAATATTTAAAACATTTATGTGATTCAAAAGACAAACAATATGAAAAATTTATTCTCAAATAAATTTCCATTGGTATCACTGTACCCCCAGTGCACCCTTAGATAAACCTATTCATTTGTTTCTGATTTATCTTTATATATTTCTTTTCACAAAAAAAAAAAGACCATCACACTATATACCCTTTTGCATCATGCTTTTTTAACTTATCTGTGCATCCTGTAAATCAATTAGTATCATAAGGAACTTTTTTAGTTTTGTTTGTTGGTTTAAGGACTACATGGTGTTATGTTGTATGGATACAACATAGATTACTCATCAGTCTCCTTTGCACATGTTATTTATTTATTTATTTATTTTGGCATGTGAATGTCTAGTTGTTCCAACACCATTTCTTGAAATGTTGAAAAGATTATCTTTGTTCCATTATACTGCCTTTTTCCCTTGGTCAAAGATCAGTTGATTATATTGATATGGGTCTATTCCAGGGTTCATTATTCTGTTCCACTCACCTATTTTTCTTTTGTTTTGCCAATTCAACATTGTAGCTTTATACTAAGTCTTGAGGTCAGGTGGTGTCAGTTCTCTGACTGTTCTTCTCCTTCAGTATTGAGCTGGCTATTCTGGGACTTTCGCCTCTCCATATAAACTTTAGAATCAGTTTGTCTATACCCACAAAGTAACTAGTTGAGATTTTGATTGAGGTTGCCTTGAATCTATAGATCAAATTGGAAAGAACTAATATGTTGACAGTATTGAGTCTCCCTATCCATGAACATGAGCTATCTCTCCATTTATTTAGTTCTTCTTTTATAACTTTCATCAGAGTTTTGTAGTTTTTCTCATATAGATCTTGCAGATATTTTGCTAAATTCATACCTAAATATTGTTACTTTGGGGGGTGCTAATGTAAGCGGTATTGTTTTTAATTTCAAATTCTGCTTCTTCACTGCTGGCATATAAGAAAGCAATTGCTTTTTGTATGTTAACCTTGAATCCTGAAACCTTGCTATAATCACTGATTAGTTCCAGAATTTGTCCATTCTTACAGATTTTCTACAAAGGTGATTATGTCACCTGCAAACAAAAATAGTTTTATGTCTTCTATCTCAATATCCATACCTTTTATTTCTTTTTCTTGTCTAATTGCATTAGCTAGGACTTCCAGTGTGATATTAAATAGCAGTGATGAAAGGGACATCCTTGTCTCATTCCTGATCTTAGCAGGAAAGCTTCAAGTTTCTTACAATTAAGTATGTAGGGTTTTGTGAATGTATTAGATTAAGATGAGGAAGTTGCCCTCCATTCCTAGTTTGCCAAGAGTTTTTATCATGAATGGGTGTTGGATTTTGTCAAATGTGTTTTCTGCACCTATTGAGATAATTATATTTTTCTTTAACCTGTTGATGTGACGGATTACATCAGTTGATGTTTGAATGTTGAATCAGCCTTACATGTTTGGGATAAATCCTACTTGGTCATGGTGTAGAATGCTTTTTACATCTTGTTGGATTTGATTTACTAAAATCTTGTTAAGGATTTTTGCATCTGTGTTCATGAGAGATATTGGTCTGTAGTTTTCTTGTAATGGCTTTGTCTGGCTTTGTAATTAGGGTAATGCTAACTCATAGGATGAGTTAGGGAGTATGCCCTCAGCATCTATCTTCTGGAAGAGATTGTAGAGACTTGGTATAATTTCTTCCTTAAGTATTTGGTAGAATTCACCAGGAAACTCATCTGGGTCTGTTGCTTTCTATTTTAAAAAGTTATTTGTTATTAATTCAATGTAATTAATAGCTGTGGGCCTATTCAGATTGTATGTTTCTTCTTGCATGAGTGTTGGCAGATTGTGTCTTTCAAGGTATTGATCCATTTCATCTAGGTTATCAAATTTGTGGTCATAAAGTTGTTCATCATATTCATTTAATACTGTTTTAATGCCCATGGAAACTATAGTGATGTCTCCTCTTTCATTTCTAATATTAATAATTTGTGTTTTCTCTCTTTTTTTCCTTAGCCTAGCTAAAACCTTACCAATTTTATTGAGCTTTTCAAAGAACCAGTTTTTGGCTTCATTGATTTTTCCCTATGATTTACTCTTTGCAGTGTCATTGATTTCTGCTCTAATCTTAATATTTTTTTCTTTCTGCTTACTTTGATTTAATTTGTGCCTCTTTTTCTAATTCCCTAAGATAGAAACTTAAATTATTGATTTTAGATCTTTCTTCTTTTCTAATACAATGCTATAAATTTCCTTTCAAGTAGTGCTTTTGCTGCATCTCAAAAATTTTGAAAAGTTGTGTTTTCATTTAGTTCAAAATATTTTTAATTTTTCTGGAGATTTTTTTCTTAGACCCATGTGTTATTCATAAATATACTGCTTTATCTCTTTGTATTGGGGGATTTTCTACCTATCTTTTTAAAGTTGTTAATTTCTAGTTTAATTCCACTGTGGTCTGAGAGCAGATGTATGATTTCTATTCTGTTAAACTTGTTAAGGTATGTTTTATGGCTCAGAATGTGGTCTGTCTTGGTGACTGTACCATGTGAGTTTGAGAAGAATGTGTAATCTCCTGCTGTAGGATAAAGTAGTCAATAGATGTCAATTACACCCAGTTGTTTGAAAGTGCTGTTGAGTTCAACTCTGTCCTTACTTTCTGCCTGCTGAATCTATCCGTTTCTGATAGAGAGATATTAAAGTCTCCAACTATAATAGTGAATTCATCTATTTCTCCCTGCAACTTTCAGTTTTTACCCCACATATTGTAATGCTTAGCTGCCTCCTGGGTCTTATTGGACGACCAACTTTAGACAAATACCTGCAAAAAGAGACTTTAGCATTGACCCATGGTGATGGGGGAAAGGTGGAGGGAGGGAGATAAATGCTTTCAATGCTTGATGTTGCCAACGTTGTGATCTACCTGGAGGCAACCCTGCTGCTACCATTTCTTGTGTCCCTGGTTCCTCTGATCTGGTCGTCCATGCTTCCTCTCATACCTGCCCTAGATCTAAGCTGCTATGAGCACATAAGAGCAGAGACCCTGTACCTATTGCTGCACCAAATCCATTGATAAATAGAGAATGACTCCCTTTCGCCCATCCCTCCCAACGCTTATTATTCAGTGGGGCAGAAATGGAGAGAATCTGCTCTCTTTAGTCTTCTATTCATATACCTTACTGTTTTAGGGTGAACTCTGAGATCAGCCCTTCTACAGTCCATGTGTCTTCATTTTGAGCTGGGTGCATCAATAACGTGTTCTTAAGAAGTAGGAAGTAGTTAAACTTGTGCCTAAAGCCAGGTTTTCATTGGCATATGCTCTGTGTATTGACTTCATCTGGGTTTTCATTGGCATATGCTCTGTGTATTGACTTCATCTGGGTTTTCATTGGCATATGCTCTGTGTATTGACTTCATCTGGGTTTTTCAAAACAAGGGGTGAACAACTGAAGCAGATTTTAAAGTGAGGGATGTATGACTGTTCTTCTCAATTGAATTTTGATTCAGTTGTTTGAATTAAAGTGACTGAGTCAAATGACATCGTAGCTAAGGAAAGATCCAGAGTACTCTGAGCTCCAGCCAAGGTGAATGATTTACAGATCCTAAGAACAGCCGCTTCTCTGCCTTTGTTCACCTTCTGCTGTATCTAAAATATCCTTGTCCTGTCTTCTTGAAATACAAGGAAAAGATGCAAGCCTTCCAACCCCCACCATTTTTTCCCAGGGGGAGAGAACTCACACATCACTTTTTTCCTATACCATTTTCATGAAATTTTTGGCTTCCCCTTCAATTACATAAGTGCAGTTCTTATTTTCACCACTAGATTACTAAATCCAGAACTCACAGTATTTAGCTCTGAAACCTACTATTTAGATGACAATAAATAGTCTATGTAAATCCTCAATATGTACACAAATACACCGTGCACACAAACTTTACCTACATTCCAATCCTTTCCATAGGTTCAACAATAATGTTTATACTTAAGACTTTTAGGAAATAAATCTAAAATGTAAATAAAACTCCAGAGGGTAGGGTAAAGGATGAATGAATGGAATTGATTGTATGACTTGTCGGGGAAGTAAAACAGTAAAATTTATGCTTAACTAGGAGAAAACATACCAATAACCAACTTTCAAATATAGTTTTATTTATTTTGCAATATCAAACTCATTCACTTTTTTTCATTCAAATGTCTATCAGAACACATATATTTGTGGTCTCTGTTTAAACTGCCAAAGCAAATCAGGTATAAGAAGTGTCCAAAGAATTTGAGACCAAAAATAATGCCAAATTCCTGGGAAGTTTTGAAATTCTCTGTATCAGTATGAATATTTAGATGAAATCTCTCCTATAGTCAAGAACCTGTAAAAGGGCAAATGGTGTCCTAAGGGAATTCAGGCACCACAGACAGCTGATTATTGGTTCTAGTTTAGTAAACATGATGTGTACATATACTACCTGCCCTTTCTAGTACTAAAGATGGGGGTTATAAATATAATAAAACCCAATCTCAGCCCTGAGGAGTTCACAGTATGATCGGTTATAAAGGCATGTCCTTCCCCAAATGATGGTATGTTGTGCTAAGTCTGCAGAGGAAATCTGATCAATGCATTTGCAGAAAACAGAGGAAAGAAAGCTTAGTCCTAAAAGAAGAAGGAAGGGGCTATTTTCAGAGAGGAAAAGCCATTTGGAACATAAGCAGGACATTTTTGCCCATCAGAGAACAAAGAGAGGAGAATTCATGGCAAAGATTGCAGCATAGGCAAGGCAAGAAGGCATGGGATTGCATGGCATGTTCTGTAAACTGCTAGAAGTTCAGTGCGGTAAGGACCCACACTTCCCAGGTAGGAAAAACAAGAATCAAAAGGAAGCGTTCAGGGGCTTCCCTGGTGGCGCAGTGGTTGAGAGTCCGCCTGCCAATCTAGGGGACACGGGTTCATGCCCCGGTCCGGGAAGATCCCACATGCGGCGGAGCGGCTGGGCCCGTGACCCATGGCCGCTGAGCCTGCACGTCCGGAGTCTGTGCTTCACAACGGGAGAGGCCACAACAGTGAGAGGCCTGCGTACCGCAAAAAAAAAAAAAAAAAAAAAAGAGGAAGCGTTCAGTCTGATTGTAAATACTCATGATTTTCATGGCAAGGAGTGTGGACTTGATTCTGAGGCAGTAAATATTTATTCTTGGGGATACTTGGAGAGTGTAAACACAAAGTGTCTCTTTGAGACACTGGTTCTGGTTCACATATGAGACTCAGAACGAATTCAGCACTCAGGAGTCCAAATGATACAAAGACTACTCTTAAGATGGCTTCTAGAAGCAAGAGTCCTTAAGTGAATCTCACTATAACTCTAACACTCTGCAGGGAAATAGAGCACCCTCCCCTACACCCAGCTGGTCTTGCTCCAGTCCCTCCTTCAGTCCTCCACGCTCAAGTGCTCTCTTCGGAATGGCTCTCCTAAGGAACCTGATCCAACTGAATATCCCTTGACAGCCATCCTGTAGTCACTTACTGACTCTGTTTGCTTCATCTTTGTTCCTTTGTCATTTTCATGTGTTTCTGTCCCGTCTCCCAACTGGGCCATAAGTGTTTCTGAATTTTACTGTTTCTGTTCACACAGTAAGCATTCAATAAATTCTCTTCACTGTCCGTTTGATGGGCAGACTATCTTATAAGAGAGACCTAAGAAATAGACAAGTCTAGGGATTTCAGAGAATGTATCATAAAAAAGGAAGCTCCATTAGCCAACAATTGGAAAAATTGAGCCCTGCTAGCTAAAAAATATTATGGCAACAGAGGGAAGACTAGAAAAGAAACTAGAGTATTAGAGAGTAGTCTGAGAAAGGAAGGAGAATTAATAAAGGCTCACTCTCTGAGAGACTGATCACATTGTGGCTATAGGGCTAGGAATCTAATTAATTGCTTTTGGGAATGTTGGACCACAACTTTCCAAACAATTACCTTGGAAGACATGTTTTATCACCAAGTAATTGTCCTTGATTTTTAAAATATTGTAAAAGTCCTTAATATGCCTTATAAACATTACCAGAATATTTTCAATAAAATCCCATTTTACCAAGCCATAAACTCCTTTCAGCCCCATAACTTACATCAGCACAGCCTGAATTCAGGAAGCCCCACCAAGATTTTGGTGACAGATTTCCATCACTTCGAAACAGAGGACCAGCTTGGAAAAGAGGCGAGTACCAATTCATTCCAAGAGAAAACTTGAAAGCTGAGACATGACAAGCTTGGCACACATCCTGGACTCTGGTTGCCTTGTGAGCAAACACAGCCTGGCATTCACCTGCATGGGAGGATAGGAAGGTTACAGAAAGTGTTTTGAAATGTCCAGTGATGGGAGAAAATTGTCTCAAGTCCAAACAGCACTGAGATTTTTTTTTTAAACATCATTACTTACCTGCTGTTATATATTGAAGAAATTTGATTACAATGTTTATTTATAAGCATAACAGTGTGTTTATAACCCAGCATAAATGATACAAATAGAAAAAATGGAAAATGAACACAAGTGGAAAAATAAGGACTGTCTTACCCTAATATGTTGCATGTCTTGCTCAGAGAAGTTGGACTAAGTTGTTGCTTTGGCAACATGAGAATTAAGTGTAAGTAATACCTCTCTAGAAACTATCCTCCTTCTCAGTAACCAGTTATCTTCCAGCAGGGAGCTTTGCTTTCTCTTAGACATTTATCTTGGGGAGGAGGTTAGAATAAGATCAATAATTTAATTTCCATGCATAGCAAGAGAAATAATAGGAGGAAGAAGATAAATGAGGAAGGACCCGCACAGTAAGGAAGGAGGGACTGGGCGAATTAAAGTCATGTACTTAGTTATTTGGTCTCAGGGAATGCCTGTGTCACAAAAAGAGGGAGAAGAAAGGGAATCCAGAGAAAGATGGATTCAAGAGCTTAGAGACAGACCGCAAGAGAGGTTGGCACTAAAACGCTACACGGGGAGAGTTTTTTTTATTTTTGTGTTATTGTTGTTTTTAAGGAGAATTATGGACAAATAAACTCTATTTAGGTAGCTCTTTCATAAACACTCTCTTTTACAGTATCCTGTTTGTTTCCTTCATAGCAGTTATTGCAAGTAGCAAATAAATTATCCATTCTCTAGTTTACTTCTCTGTTTCCTGTTTTCTCACATGAACGTATCACTGAGAAGTGAGACCCCATCTTTTGTAGCATCTCTAAGATTCATCAAATAATATTGTTGAATGATTGAAAAATAATATTGTTGAATAAATGAATATTAGATGCTTCAGAGAGGCTGACAAGAATGAACTGGGGAAATGCTGTTGAGTAGGGTGGCATTTAGGAGGACCTGATATAGGATAGCAGTTTCAGTACAGTTGTATACAATCTAAAATTGCAAGAAGAGTTCTTAAACTGGTTCTCAAAGCTGGCTTTGGATCACACATACCATGGAGTCTTTTGAAACATGTGCCGAGCCCATGCCAGCTCAGTACACAATTCCAGGGAAGCATCATTCACTCATCCACCATGTTGTATCCCCACCCATGCTGCTAAATCAGAAACTTTAAGAGTGAATCTTGTGTTATGGATCTGTGTTAAAATGAACATTTACCATTTGGTCTACGGAGAACAACTCCCCTTCTTCTGGAAATATTTCTTCAAAGCCATGCTTCTAGTGGGGTGGGGGAGAGGGGTGACTGGGAGTGTGTGATGCAATCCTAACCACAGGAGCAGAACAACACCTAGATGGACCAATCATAGGGCTTACCCCCTTCTCCCTTCTCACCCCTCCATCCCCGACCTGAGGTGATAGTGGCTGCTCTATACATGGTCACATGACCAAAATCAAAAATCAGAGTCGTTTCTCAACATTTTTCAAACTCTTCCTAGAGAAAAAGAATGCTTACCTCTCTGATTACATTTCTGTAAGGATGTGATCCAGAGGGTGCCCGTGGCCCTGGCCTTGACTGCATGGAGAATAATGAATAAGCTAAAAAAATGAAGCCATAACTCAGAAAGAAGCAGAAATAGGAGGAGATTCCCAGGGCGTTTGGGCCCCTGGCTTAGAGCTGTTGCCCCAGCTTAGGTCCCTAGTCTTGGTTATTGAGTTTTCCCCTTGAGTCTCTGCTGCTCCAATATTCTTCCCCCAAATCCTGTGTTTTGCTTAAATTAGTTCAAAATGAATTTTGTCCCTTGTACCCAAGAGAACCCTAATACACATGGTTACGCTACCTTTAAATTTCAAAATAAAACTAGAGAATATCTTGGGTAATTATTTTCCCCAGCCTTGCATAGGCAGTTAAGAGAATTTAAATGTCAACTCAGAGGCTGCACTGAGAACAAGAGTGTTTTTACCCTACATTAGCTTTCTATACTTACTTTTGTTCTAACTCAGAACAAGCAGAGTTCCAAACTCCCATAAAGAATAAGAGGAGTGAGGAGATTAACGGCTGAACACACTCATTTTCTACATTTTGATATTTATTCGTTTAAATAACTGGCTAGATTCTGCAGCAGAATTATACTTTTCTGACTGTAACCCTTCACCCGCTGTGCTCCAGAATTTCATTCTGAGGAAATAATTCACTACTGGTAGGCCAAAACACAAAGCGGTGTATTTATTATACAAGAGAAGAGATTTTGCAAGTGAAAATATGTTCCAGTTTAGTCTTTGTCCTTTTCCTTCTCTTTCTAATTTTTTCTCCCCACTTCTAGACCTCCACTGTTTTCTCTTTTACATATGTAGAATGATGTGTTTCATAGTGTCAGTTGTACTCAGGGAGAGAAATTATGTAACAAAATGTGCTATTTTAAAACACAGGAAATGAGGTATAAATATGTAATACTTGAGAACATTTTAGCAGACTTCTTGGGGTCTAAATACTCTAAGATAGGATTTATCTCCTCTGTAGACAGGGCTTAAACCTTGAACAGCGTTATTAGGTGTGGCCAACAGCTGTCCCTTCCTCCCACCCACAATCCTGTTTCATTGTTCCTTGCTAACAGAACTCTTTGGTCAAGCAGTGGTATGTAGAAGCCCAGCATAATCACGGTTGGCCTAAGCCAGCCATGATGAGCTCTTGCCTTTTTGCCAGTAATTGGTCTAAGAATGACCATGTGGCCCAGTTCTAGGCTAGATAAGACCTAAGGGGAAGACTGTCTAGGGCTTCCAAGAAAGACTCCCCTGATGAAAGGTGGCAGCCACACAGCAGGGAGAAGCTTTTTGTTCCTGTCCCTTCCCTTCCTTCCCTTCCCTTCCTGGAATTCATGTTAAGTGAACAGCTATCTTTATAGTGGTTATCTGTTATTAGTTATCTGCTGCTGAATGCATCTTAGCTGCTACATTATGAAAAAGAATTGAAAGCACATTTACATTCATCAGTTCTCATTGTGATAACAAGGGGTTGGGAATAATTAACAAATATTTTAAACATGGAAAAGCTAAGTTTTTCAGTAGAACATCATAAACTCTTCGTAGAGAACTTGTGTTGTAAGTCAAGACTATACAACTATAGGACAATAACATTTAAAGGTAGAACAAATTCCATGGATATGCATTAGCATATGGTATTTTTTTTTCTCTTTCTGACTTCACTGTGTATGACAGACTCTAGGTCCATCCACCTCACTACAAATAACTCAACTTTGTTTCTTTTTATGGCTGAGTAATATTCCATCGTATATATGTGCCACATATATATGGAATCTTAAAAAGAAAATGGTACTGATGAACCTAGTGACAGGGCAGAAATAAAGACATAGGCATAGAGAATGGACTTGAGGACATGGGGTGGGGATGGAGAAGCTGGGGCGAAGTGAGAGTAGCATCGACATATATACACTACCGAATATAAGATAGTTACCTAGCAGGGAGCAGCTACATAGCACAGGGAGAGGGAGATCAGCTCAGTGCTTTGTGTCCACTTAGAGGGGTGGGATAGGGAGGGTGGGAGGGAGGCTCAAGAGAGAGGGGATATGGGGACATATGTATGCATATGGCTGATTCACTTTGGTGTACAACAGAAACTAACACAGTATCGTGAAGCAGTTATACTCCAATAAAGATCTATTAAAAAAATAATAAAAAATAAAGGTAGACCAAAGTAAGAATGTAACTTTACATATGCTAAAATACACATGGTCTGGTTTTATTTTACGCACCATTTCTCTCATGTACAACTTTAGCATTTACAGATATGATTAAAAACAGATTAACTGAACAGAATGGGTAATGGTCTTCAGCTGAGTATCAGAAAATTAAAACAGATTTGAGAACTCTTGTGCAACACTCTCGATTCAAATACATTGAATATGTCAGCAATTTTGTACTCTCACAACAAGAGATAAAAGAAGCAAAGATAAAGGGATGCACAAAATAGAAAAGTCTTTGGGGATAGCTAGGCAATTAAGAGCAATATGGAAATAATCAAAACTTGGTCGACAGACGAAATAAGACCTTATGAAATAAAAATATGGGCCAACATTTGCAAAATGTTGCATGCCTTCAGATTACACATGTCTACAAAAGAAATCAAGGGTTAGATTCAATGAGCAGATATGAAACGTTAGCAGTGGATGAAATGCAAAAGATTTCCTAGGGTTGAACATAGACAGGCAGTTTAAAGACACCAGCTGAGTTCTGAGGATTGAAGCAGTGTTTCTCAATCTTTCATCATGAGAGACATAGCAATATGTGAATAGAAAACATGCAAAAGTCAAACAAACAGAGAGCTTGTTTTATTTATTGTGAGCAATTCTGTTTCAAATCAGTCTTGAGATATTCAGGAAGTAGGCTTATGTTTTTATTTTGTCAGATTATTTTTTCCTGAGTTAATAAGTGTTAAAAGGTATACATAATGAATGCACCCATATCCTAGCATGAAATATATAGAACTGCCATTCGGAGTGTGGGTACCAACTGTGGATTAATAAAACCAAGGCACTCACATCAGGGGATCCTGTGCTTCTCTGGAGACTTCCCTGGGAGAAAAATAAGAACCACAGACATAGATAACATGGGGTTTAAACTATCAGTCAATGAAGATCTCATGAAGATGAGAATGCAGCCAACAGATGTGACCCAAACCGCACCAGACAGAGGGGAATCATAGCGAGGCAGACAAAATGCTGTGTCTCTGTCTGGATTATGTGTGATGGGTTGGAAACTGACATATTACAATCCCGATTTCAATGCAGCAGCTGTCATCTTGCTGATCCACTTGCGTATTTCTCTCAGTTCATTCAGCCTCCTTTTGTGGTTCTTTAAATGTGGCAGTATCCTAAAAAGATTATTTTAATCATATCAAAGACTTTTGAACTTTAAATAGTAATGCCACAAAGGAGAGGCAGAGCCGGGACATCTATTGCTAATTTGTTTCATTGCTTTTACATCTGCTGCTTTCCTGTACCCAGGCATACCTCCTCTGTTTGCCGCTTTGATTAAGGGACATCTAACTGCTTTATATGCTCCCCCCCATATTATAAATCGCACCTTTTTTCTTTGGTTAGAAATTTTGAGGCCAGATACAGACAGTGAGTTCTAGCAAAAACAAGTTCCTGCTAGTCTATTTAGAGAGGTGTTTCCTTAGAGTCCTCTCAACAAATGTGAAAATCCCATTTGGAGCCTGGTAACTATGCCTGATCTTTTTTACACGTCAAGCGTAGCCACCAGATAGAGGATCTGCTAATTAGCCACTTTTAGAGTCTAGCCATAAGTTGGCAGACAAAACATCTGGAACTTTCAGGGTCATATGAATAAATCACCATTCTCATTAGTGTTCACAAATGGAAGGGAAAAGGTCTCCAAGTAAAGCAATGTTTCAAACCCAAGGAAACTTCCACAACCACAGAGTACCGTTCCAGAAGAAAATTAGCAACAAAGACCTTTTTGGCTTTCAAAGATTTCCAAACATACTGGACATGAAGTTGGAAAGCATCTGATGAGGTTACAATCCAGCTGAGAAACAGGAGAAGTAGAGATGTCGTCCCTTTTCCTATTTCCAGAAACTGTGAATGGAATAGACAAGAATGCTGTGAATGGCAAAGATACCCAAGGTGCAATGGTTGGTGGAAACTCTTCTTGTCTATTCACTGCACAGGCACGAAAGGAAGGATTAAGAGTGTGACAAAAGGAAGCCAGACTCAAGGGACCTCTTCTGTCGCAGCTTTGGTTATTCATTAGCCACCATCAGGACAGGTCACTTGAGAGCTTCATCTCTAAAATAAGAGATTGGGTTAAATGGCCTTTAAAGTCCTGTCCTCTGACAAGCATACACGTGCCCAATATCTACCTCTGAAAGGGAAACAAACGGATACTGAGAACAGAAAAGAACATCAACTCCGTAACATTCTCCCTTTGGTTAAGGGCTTCTCATCTTTGCTTTCCTACATCTAAACCTTGAAAGCTCAGGATGCACATTTCAAGGGTGAGAATTAGGAGTAGGAAAGCCTTTCGTAAGGCTAGGCACTTGAACGAAGTAAATAGATAAGAAAACAGGAACCACAGAGTCATGTGAAGGACTAGAATCCATTGTGGATAAAGTGCCTTTAGGGAAATGGGAATTTATACTGTCATACTCTTAGGAACAATTAATACTTTCTTCAAAAACATGAGTCATCCTCTTCTCATCCACATAACCCCAAATCTAGGAAGTGAGCTGCTGTGGGCCACAGTATCCTGACCAACAGGGATGGGAGAGCAACTGGGTTCCTGGGAAATGTGGGAATCGAGTCTCCTAGAAGGGCTGGATACAGTGCAGACTGGCACACTAAAAAAAATAGTTAATATTTAGCAAGTACTTGCATAGCAATTCCTTTGTGCTAGGTACTAATATATACACTTGATATATATTGACTAGTTTAGTCCTCTCAACAGTACCATAAAGTAGGTGCTATTATCACCATCTTACACATGTGGACACTGCCCAAGGTCACACAGCTTGTAGTGGTTACCTAATGTTACATAACAAATCGCCTGAAACTTAATGACTGAAAACAACAATAATAATTTATTTATGTATTTCACGGTTTCTGTGGTTCAAGTGTTCAAGGACTATTGGGGTGATTCTGAGTCAGGGTCTTTCATAAGATGTCAGATAGCACCTGGAGCTGTGGTCATCTGAATGTTTGATGGGGACTTTCGGATCCACTTTCAAAGTGACTTATTCTCATGCCTTGCAAGTTGGTGCTGGCTCTTAGAGAGAGAGGTGTCAGTTCCTCCTCACATGGGCTCTCCGCAAGATGCATGAATGTTCTCATGTCACCCCACTGGCTTCCACCAAAGGAAGTGATTCAAGAAGGCAAGGCAGAAGTTGCAGTGCCCTGATGTAGCCTCAGACGTCACATGCTACCCCTTTTGCCATATTCCACTGGTCATACAAATCAACCTTTCTTCATTTTGGAAGGAGGCCATATATGGGCCTGAATACCAGCCGAGTGAGTATCAGTATGTGCCGTCTTGGAAGCTGCCTACCGCACAGCTAATAAGTGATACAGGTGGTGTTCCAACCCAGACATCGGGCCTGGCAGTCCATGTTCCCCCCCACTATGCGAGGCTGTTCTTGGTTGGAGAGCATGCCCTTTCAGTGAGGATGAGGAAAAGAGGAGGAGGCACAAGGGAGGCCATACTATGAACTTAGTTAAGCCCTGGATGAAAAGTTTAAATTTTATTTTTTCCCGTTGGACACAGAAAAAAAGTCCTATTCAAAGGGCTTCCCTGGTGGCGCAGTGGTTAAGAATCCGCCTGCCAATACAGGACACACGGGTTCGATCCCTGGTCCGGGAAGATCCCACATGCCGTGGAGTAACTAAGCCCGTGTGCCACAACTACTGAGCCCACGTACTACAGCTACTGAAGCCCACGTGCCTAGAGCCGGTGCTCTGCAACAAGAGAAGCCACCGCAATGAGAAGCCCGCGCACCGCAAAGAACAGTAGCCCCTGCTCGCCGCAACTAGAGAAAGCCCGGGCGCAGCAGTGAAGGCCCAGAACAGCCAAAACTAACTAACTAACTAACTAAATAAATAAATAAATAAATAAATAAGTAAGTAATCCTATTCAAGATTTAGTTTTATGTGTATAATTCCCTCTAATTTCCTTCCATGAAGTCACATTTGTAGTAGCTACAGAATCCCACTGGGAGAATTTAGACTTGGAGTTCTGAAAGCTGAACAGCCCTGAAGCAGTAGAGATCCCACGTGGAGCTGCTCAGCAGGGGAGGCTCGGTACCAGGTGGCAAGGAGGAGCAGTGGAAGTAGCCTGGGCTGGCTCCTTTCCCACAACGTGCTGGGAATAACAGGAGGAGGGACAGGAGAGATTTTGCTTATAGTATTTGTGTTAGGGTTATTCTGTGGCAGACATAGGTTACAATGTAGGAGAGCCTGCAATTACGGAGTACTGTCTTCTACTACAAATAAGAACCTAGGCACTGAATTCTTCAAATTTGCATGTGAATATGCAAAAATGCCCCCCAAAGAGGCAAAGCCAAAGAAAAAGTGGTGATTCTGATAAGCAACCTTGGCTATTAACAGGTAATTAATTTCAATATTGAGAAATTAACAAATAAAGCTGAAAGTTAATCGTATTAGTATTCAGTCCTCTTACAGTTTGGCTTTGGGTTACTCAGGGATTTTTATGTAGAAATGTGGCAAGGCTTTCTTAGACACTGACAATTCCTGGTTAAACGGCAATTCATAGAAGAAAGAACACAAATAGCTAATAAATACATGAAAATTTTGCTCACACTTGGTAATAATCAGATAACTACAAATTGAAACATAATATCCCATTTTCCACTTATCACATCTGCAAATTTTTTAGATTTTAATAATATCCAGTAGTGGCAAAGATCTAGGGAATAGGCACACTAATACACTGTTAGTGGACATGTAAATTAGGGCAGCATTTGGGATGAGAATTTGATAGTATTTCTCACAATTCTACTCCAAAGTTTAATCCTAGAGAAATACTTCCACTTGTTCCTAAAGAGGTACATACAAGGAAGTGCATTACAAAACAGTGCAAAAGAGTGAACAATCAGAAACCCAATTTTTCATCTGTAAAGGCCTGGTTAAAAATCGTTATACTACATCCATAGTAGAGAATATTACCCAGTAGCTTAAAGGAGCTTGGAAGATCCATGTAAACTGACATGAAAAGTTTTCCAGGCCCTACTGTTAAATGAAAAAAGCAAGAATCCTATTTATGCAAAAATAATAACAAAACATAATATATTGTATAAGTGTATATCTATAAATAAATCCATAGGAAAAGTTCTCTCCCCTGAAGAATGGAGTAAGATTGGTTGGGGATGAGAGAGAATATAAGGCAGCGAGAGCAGGCTATGAAAAGGAAAACTACAATTTTTTTTCATCAGGAGTTTATTCGTGTATTACTTGTGTAAAAAAAAAATAGTGTTTTAATCATAAAGGCATTCTAGACCAAGTACTCAGTGCACAGAAACATTCTATATGTATATACAGTAACGCTCTTGTTGCACCCACATTCTCAGAAAATCAAACCTCGTTTGTCTGCAACTCTAAACAATAGTGGACCAGGTGTCTGAAAGAAGAAGAGAAATGAACCCATTTGTCTTTGTTGTCTGTTGTTAGTTTTTAGCCTGACCTTCTTATGGTTTCCATCCTTTTTATGATCATTGTTTCTTTCTCAACTCATATAAAAGGTCAAAAACATAAACCATCAGTTGAACTAGAAAATTGGATATGAAAAGATGGCTTCACAAAAAGGCAGGTTCTACATTTGAGGCACACTGACGTTTCCAGGTGAATATTGCAAATAAAAATAGATCAACAATTCATGGATTTTTGAAGCCTGAGAAATAGATATCATACCACCCAAAGCTCAATGGATACTCTTAACCTTCTCTCCAGATCTGTCTATATAACTACAGTGTAAGTTATCTACTATATGTAAATGGTACCCATAGTTTCATTATTCCTCACACCTTTGTCCCCTGTAGCAAGAAGCTTTCATCCCTACTTTTTGTTATCAGGACTTCCGTCCTGGCTGTCTTCTCCACTAGACAGCAAATAGCTTGAGGGTTAGTGTGTCTGGTTCTCTTCTGCAACTATCATGATACAGTGTCTTAGCTCAGCGATCAGCCAATAGATGGTTCTTAAAAATTACTGCTCATTGGGTTATTCAACTGATAAATAAATGCTATGTATTAAATCTATAAGAGGAATTTCTATTCTTGTTGATTATTACATGTTATGAAAGAAAGCATGTAAAACACCGCAATACAATTCCAAATATGATAACTTTGGAGCAGGATTTGGAAGAACTGTAGAATAGAGTCTGAGAGGTATAGTGGAAACATTTGGGCACTGTAGCTCTCCCGGGCCAGAACTGTCTCTTCCGTCTCTGTGTTTCTTAACACCCAACACAGTGCCTGGTGACCTAGTACCTAGTGGGTTCTCAATACATATTGCTGAATAATGATTAAAGCAGGAAGCAGGCCTGGGCTTTGGAGGCAGACAATCCTGTAGTTGAATCCTGGCCTGATAAATTTCACCCGTGACCTTAAATATTCTTTATACCCTCCTTTTAAACTTGGAATTAAAAATTCCGTAATCATCAGGTTGCCGTGAAGATTAAATAGGTAAACTATCCATGGTAGTGCCTGGTTCTTGAGGAACAGTATTTACCTGCCTTCTCTCAACTACTAAGATAGAGGCCGAGTTTCACTTTTCTGACAGTCTAGGGGAAAAAAAAAAAAAAAAAAGATGTTAGATTCAATCAAAGAATTTTAGAACTTGGCCACCACAAGCCATTTTCCATCATTTTAAGTGATATTAGTATGATGTAGATAAGATCTGCAGCTTGGGATAGAGACTCAGGAGAGAAAGCAAACACTGGAGGAGCAAAGGAAGGGGTCAGGGTTGGTTCCTGGGAGACAAGGAACACCACAGGTAAAAGCAAAGAGCGGAAGGAGGAAACATACGAGCCTTTTCAGCTCACTTGGGAGGAGAGGTTTTAGTAGAGAAATGCTGGGGAGTGTTGGATAGAGAGAGTGCTTGCAGGCCCTTCTGGGTGCCTATAAAGTATGAAAGATTGGGAGTTAGAGGAAAGAAGAGATTTTTTTAAACTGTTGCAGTGAGCTATGAGACCCATATCTTTAAATGTTTTTGGACAGATTTAGTAAAGATTACAATTAAGTTTAGTCACTTTGAGATGCTGGTCTATGCTTCTTTATGCACAGTACCGTGCAAAACTGGGGTCTCCTGTTGCTCCAGGCTTTATTCAAATTATAAAAAGAGTTCCTGGAAGACCATATTAGAGTTGCTCTTAACACAGAAATGAATAATGAAAAAGTCTACAACTAACACATAAAAGGTTACATGTGGTTAATTGTTTAAAGCACATCACACAGAATAAGTAGAGACTAGGACAAGGTGGTTCCATGTCCAAGGAAGAACCCAGTGTGGCACCTGCCAACAGGTCTGGGTGGACAGGGCTGGAATTTTCTTCCCAAAAGGACAGAGGATGCAGACGCACAGGGAGAAACTCACAGTCTTCCCTGTTGTAAGCAGGTAAAATACCTAAAAGAGATCAAGTTACATAGACCTTTACATCACTGTCAACCACTTGCTAAATGCAGGGTACCCTTTTAATGCAAAGTTTATTAAACTATAGCAAATACACAGAAAAGCATATGAAATCATTTCCTAGGGCTGTTTTAACAAATCACCACAAACTTGGTGGCTTAAAACAGAATTCTCTCAGAGTGCTGGAGGCGAAAAGTTCTGGATCTAGGTGTTGGAATAGCTACCCTCCCTCAAGAGGCTCCGGGGGAGAATCCATTCCAAGCCTTTCTGCTAACTTCTGATGGTTCCTGGCACTCCTTGGCTTATGGCCACATCGCTGCAATCTCTGTCTCCATCTCCACATTGCCTTCTCCTCTGTGGATCTGGGTTGTCGCCCGACCACTCCACTCTGCCTGTGTCATCACATTGCCTCCTCCTCTCCTGTCTCTCCTCTTTGTGTCTCTTAGAAAGACCCTTGTCATTAAATTTAGGGCCCACCTACATAATCCACAATGATTTCTTCATCTCAAGATCTTTAACTTAATTACATCTGTAGAGACCCTTTTTCCAAATAAGTTAATATTTACAGATTCTAGGATTTGATGTGGACATATATTTTGAAGGGTCAATGTTCAATACACTGAAGTGTACATATCATAAGTATACAGCTTGATGAATTTTCCTAAAGTGAAATCACCATTCCCCAAATCAATAAATTAGCTGCATCCCAGCAGCCCTCTCCTGCCCCTTACCTTACCATCATTACCACCTGCCCCAAGGATATGCTAGATTTGCCTGTTTCAGAACTTTAGATTTAAAAAAAAGCATCAGGGGCTTCCCTGGTGGCGCAGTGGTTAGGAATCTGCCTGCCAATGCAGGGGACACGGGTTCAGTCCCTGGTCCGGGAAGATCCCACATGCTGCGGAGCAACTAAGCCCGTGCACTACAACTACTGAGCCTGCGCTCTAGAGCCCATGAGCCACAACTACTGAGCCCACGTGCCTAGAGCCTATGCTCCACAACAAGAGAAGCCACCGCAATGAGAAGCTCAGGTACCACAACGAAGAGTAGCCCCCGCTCACTGCAACTAGAGAAAGCCTGCGTGCAGCAATGAAGAACCAATGCAGCCAAAAATAAATAGAGTTTTTTTTTAAAAAGAGAAGCATCACTATGCACCCTCTTTTACTCTGTTGAGACATCACATTGTGAGATGTTCATCATTGTGAAATTCATGTAGTTGCAGCTCATTCAGTGTCACTGCTATGTGGTATCCCATTGTATAACAATACCACAGTTCATTTTTTTTGTCTCATAAATGGACATTTGGGTTGTTTCTACTTTTTGGCTATTAATAATAATGCTGCTATAGTAGTACATGTCTTCTGGTGAATATATGTATGCATTTCTGTTGAGTATATACCCCAAAGTGAAATTGCTGGGTCATAGAGTATGTGTATGGTTTGTTTTCGTAGACACTACCCACCAATTTTCCAGAGTGGTTGTACTAGTGCAGCCTTTGAACTTAAATTTTCAGAATGATTAATGAATCTCTACCAAAGTCTCCAAAAGGGAGATTCTACAAACTCATTAGGAAACTCCTCTGAGGTTGAACTAATCTGGAAGTTTCCAGTCTTTTCCTCAGAATTAGTGGAACTCACTTTTGCAGAAGTGCTTTGTTAAGTAAATAAATAGTCTATACAAGATGCTAGAGAGAATGCTTCACCCACTTAAAAAAATAATTGGGAAACCTTTTAACATCATTTATATACATATGCAGCCCGAGTGGGAGCGGTGCCCCCTGAATAGCACAGCGCCATTTACTTCATCACTCCAAGGTCTGTGCAGGGCCAGTGAGCTTGCTCAAAAGATATGCTGCAAGTTCCACAGCTGTGCTTTCTAGCCTCTTCTTTGATGGATACTTTTTCTCTAATGCTCTATATTAAACTAAGGAGGAAACATGGTCTCTTCCTTGGATTACAAAAGAACTCGTTTCATGAGTTTTAATAAACTTTGCTGAAGATTTAGTGGGGCCACAGGAAGGAGAATATTATGGAGGACATGGTTTTCCATTACTCATGCACTACTTCCGCCCCGATGAATCATGAAGTCCAGCACCTCTCCTTCTTGTATGCAAAGTAATTCAGTGCTCCCCAGCTTGTACCCACAAAACTGGATATCCAAACCTGTAACAGTATTCAGTAGAACAGGACCTTCTGTATACCTGGATCTAGACTCCATGGAGACACTTGGGATTATGAATATGGAAACTAGGTATAGGACCCTGGCCACAGAGAAGCAGAGCAGATGCAACATATATCAGTGCAGCATCCCTTGGCCCTGTGAAATTTCTTATATGGTATGCGCATCTGCCATTAGCATTGGCTAATACCAGGTAGGGTTGTGAGAGATTTGAGAACTTCCTGTAAATGGGACCAGCATTACCATTCAGAAGGCTTTTATCCATTCTCTGCAATGAATGGTTCCCTTTAAGAGGGTGTTTACAAACATTGGGCTCTCCTGGCTGCTGAACCTGATTCAGCAATGGCAAGGTCAGGTCATAGCATCATTTCCTGTAGGAAAAAAAAAGCAGAGTCAGTGCCCAGAAGTCCCAGAGCTTGCACAATCTGGAAAACCTTTCACAGCGGAATTACTGTGTCAAATACAAGTCAGTTTCAAAATACATTCAATTTTGTCCAGTTTAGGAGTAGTTCAAAAGGAAGGGTGTACAGTGGGGGAAACCAGTACTGTAAACTCAGTTCTCTCGGTTTGGCTTCTGATTGTGAACCTCGAAATTAATTTCTAGATAAAAAAGAATCAAATAAAATGTTTTTAAAGTACATTAATCTTCTAGAACATGGCAGATGTTGCCTGATACCCTCCCCAGGAATTTCTTTTTCTCCACTTTCCCCAACGATAATTTAAATTTCCCAGCCATATCATTTGGATGGGTTTAGCTCAGTGTTGTGCCATAAATGTTTAATAATGGGCTCACTGAGGTCAGAAAAAAGCCCTGATTTCTAGTGCTTGACTCTTTCTATGGTATAAATATTCCCACAGTGACCAATTTGAAGCTACCAAAGTGATATCACTGGCTGCAGAGTTGGTATGAGATGTGTAGTGGTACACCATTATATAGTATTTCGACCACACAGATTCAATAGACATAAATAACCTCAAGAGCATAGATTATAATAAAATGATTAGGAAATGATGAGTTTAGATTTTATTACCTGTTTTTAATGTAATTTAATTATAAGTTATACAGTTGAATTCTTGTTGATAACTGTGCTTAACAAACACATTGCAAATTTCCTGAAAATATACTGATTGGCTCTAGCAAATAGGTACTAACTAGCTCCAGCACATCCCTGGATTAACCCCGCTTTCAGCCAAAGGGGCGGGGGGTCTGATTTCCTTGGTCCAATCAACATTTCCTATTCCCCTAGCCCCAGTTTTAGAATGGGATAGTGATTCAGTCTAGGACAGGGACACAAAAAGAAGCATTGGTTGGGGGTCCCACAGAAGAAAACTATTCTCTCTTCCCTGCGAAGAAAGCCAATGGTGTGGTTTAAAGATGTGAGTTCTAGAACTGTTGTACTGTGAGAAATTCAACCTGAGGAGAAAGATGGCATATGATGGAGAACAGACTAGCCAGAATTGTAGAGAAATAGAGTCAGAGGTCTAAGAACATCATAACCATGCCTAAGTCAAATCATGATGGAAGTTCTTCCTCCAGTTATTTTAATTTCAGGAGCCAATATATTATTCTCTTTTTGGTTATGCCATTTGAGTTGGGTTTCTTGTTACTGACAAAGAGTTCCAAGAGTTCCAAGAGATACATGGAAGATTTGATATATAAAAATAAAAATGCATCAATCCTTGTTACAGATATTTGTGGGTAGCACCCAAATAAATATAACAGATTGTGTTTCGGTATAATAAAAGAAGGTACTCCTCAGCTAAACTCTAAATTTTGGCCTTACCTGCACGCTCAGAGAGTAAGCCTAATTAAAAGTAAGTTAAAAGTATTTTCTAGAAATTATTTTCTTATAATATTTTAGGTGTAAATATAAATGGTATTTTTTTTGGTTGGTTGTTTTTTTAATTTTACTTATTTTATTTATTTATTTTTGGCTGTGTTAGCTCTTCATTTCTGTGCGAGGGCCTTCTCTAGTTGCGGCAAGTGAGGGCCACTCTTCATCGCGGTGCGCGGGCCTCTCACTATTGCGGCCTCTCTTGTTGCGGAGCACAGGCTCCAGACGCGTAGGCAGTAATTGTGGCTCACGGGCCTAGTTGCTCCGTGGCATGTGGGATCTTCCCAAACCAGGGCTTGAACCCATGTCCCCTGCATTGGCAGGCAGATTCTCAACCACTGCGCCACCAGGGAAGCCCTAAATGGTATTTTTAATTGAACTTTTTATTTGATACAATTGCAGATTTACACAAAGTTATAAGAAATAATACAGAGAGATTCTAGGTACCTTTTCCCTAGTTTCCCCCAATATTAATATGTTGCAAAATAATAATACAATAGCACAACTAAGATACTGGTATTAACTCAATCCAGATGAAGAACAGTCCCATCACCACAAGCTTCCCTTGTGGTGCCCTTTTGTAGCTACATGTACACCCTCCTCTCCTCTCTTACTCCCTGACTCCTGGCAACCACTAATCTCTTCTCTGTTTAAATAAATTTGTAATTTCATGAATGTTATGTAAATGTAGTCCTACAGTATGTAGCCTTTTGAGATTTGCTTTTCTCATGCAGCATAACTCTGGAGATTTGTTTAAATTGTTGAGTGTATCAGTAGTTCATTTCCTTTTTATTGCTTAGTTATATCCCATGGTATCAACTACCAGAGTTTGTTTAACTTTTCACCTGAAGGACAACTGGGTTGCTTACAAATTTTGCTATTACAAATAAAGCTTCTAGGAACATCATGTCCATATTTTTGTGTGAACATAAATTTTCATTTTCCCGAGGAAAATTCTCAGGAGTGTAATTGCTGGGTTGCATGATAGTTGTAGATTTTGTTTTACAAGAAACTAGCAAAACGTGTCTCAGAGTGGCTACACCATTTTACATTCCAACCAGCAATGTATTTATGATCTTGTTTCTTCACATTCTTGACAGTATTTGGTGTTCTCACTATTTTTTTTTTTTTATTGTAGCCATTCTGATTGGTGAGTTTAAATTTGTTTCCCTAATGGCTAATTACATTGAAAATCTTTTCATGTGCTTATTTGCTATCTATTTATTCCCTTAAGTCAAATGTTGGTTCACGTCTTTTGCCCATTTTCTAATTGGACTTTTTTGGGGGTTTTGCCATTGAGTTTTGAGAGTTTTTTTTATATTTCCTAGATACCAATCTTCTGTCAGGCGTGTGGTTTGCAAATATTTCCCCCCAGTCAGTTGCTTGTCTTTACATCTTCCTGAAAAGGACTTTTGCAGAGCAAAATTTTTAATCTTGACGAAGTCCAATTTATCACTTTTTCCTTTTATGAATTGTGATTTGGCTGTCAAGTCTAAGAGCTCTTTGCCTAGCCCTAGAGTCTGAATATTTTCTCTCTTTTTATTTTTAAAGTTTTATAGTTTTACTTTTCACATTTCAGTTTATGGTCCATTTTGAGTTAACTTTTTACAAAATGTGAGATTTAGTCAATGTTTATTGTTTTGCCCATGAATGTCTACTTGCTTCAGCGCCATTTGTTGAAAAGGCTATGTCGTATTTTTTAAAGCAATCATCTCTACTGATCCTAGTACAAAATCTGGAAGTTTGCTCCTTTTCTACTAAGACCACATGTAGTTAAATTGGTTGTGATTTGTTACTTTTCCTAAAAATGGAAAGCAATAAAAGTAATTTACTTTATTAATTTTAAATATTAAAATTAATTTCTATGCAGGCATCAAAAATAATAAAGAGCCTATCATTAGACATCTAAATATTAAACCTGGATAAATCTTTTTATTTCTTTGTAAAATATGACTAGAGTAGCTATCACTGGTATGGTCTATCACAGTAATAGGACTGAGGTTTTTGTTTGTTTTTAATGTAACTCAGAGGAAAAAGTCTTATTCCTTCATGGTTACAGCACATACTTTCTTTAGCACACTACCTTGCCCAATATATGAAAACAATCTGCTAAGGGTAAGAGCCCAGGTGATTTCACCCTCTGTTAGAACACTTATTTCCCTTCATGTTTTCCTAGATCCTTGTCAGTTTCCCCCACTAGGCCGTACACTCTTTGTAATATCACCATCTCGCAGAGTACCACACATGCAATGAGCACTCGATAATATTTGCTGCGTGAATGAAATGTTGAACCAATCAGCAGTCCCCCAGGAGCTTATAATCTGTGATGAGGGGATACTGCAAGAATACAGACACTAGTGAAATATGAGAAAGGTTTCAGCTTTGGCAGGAATAGAGGCAGCAAGACCAAGACTTTTTGCCTAAGAATATAAGACTCTCCTACATGGTCCAGCCTATCTTTCAACTTTCACTCTGTCCTTTGGGGCCGAAGCCCTGCTAGTAACTGTTGTATAGCTTGCTCTTCTTTCTTTTCTTTTTCAACATGTCCACTGGGTCTTAAGGGGCCATGTTTGTGACTCTGTTTGGACAAGATTCCGGCGTTTGTGGCATCTAAAGGCCATCTTAATAGTATCCCAGTCTTTCCAGGTTCACTGTCTCAGAGAATGATGCTCACCAAGCACAAGGCTGCCCAGCTTAGACACCCAGGAATCATCCTGATTCCAGCTCAGCCTGTTCCCCTTATCCATCCACTTAGCACTGACCAGTGCCTCAGATCTCTTCATGTCTCTCTGTTCCCACTGCTATACCCTAATCCAGTGAATCATTATTTCTCACTTGGGAAATAAATAGCCTCAGCTTTTTAATAGGCCTTGTATCCAGTTTTTCCTAACCTACCACCTACCTAAACGTGTCTAAACCCAAAAACTGATTCAAACTGATTATTCCCCTACTAAAAGTCCCTCTAATCCTTGCCATTGCCCTTAGGATGACATCCAGATTTCTCAGGATGGCCCTTGACATCTTCCCCCCCACTCTCTCTCCAGACTCATTTTGCCTTGTCCCACCCCGCAGACACTTGAGCGCTAGGCTCTGGCCAAATGGAATTTCTTTTATACATGTCCCCTCATTTCTGGTCCTTTTCACAAACAATTTTCCTGCCAAGAATATACAATACTTTCTACCTAAATACTCTGCATCCTTTAGTGATTATGTTTAAAAATCACTGCCTGTAGAAAGTGTTCCCTGGCCTCCCTGACTAGATTAGATGACTCTGCTGGGTTCCCCCGGCTCCCTGTACTTCTGCCATCATAACTCTCGCCATACTCTTTTAATCCTTTAGCATTCAGTCTGTTCCTCTTAAAGGACTGCAGGGTCTCTAAGGAGAAGCTCTTTGTCACTTTCTCAATGGGATCGCCAACATCTAGCCCAGCACAGGGCACCCTGTTGGCGCTCAGTAAATGCTGTTTGAATAAATGAATAGACAATCGTTACGTGAGGTGGACTATAATAGGAAAAAAAAAGAAATGTAGAAACCAGTCGGTAGACCTTTGCAATCATCAAAGAGAAAAAGCAATACAAGTCTGGAATAAATTTTGGCAGTGAGAAGACAGAGAAGGCTGTGGCCCTGGCAGACACTACGGAGGCAGAAGGTTACAGTGACTGGAGAGAGAGAAAGGGAGGGCTAGAGTAGTCAACTTTAGAATGCTGGCACACTTACAAAGAAAACAAGCACACACATGCACAATCTCAATGAAAAAAAGGAGAATCAGGCTGCTTATTTTTAGAGTATATCAGGGTGAAATTCTGAAATAATTGCCACCATGTTTCTTTTTGGCATTTTTCTCCTTTTCTGGCTTCTTGTTTTTTTGAGCTCGCAGTAGAGGCAGTGGCCTCGAGTATCAAAAACCAAACTTACTAAGATATTTTTTACCTCAACACGTGGCTTTGCACATCAAGATTAGGCACCTTAGGGACTCAGCACAGAGTTCAGGCTATAACTAACCTGAAGGAATGTGAGACAACATAAGGACAGTTTTCTAACCCAAAAGGATATAAACATTCAGCCCTCCGTGAAGGGGAGAATCAGAAGGACATGCCCAGAGGTCAGAAGCTGGAGAGCCAGAGCTCTGCTGCTTCCTCCCCAAACTGGAGCCCCAGGGCAGAGGGTTTGATAAAGAACCCAAAGAAGTTTGTGTTTGGCCACCAGAGAATGGACCTGTGTCTTGCTCCTTCTTGGGTGAGGCTTAAGATGGTAGTGAGACTCACATAAAAGCCTTCATTTCAGCAATCATGCTGGTCTTAATAGAGTAGCTTGTGGATGTTTCCAACAACACAAAACATGAAAGTAATAGAGCAGGGCTTCCCTAGTGGCACAGTGGTTAAGAATCCGCCTGCCAATGTAGGGGACACAGGTTCGAGCCCTGTCCGGGAAGATCCCACATGCCGCGGAGCAACTAAGCCCGTGCGCCACAACTACTGAGCCTGCGCTGTAGAGCCTGCAAGCTACAACTGCTGAGCCCACATGCCACAACTACTGAAGCCCGCGTGCCTAGAGCCCCTGCTCTGCAACAAGAGAAGCCACTGCAATGAGAAGCGCACGTACCGCAACGGAAAGTAGCCCCCGCTCACTGCAACTAGAAGAAGCCCATGCACAGCAATGAAGACCCAACACAGCCAAAAATAAAAATAAATAATTTTTTTTAAAAAGAAGGTAATAGAGCAGATATCATATATAGATGCAGATACAGGGATAGACATAGAGATATCAGCAAGAAAGAAACAGAGAAGGGCTATGATAGCCACTCAACCTGAGTTGTTCACCCACATAGTGGAAGTGGAAGAGTGTCTCATCTTGTCCTGTGTCCCCAAGAGGGACAAGGAAGTAGGTGAGTAGTTGGTAGACTTCGGAATCGAAAAACAAATTATAGTTAAGACAAGGAGGACACCAAAGGAATTGTGTGACTGAAGAAGAATGGTAGCCCGGAACAGATCAGCTGTAGATGCCACAGAGATAAATGCCAATAACCTAAGAGCAAAGGAATATTTATATATCATTGGAAACCACTGCAATTGGATCCTAATGACTGGAACCATATATCTCTTCCATGGTGCAATATAGCCATCCTGGGCCTAAAGAGAAGGGAAGGAAAGGTGTAAGTGAGAGTATCTTGAATTGACTAGCATTTACCCAAAGGAACTAACAAAAATCTGAACATGGCATACTACACCTTCGTTTACTTATGTTTTTATTGGTGCCTGTGGGGCCAAAAGCTAATTTAAGTGCAACTATAGTGAAATTTTTCTATTACATTTTTGCATGCCTAAGTCACACAAGTTATGAAATTTGTCTATAATAGCAACAAAGATGGAGGATATGCAGGTGTGTATACTTCTAGAGAGAAAAAAATTGGTGATCTCACTTCTTATCATCTTAACAGATAACTTTTAATTTTAAATACTTGCCCATCTCCATATTTATGTATTTAAATATGCCATGTGAAAATTTAAACAGTATTATTTTTATTTTTCCCCCAAATTAGAAATATTATGAGGAATCAATTATTTCTTGCAAAAGTACCATTTAAAGAGCTGTAATTTTCAACTAACTCCACCATGGTAATGACCAGATACTCATTATAGGTAAATCAGAGTATGTAATTGGTGTGATATTAAATTATTATAAAAGTATATATACGGTCATTATGTTACATATGTGTCACTGCATTATGTGGTTATTAGGTTACACATGTATAATCTCACTATTCAATGGATATACATCATTATGTTTCATGTGGCATGGAATTAAATGGCCCTAGTATTTTAAACTTGGAATGTCTTTAGAGATGATCCAGCCCAATGCCATCATTATACAAATGAGGGAATTGAAGCCAAGAGAAGTTAAATAATTTACTTAGTCACACTGTCCATTAACATTGCAGCTAAAATGAGACCCCCCTGGCATAGCACTACTCTAATAATTTTAATTAATTTCAAGAATAATATGCTCCATAAATTGGTTTATCAGTAGAGACACCTTCAGCAGCAAATAACTGAAATAGAATTGAAAATGGTTTAAACAATAAGGAAAATGTATTATCTTGAATAATGTGGAACAGGAAGGTACAGTAATTCCAAGGTTAGTTAATTCTGTGATCAAAGGCCTGGATTTCTTCCCATCCCTCTGTTCTCCCATCCCTACTGTATCAGATTGTCTTCAGGCTGGCTCCCCTTGTGGTCCTGAGGACAACTGTAGCAGTACCAGGCAACACACAGACGCCTCAAGATACAGTGCCACTATATCTTTTCCTCGAAGTGCCCCCAGAAAACTGACCTGCATTTCTCCTTGACAAGAACTGCATTCTGTGCTCATGGAATAGGACCACCTTAAGGGGCTCAGATTAATCAGGACACTACAGGAAAATAAATGTGTCCAGCTTCCCCTAATGCCCTTCTTGGGAAGGTGGCTTCCTGGAGGAATCAGGAGTCAAGTATAAAGGGAAAGAAGGAGGAATAATTGGAAGGCAACCGATAGTGTCTGTCATAACTGGCACATGTTTCTGGGCGTAATTCAAAGTTGGCTATTAAAAATCCTTGATAGAGCAAAGAGGTATTTTATGAATATAAATTAATAATATTAATTATTAAGAAGGTGTTAAATAATAGTAAGCAATTTGGCCATAGCATGATCTAGTTGCTCTGGCCTCACTTTAGGGCATGGAATTGAGAGGTGCAGAGGATCAAGTTCTTACATGAACCAGACCCTGAATCTCCATTTACAAAAGGCTTTCTTTTGATAATTTTACGTTCAAATGATCCAGTGCAGAATTAGATGAAGGAGATGAATCATGAGATGGCTGTGGGTTACTTGAATAGATATTTTTATAATGATTACAGGCGCTCACAACACCACATTCTTGAAATTATATTGCCTTATGTTACAAAGAGCTTGTTCTTCCCATAATGGCATCTTGATAGAACGTGGGTGGGCTGAATAGCTCCCAGGGCATTAGCAAAGCAATGACATAAAATCATTGTTTTATTTTTTGTAGCTCCTCTAGATAGCTTGAGGGAAATTATGTGACTACTCTATAAATGATGGGTAACTATGAATTCCAGAGAGATGAGGCAAGGGATTGCATGACATCATAAACTAAGAAAGGACAGAGTCTGGGTCCTGTTTTATGCAATCAGGGCCTTGCAGTCTATTTTCCTTGTATTTTGCAGATGCTTCCTCTGTGAGCTATGTAATTATTTTTTACCAAAGGAAGAAACATGCATCTTCCTTCCTTTTCACTTTTTTCATTTTCACACTACAACTGTGAGAAGTAAAAAGTCTTTTTAAATAGTTATTTCATGGAAATAATAACAAAGCAGCAAATTGAGAGCTTAGGTATATACATATGCAAACCATTTAGGATTTTATTTCATTGCATGTTTTTTGCTTATTTAAAAACACTAAACTCATGTCTGTTCAGAGTGATTAACCACAACCTGGGCTTGACGGTTCCACATTCACTGTCAAGTGACCCTGAGTTAACAGCATCACCTCCCTAAACCTCAGTCTCCTGATCTGTAACATGGGTATAATCATACAACCTGATAGGAATATTTAAAGTTTGAAAAAATATTTGTAAGTCACTTACCCAGTAACTTGTGTATTACTGTTATTTTCTCATCCCTCATTATCATGGTAAAGATAATTTGAAAATTACACAAATGACATGCATTTTTAAAAATTTTATATAAATGTTTTTCTGAGAAGTTCTATAGCTTTCATAAAATTCTCGGACGCGTCTTTGACTTTTAACAAAAGTGTTAAGTGTTAGAGCAAACGTTGCGTATTAGTCACCATATCCCCAAGAACCAGTAACCGATGTTAAATATGTTAAACAACTAAACTGGCTTACCTGAAACTACTTGCTTTTGAGGAAATATATGAGAATACTTCTCTTTTACGCCTTACTCAAATAAATGTAGAATCACAGATTTTCTTTATAGTTGTAGACATAAGTATATTTCTTTCAGCCAAATGTTTTATAAGTAAAGTATGTTAAATGCTTCTTATAAATTATAGTATTTTTCAACATTTTCTGTTTTACGAAGGCCTGAAATGGAAAACTGCCAAGATAACATTGAAATGACAAGTGCACTGTTACCCAGCACACTGGCTGACTCTGGACGTGCCTCCTGTGCCCAGATCTAGACAGCTGGTTGTTTAGAAGTGGACAAGGATTGCAGGGTCTACTTCACATCATTAATTACCTCTCCACCCCGATTGGCAAATTCACCTCACCCTTCACCCAGGAACAAATGAATGAGGTGGCAGGGTCTGAGTGGCTCCGTGGCCACAGCGGAAATGATGATGCCAAGCGTTGGTATTTTTACAGTCACTCAAGAATCTTACCTTTGTGCCGTTCAGGACTGGACATTTGGAAAAAAGAAAACAAACAGGCAGTTTGCTTTCCTCCGGGTGACTGGAGGGAAATAATAGGCATACTTTATAAACTGTGAATTCTCAAGAACTGCGCCAAGGGTTAGTTTCCAGGTGACATGATTCTGTGAAGTTATTGTTATTACAGGATGAACATTAATCACCTTTACTTAAAATGGAGAACACCATGAGCTTACCTGTGATAGAGAAGCTAAGGTTCTTTTGTACTTTTTCTAGACACTTATTGGAATTCATTTGAATGAATTAAGTAAATTCAACAAGATCGGTATGATTAATTTTAGATGTCAGCTTGACTGTGTCACAGGATGCCCAGATATTTGGCTAGACATTATTCTGGGTGTGTCTGGGAGGGTATTTCTGGAAGAGATTACGATTTGAATCAGTAGACTGAGTAAGGATCCCCCTCGCCAGTGTGGGTGGGCATCTTCCAATCCTTCAAGAGCCAGAATAGAGCAAAAAGGTGGAGGAAGGGAGAATTCACTCTCTGCCTGGCTGTTTAAGCTGGGACTTCAGTCTTCTCCTGTCCTCGGTCTGGGAATTAAACCATCAGCTTTCCTGGTCCTCAGGCTTTCACAGGTGGGCTGGAACTATACCAGCTGCTTCCCTGGGTCTCCAGCTTGCAGACAGCAAACTGTGGAACTTCTCATCCTCCATAATCATGTAGCCAGTTTCTTATAATAAATATATTGGTTCTGTTTTTCTGGAGAACACTGACTAATACAATTGAGGTATTTATTATGTGTAATAGTTGCAGTATTTAATTTCATAATTAAGTGATAGTCTACTTTTAAAATACAACTTTATTGTGTTTTTCTTAAGACAAAAATATACAGATTTACTGTGTAGAAAAATAAAGCTGCCTAAATTAAGGCACAAAGACAAAAGTAAAAATTACCCATAATCCCACTGTCCAGAGATGATTATTATTAACACATTGCTTTTAAACTCATATTGATACACATATATCTTTAAGTAAACAGAAATTTACCTAGATGCTCTCTTCAGAGGTAATTTTAAGTATTAACATATGTACAAAAAGGTGCACAATTCAAAGTAAAAATACCAAGTAGCCATCACCCATTTCAAGAAATATCCAGTATTCCAGAAGCCCCCCTCATGCCCACTCCCAGTTACCTCCCCTCCAGGGCTAATCCACAAAGTAACTTATATGATCCTGAATTACTTGTGTGTCTTTGTTTAATATAATTAGAATCATACAATATGTATTCTTCATGTACCTGACTTTTTTTGCTCAGTTATTTTGTGAGATTAGCCATGTTTTTGTGTAAGGTTGATTTATTTATTTTTATTGCTCTACAGGACTCTACTGTTATAGCTACTGTTTTTATTTTCTTATTGCTTTATTAAGCAATACATATTTTTTATTGCTATATAGGATTCCATTGTATCTACTGTTTTTAACTGAACATTTTACATGATGACAGTATTCCTATAGCAATGAATATTCAACAAACATTTCTGAGCATTTATGTTCCATGCTCTGCATTGGATAATCATTTAAAACACACTTTTAACTTTGTGGAAATTTTTTCACTCCATGAATGGACTATTAACTTTGCTTTGAATGATACTTACCCATTGGGGGGAAAAAAGTATTTGATTCCATGTTTAGAACTGTAGGAAGGAATTTGTGCTTCAGTGAAAAACTATGCATTGTTTAGACCCTCAGCGTTATCTGATTTTGGTTCCACTGAAGCAATTTTACAGCTAATTGTAAATTGCGAATAGCTTACAGCAAAGACAAATAATTCTTATCTATAGACATGCAAATTCTGTCCTGTAGAAAACAACTGACTTCCTTCTCCATACCTCCAAAAAGTTTTGCTTTCCGTTTGCATGTATATTGCATTATTCCTGATTTATAAATGTATCTGTTCTTAAGTTTCTCTTTTGAGTCAGTTGTAACATCTGCCTGGTTCCCTTATTAATTAATAAATAGGAATAATTTTTAACACATGTTCATTTTATGTCTGTAGGACAGTCATAATTTTATCTTCTTCTGAAAATTCTCTTTCACAGAATTTTACAGTTTTCTTTAGTAATGAATAACCTAAGCGATGCTACACAAATGCCCAAAGTTCTTTTTCGAATTCTAAAGATAAAGTAACTGCCTGCCCAACCGCAGGTGAGGCACAGGGGATCTGTTTAACGTTGCCGGCTTAAATTTTTTTCCTATTTCATGGTCTATCATGGTTGGTTGAAATCAATTGGCATACCTTCCACCTATCACCTGCAGAATTCAAACAAGTCATGCACTGAATTGTTCACTTCAGACATTTCACACTCTTTCTTATTTGATGCCCATTCCACTTCACATCATTGTATATTGATTACTCCCTGCCTCAGGAATTCAGTCTTAGATTCTATCAGCCAGTCTCCATTACTGTGAACGGGATTTCCTTGTTCTTCTTGGTTTCCGTCTAATAGACTCATTCTAGTCATGGTTAGTTAATGACAGCCTTCTGCTCATGTTGAACCCTCCTTTATATCTGCCCCAGCACACAGCTTGGCACACAGTAGCCATTCAACACTTATTTACAAATTGATGCATAAATAAATGTCAATATTGTTGCCAGTCTGTTTTTCTGAAACAAATGATTAGATATTGTTGTATAATGATTTCTAGAATATAGCAGTGAGGCTCTTGAGGAGCTCCTAAAATAAATTTGTGAATGTTCACTTAATGAAACGAACACGTGTAAAAATAAATCAAAATAATGTTAATATTGAAAGAAAAACCTAACCACAATCATTTTTAATTCAATATTTAAGAGTTTTAAAACCCAGGAAATACTTACATTCTGAAACTCTAATGGAAATATGGACGCAGCATTGGTTTTTTCCTTCTCCTAAGTTTATTACTTTAAGAGAAGAAAAAAAGCAAGGTGAGCTCAAAATCTTACCCTTCATTTTCCTGAGAGCTGAGTCTTTTAGACTGTAAGCTCCAAGGGACCATATGTTTCAGAATCATTGCTATAAATATATATGTTTAGCACCATGCCCGGCATGGAATGAATGAATGAATTTAAATGTCCCATTCATACTTGTGTTTATATTTATAGGAAGTGTGTGTGTGTGTGTGTGTGTGTGTGTGTGTGTGTTTGTGTGTGTGAGAGAGACCGTATTATGGGAGGAGCACAGCTGCAGGACTTCTTCCTCTCTGAGGCCAAAGCATAGAAATAGAGGAATAATAATATGAAGTCAACCCTGAAGGCTCTATGCTCTGCCGAGGGGTGATGTTGACCCTTACTCTCTGAATCAGTGGCAAATCAAGAATTAAATTTACTTCTCCAATACAAAGGTCATGTTCATCCTGGATCCTTCTTTACTCCTCAGTGTCACATAGTAATTTTAGCTATAGACATCTTCTACAGCCATGAGGACTTAATTAGAGGCAGGAGGTAGATGCATGGGTATAGTTAACTTGGTTGCTCAATTTGAATTACAAAGCTAAAGAGGTATTGTCAGGTCAGTTGTCACTCAGATCAAAAAAGAAGTAAATCCCGGAGAATGCAACAGATATATTAAGAGTATTACTCAGCATGTCTGAGCAGTTTGCAGGTGGGGGGAATGGTCTGTATACGACAAGTCCGTGGGAGAGAGCCTTCCATAGGTACACTCCATGAGCAACAATTGGTGGCCTCCTGCAGGCGGTCAGAGCAACTCAGCCTTCAGCTTCAATTCCCAATTTCAAGAGAAGGGATGGCCTTTTCCCTTCTTTATTATTGACAAGCAAATGTCTTAACTCCTCCCGGATCTTCACAAAGAAAGACCCATGAGTGGCTTTAGAGACCTGACTTAAAAATCAACTCACAATGAAGTCAAAAGAATGAGGGAGGGCTTCCCTGGTGGCGCAGTGGTTGAGAGTCCGCCTGCCGATGCAGGGGACACAGGTTCATGCCCCGGTCCAGGAAGATCCCACATGCTGCAGAGCGGCTGGGCCCGTGAGCCATGGCTGCTGAGCCTGCGCGTCCGGAGCCTGTGCTCCACAACGGGAGAGGCCACAACAGTGAGAGGCCCACATACCGCAAAAAAAAAAAGAATGAGGGAGTTAGTCCAGAGGGAAATCAGACGTTCTACTTGCTTCACTCTGATGTGTATGTTTGTGTATAAATACATCTACTTAGAGATCCTATCTCTGTGTTTCAGGCAAGCCTTTAACACCTGACCATGGCATCTTCCTTTATTGCTTTCTCCTGTATTGAGAATTTCTGATCTTTTGAGATAAAGTTATCAATAGCAAGAAAGTTAAATATTGGTATGTAAATATTCGTACATAATCATGTCAAGGGCCAGATACTATATATATTTTTGGCTTTGCAGGCCATGCAGTTTCTACTGCTCAACTACTCGACTCTGCCATGATAGCATGAAAGCAGCCATAGATAATGTTAGTGAAATGAGCATGGCTGTGTTCCAATAAAACAGTCAGTGGGCTAGATTTGGTTTGCTAACTCCTGAACAAGCAGGGTTTTGGAAATCAAGAAACTTGGTTTAATAGACAGGTAGGTAAGTAGACATACAGTTATGGAAATATATTAAATAGGTATGTTTCACCCTGTTATAAAGTGGCATAAGCCAATTTGATAGATATCAGTAGCTGTACAGGGGATAAGAAAAGTTTACCCCACTTCTCTCATCCCCTCTGTTATAATGAAAGTAAGTCTCTAAGTCTCTGACTGAATTCTCCTACACTTAGATTTATTAGCAAGTAGGCACAGAAGAAGTTAAGCAACTTTAATAAAGTCCACTCTCTGTGTTCTTTTTGGTAGTCAAAACAAAACAAAACAAAAAAACTTCATGAAAGCTTCGTGTTTAGCAAATGTGATAATTTTACAGTTACAGGATGCTGATGCTGATATATTAGATTTCATATATCAAAAATCCTCTAAATCAGTACTGGGACAGAGGATTAATTGAAGATCAAGCCTGTGTGTGACCAATTGAGTTTTGTTTTTTTTAAATAAATTTATTTATTTATGGCTGTGTTGGGTCTTCGTTTCTGTGCGAGGGCTTTCTCTAGTTGCGACGAGCGGGGGCCACTCTTCATCGCTATGCGTGGGCCCCTCACTGTCACGGCCTCTCTTGTTGCGAAGCACAGGCTCCAGACACGCAGGCTCAGTAGTTGTGGCTCACAGGCCCAGTTGCTCCGTGGCATGTGGGATCTTCCCAGACCAGGGCTCGAACCCATGTCCCCTGCATTGGCAGGCGGATTCTCAACCACTGCACCACCAGGGAAGCCCACCAACTGAGTTTTTAATTTCTGTTCATGTCTGGGGTGGGGAAAAGAGGGAGGGATGTGAAGGCGCTTCTACAAAATCTTAAATTCCACTAAAATCACCAAAGAGAGCCTACTGCTGATATCTGTTTTGCTAATTAACAATCCTAATTTCACCATAGATAGCCAATTCCTAATTTTCATTATGCATCTTTTCAAAATCTCTGCCATAAATCAGTTCTCAAGAGAGCTGAAGCACTTACAGTAACCACCTGTATAAAGTGGACCTACTGATTAAATGCCAGCTGACCACTCCTGTCCTGGGAATTTCTGAAGAGGATATATGACTACTTTTCAGGTGCAGATGGGAATTAACACACACATATTTATATGCCACTGTCAGACACCATGACTATCCCGTTTCTAAAAAACTGGTTTGTTCTATATAGGATACTATATAGCTAGATGGGCTCTGTCAGAGTTTACTCCCTGGCAGGAGGTTAAAGTACATCACAGAGGGCAGGCTGGGAATGAAAGAGGACCAAACCCAGCGAGGGGAGGTAATAAGGAGTATGGCAAAATCTGCTGAGATTTCAGGCAGGGTTGTGAAGGGGGTACAAAGGGTGATTCCAATCTAGAAGACAGGATCGTGGCTTCAGGTACACAGAATGGAGACGGTGAGGTGCCTTCTTATTCCGGGAAATCTGTCAATAGGAAGAATTTGGCAGGAACATAGTGGGCCGGTAGGACCAGTGAAACAGGCAGCTGTATGAGAGACTCAGTGAGACAGGACATAAAGATGCTGTGTCCGTTACGGACAGAAGGGAGAGAAGCCAACATACAGAAGGGACAGGCGCCCCTCCGTCAGGTGCAAAGCAGCTGTCGAACAACTGAAAAAAAATTATTCTTGGTATTTGGTCAGCTGCCTACTCAATGGTCCAGGAGAGGAGTAAAGAAACTTGCTCCAGCTTTAAATTTGATTTTATATGAGCTGGACAACCAGTGTAAAATGGAAAAAGTATAAAACAACTACAGACTTTTAAAATAATTCATTCTGAGTTAAGATTAAGAACAGAGGTTGTACCAAGTGAAATTGGAGTCTCAGTAGCTTTTAGTTTATAAAGACATCTCCGAGTCTCTGTCTCTCCCGGGTTCCTTCAGATCTGTCTATGGTGTTAACTGTTCTGCTTAGCTCACATCCAAGGTAACTCAATGTTTGTGGAATAACCTTTCAAAGTGTGTTGACAGCAACAAGTGGCTCTGCCACTCCAAAAAGGGACCCAGTTGGTCAATGGGAATTGTACTACACAGTTTTCCTTGCACAGACCATCACCAAAACTGGGCAAACCCCAGTGCTCTCCAAGTATTGCAAGTTGTAGAAGGGATACCAAAAGCACTCACTGCAAGTAGTATGCAATGAAGTAAAACTCAAGTGCATTAAAAAAAAAAAAAAGGGGGACATTTCGTCGAAGGTAGTTATAGCTCTGCTTCAGCTAGGCATAAATACAAGTGCCCAAACACATATGAAGTGAAGAGACCTTCAAACAAGCATTCTTGCAGTGATAACTTTTTAAAATAAACTTTTTTCGTTAAAACTTTCAAAACACAAAAATAGAAATTATAGTACAATAAACCCAGATGTTTCCAGGATCCAGATCCAACAGTTATTCAAGATCTTGTCACACTTACTTTGTGCATCCTTTTTATTTTCTTTTGCTGAAGTTAGTGACATGTTTTTGACACCAAAACTGGATTCAGTATTTGCCATTATTTAAAATTAGTTTTGTCTTTTTCTGAATGTCTCTTCCAAGGAAGTACCTCAGTATTTTGATTTGTTCACCTTCTTTGAATTCTGAGCAGCAAATGTTGAATTGCCTGCTGTGTAAAAGGCTTCATATACTTGAACTTCTTCTGCCTTCAGCTCTTAAAACTGTCAAAGCAGTTCCGGAGCGTCAGACATCTTTCTCGATTTCTTTATCTCATTGTGTACATGGCTTCCCAGTGGCAGGATACAGAAAGTAATCTAGCCAAGTTGTGTAGATAATAATATACCAGCATATTGGTACTTAATTTCTGTTTAAGAGCATTTGTCTTCTACCACTTTCTTCCAAAGGAATACTGTGTTGTTTTAATATTGTTAAATTAGAACAATGAAAGATATTGCTAATTACTTTTTATTTTGTTTGCATATCATTATAACTGTGTCCTATGCCTATAGAAAAGGAGCTAACAAATAGTTGGAAACCACAAATGTAACCACAGTTTGGAGTAAAATAATCCCCAGCTCTCTCTAACTGCTTAGGACTCGGTCCAAGATACACGTCCCTGTCTCCTGTAGTTGCTGCATTTTGAAAGTTATGCCTGCTGGTATGACTGCAGTTAAGAGGCTGTCAGCATCCCCAGTCTGACCTCTTTATTTTGGGTTTATAACTCAGCTGTTTAAATTTGCCCTGAGCCAGAACTTAACACAGGGTTTTAACCTGAGGAATATAAGCATGCCTTTACATGTGTGTGAAAAGTCATATCTTTTTTTTTCCTCTTTACAATAAGTTGATTAAAAATATATATGCACGACAACTTAGCCATTTCAGAGCTATGTCAAAAAACTGGAGAATTTATTCTGGAGCTGATTGACTTTTACCTACATAAATAATAGAATTTAAGAAAGCCTTTCCTTTAGAGAGGAAACTCTGCAATTTATAAGACCAGGACACTGGAAACTTTTAAAAATAAAAAATAAATTTAAGAAAAGAGATAGAAAATGAAGCGTTGACTTCTTAGAACTTGAAAATGAGCTCTTATTCATCTAGTATTTCACTATGTCTGTTTACCATAAGAACACTTTGAAATTTGGTATAATGACATTAAATAACCACAATTGAGACAGATATTCTATAAGGGACTGTTATGGTTTGCCTCTAATGTGGTAATAGATGTCATTCTAAAAATGCAACTGTACCATCTGGATGAAAGACAATGACTTCTAACACATTGGTTACAGACAATTGAATATTACAGCCCCTTTTCCTTCTGACTTGCTGCTATCATTTTATGGAATGCAACTAGTGTGGGATTGGCATGGAATTCTTATGGAATCAAAGAAAGCTACCATTCTGAAAACTCTTATGTTCACTATGAAACAGGCAATAAATCTACATGGTTAAAGATGTACTTGCTTTCAGCAAAAACAAACAAAAAAGACAAAACAAAACAAAAAAACCTTATAAATACATTTCTGAAGTCTGGTGAGTGTCTCTAAGTTAAGAATATATATACTCCACTCCTTTAAGTCCCAGTGTCCTTTTCCATAAAATGCGGATTGGAATACCTCACAGAGTAGTTGTGAAATATATATGTGATAATATGAGGAAGGACCCTAACCCTGTGCTGCCAATTTCTGGTGCACAAAAAGTGCTCAGTAAATGTCATCTCCTGATGCTTTGAAGGGAAGATACATAAACTTGGGGATTCCATTTTGTAGTAATAAATAGTCTCTTTTCTCTTTAGTGGCTTTACTCCTTCCTCAATCATTACCATTGGCCTCTGAATAAACTGAAGCTTTCTATTATCTTCCGTGGTGGATGCTCATGTCTTGTCATTCTAAAATCATGAAGCTTGAGTGTCATACTGCCTTCAATTTTTTGTCTTGAGCAACAAAAATGAAGAGAAAAATAGAGAATAATAATCTCCTAAAAATAAAATTATTTGACCCCTATAATATACTTTCCGTATCAAAGTTTGATTTTCCAGAAAATTTTGAATGATGTTTATTCTTTGTCCCCTCAATATTAACATTTGAAAGGGATTAATCTGTTGGCTAGGAGCTCTTCTTAACACACATTTTGTTCCAGACTTTATTTTCAATAGACTATTTAAACTATTTGATGATTGGATCTATTTTGCTTCAGCCACATTTTAAGGAAGTTTTTCACATTAAAAGCTTGTGATTATCCACCTACAAATGAAAATACATAGTACCAATCTTGCCAATTATAGTTTAATAGCCAACAACTATACACTGAGTATTTACATCTATCCATGTACAGACAGCCTGACTTAGAGACAGTAACATTTCCCACAGTTACTTCAAATCTTTCTTCTCCCTCCTCATTCTTAAGCACTATCCTGTAGTTGGTTATATCTTCCTTGCACATGTTTTAATCCTTCTTATACATTACATTTTGCTTTTACTAATAACATGATAAGTACTGTAAGACAGGATAACCAGCTGTGACAGATATTAGATGAATGATACCCACAGTGTCATTTAGTTCAGTACCATTGAACCAAAAATTTCCAAAGTGCTCTGGAATTTGTAGTTCAGAAATGACGTGTTGGGCCTTTAGTGGACTATAAGTTTGAGATGGCTAAGGAGGCTGAGGGATAGCATTCCAGGTTGAGGGAAAATGGGAGCAGAGGCACAACTGTAGAAATATACAAGATGCATCTACTTCCTCATTTATTTCCTTCCTCCTAGAAACGTAATTCATTTGCACTGAATTCAGCTCTTACTCTGCACCTGCACTGTTCTGGGCACCACAGAAGGAACATGTCTTATACTGCAGTCTTCCAAATGTAGTTGCATTAAGCCTATGCATTAATGTAAGTTGAGCTGAAATATTTACATCATTTAGCAGCACTGCTCACTCCAATCCTGAACTAGGGTTTAGCTCCCCATATGATTCTTTTATATTTCTTAGAGTAGTTTTGTCCCTTTCTCAATAAAAGTTTCTCATATTTCTTAGAAAGGTGATTCTGGGAAGATTTATCATTTTTAATTTTTATTATAAATGGAACTTCTTTTTCATTACTATATTTTCTAACTACATAATATCTGTGTAATGGAGCTCTCTAGATATTTGAATATTCACCTTGTATTCAGGCACTTTGCCAGGTCTTACAAATTATGAAGTTCTTTCAGCTAATTATTTTGACATTTCTAGCTAACAGTCCTCTTTTGTGGTAGTTACACCATTTATTTTTATTTCATGTCTTATTGTGTAGGTCAGAACTTTCAGACTATAACAATGAATAGTGATCATCACCAGCCTGGTTGTACTCCACCTGAAAGAGAAGCCACAAGAGTTTCAGTATTACGTTGGCTCTTGATTAGAAATAGATCATCATGTTAAAGAAGAATTCTACTATTACTTAGATTTGTGCCCAGACATCACCATCATGTAAAACAAGGTGTCCCTTAACTTCAGAATGCAGTCCCCTAAGTACATGCTCCCCTGAAAGAAAAGTGGCCTTTCTACCTCCCCTTAAGAGGCCTTCCCATTTCCTGACCAACGTGAACATTTACAATCTTTTCAGAGGAAACTCAAATCTCTATTTCCATCAAGAGGTCTTCTACAGTCCCACATTCTCAGGCTCTGGGATCTCCTATGCTGAATCACACCAGATGAGATATCCTGTCCAAGCAGGGCTCTACCAAGCCAATCCAGGACCCTTCCCACAGTCTCTCCTTCGGATGAGGTAAAGAACTCATATTCCCTGCTTGAGTGCCAAGGATTCACACACATCTCCCAGAAATAACCAATCATTTTTAGGGTGAGTCCAGTTTAAATACATAGTTTAAAAGAAAATGGTCTCTAAATCTGAAAATACACCCACTCTTTGCAATACTAAAAATGCCACTTCAAGGTTCATCTCTGCTTTCAGAGTGATGGTGATTTCAAAGGTTTTGTTCAAGAACAGTGGGGGAATATATGCTATTTATTCATGTCTACAACATGCCCTATAGCTCCCCATCCCATACCCCATATAAATATCCTTCTTCCCTTGGCAAATAACATCTTCTAACATACCACATAATTTACTTATTTATTATAGCATTGTCTCTCTCTCCCCCATTGAGAATGTGATCTCCACTGGGACAGGGGTCTTGCCTTTCTTATTCACTAATGGATCCCAAAGATCCAGAACAATGCTTGACGTATAATAGTCATTCAATATATGTTTTTTAAATCAATGAGTGAAAAATCAGATGGTGGTATTTTTGCTAAAACAACAGAAAACCTATTATTAATGGAAATTAATGTTTTCATCTTTAGAAACAAAAAATCAATAACAACTTTCAAATTATTCTCTCCAACTTTATTTTATTTTATTTTTTAACAAGTCTGGCACCAGAGTTTAGGACTTTTAATTTGTCCCAGAGTTGCTAAAGTAAAAATCATGATAAAACATTCTGCTTTCCTTTACAACCCCCCAACGCAAAAAAAACAAAAACAAAACCCAAAAAACTCCCTAGGAAAAAAATGGTTTTGTACATGGGAGGAAACAATATAAATTCAAAACTTACAGATAAGGGTTAGCTCTATCACTCATCTCTTTAAAAAGTTTATACGAATATCCAGTCAACACCATCAGGGTTATCTCCCTTGAAATGTTATCTATACGGATTTCCAAGTAGACCACAGGGCTGTATACTGTCTTGGAATGTCCTCAGAAGGCTCTGTCATTGAGCAGGTAACAGAGGAAAAACCTCAGAGTCCTTTCTTTCAAATGGAAGAGGGAAAGACAGGGGTAGAAGAAACTATTCAAACTTCGTCTTCTTTCCTTGTGGCTTGTGGTCTCCTCCTCCTCCTCTGCCTCCTCGGAAGCCTCCTCGCCCTCCAAAGCCTCGCCGGCCTCTGCCACCAAATCCACCTCGGCCACCGAAGCCACCTTCACCCTTAGGCTTGGCCCAGTCCAAAGTAACTATGTTTCCATCAATTTCACCATCTTCCATGGCCTCCTTGGCAGCTTTGGCATCTTCCTCACTGTTGAAGTCTACAAAACCAAACCCCTTGGAGGGTCCAGTCTCCCGGTCAGTGACTATGCTTGCACGAATAGAGCCGTCACACGACTCCTTTAATGTCTCTTCTGTAGTATCCTCAGATAGACCTTTGACAAACAGAGTTTTGGATGGCTAGCTTCTTGCATTAGGTGATCCCCTGGGTCCTCACAACTCCAGCCTGATGGCTCTGCCCTCAATTTCCCTTTTATTACATGAATTTAAAGCTTCTTTAGCATCTTCAAATGAAGCAAATTCTATAAATGCATACCCTTTCAATTTGCTATTTTGGTTCTGGGGCACTTTGATAAATGTTGCCTTCTCAAATACTTCCTGAAGAGTTTCTTCTGTTGCACTACAGGAGAGGTTGCTTAAAACCAGGGTTTTTGATTCACCACTCCAAGTGCTATTCTTTCCACCTCTGTAGTCTTGACTTTGACCTTTCTCTCTGGTATAGTACAGGGAAATGGATCGCCCATCTATCTCTGTTCCCTGCTTTTCTTCCAAGGTTTTCTCTGCATCAGCTTCTGTCTTAAATTCAGTGTAAGCAATCCCTTTATTCTTTCCATCCCTGCTGACTAATCTGATATCCACAGCATCTTCAAACACTTCTTTTAATTCTTCCTAAGTAACTTTATAAGACAGATTTTTAGCCAAAAGTGTTCTCGCATCTCAATCTTTCTTACTGTCTTTTCCCTTTGGTTTTTCTAGTTTAATTTCATTGCCAAAGACTTTTAAACCAGTGAGTTCCAAGGCTTTTTCCAGGTCTTCAGCAGATTCAAAATCCACGTACCCAAACTTCCTAGACACACCAATTCTGCCATCAACAACTGCAAGACCATTTTTAGCAAAAATGTCACTGATACCCGTTTTCAATTCAGGAGCAGATTTACTGAAGTTCAGGTTTCCAACAAAGAGATTGAAAGATGTAGTTGGTTCTGTGGCTTCCACTTTCTGTTTCTTGGCTTCAGGAGCTGCTTCTTGTTTGGCCATTTCCTTCTTTCGTTTTCCAGGTGCTTCTTTGACAAGTCCTTCCTCCTCTTCCTCCTCCTCTTCCTCCTCCTCTTCCTCCTCTTCGACTTCATCCTCATCGTCATCCTCTTCATCTTCAGCAGTGCTCTTTGCCTTCACAAGAGCAGCTTTTGCCGGAGCTTTCTTTCCTTTGGCTGGTGCAGTCTCCATAGCTGCTTCTTCAGAGTGATCTTCGTCATCCTCATCATTGTCTTCATCATCATCTTCATCCTCACCTTCATCCTCATCATCTTCATCCTCATCATCCTCACCATCGTCTTCATCATCATCTTCATCCTCGTCATCCTCATCATCTGAGGCAGGAGCAGCAGCTGCTTTCATCACTGCTGGCTCGAATTCATCCTCATCCTCCTCTTCACTGTCGTCTTCATCTTCCTCATCACTGTCCTCCTTCTTGACATTCTTGCCATTCTTTGCTCCCTTGGCTGGAGTGGCCGCTCCCTTCTTACCAGGGGTTGCTACCAATGCTTTGCCTGGTGTGGCTCCCTTTTTGCCAGGTGTTGCTACTGCTTTGGCAGGTGTAACTGTCTTCCTGGCTGGTGTAGCGGCTGCCTTTTTGCCAGGGGTGACAACTGCTTTCTTTGCCGGTGTGCCAACTGTAACCTTTTTTGTTGGGGAAACCATCATCTTCTTTGCTGGAGTTGCGGTAGCCTTTCTGCCTTTTTTCTGAGGGATAACAACCTCTTCTACACTGCTACCATCCTCTTCATCTTCTGACATTTCCTCATCTTCACTATCTTCTTCTACCTCCTTTGGGGGAGGAGCCATTTTCTTGGGGTCACCTTGATTTTTACCAGCCTTTGCAAGTTTTACCATGGTGGCGGCTTATGACGGCAGAGTGTGTGGCGAGCGAGTGGCGCAGATGAGCCCAGAGGAAGCGAAACAACATCGATGGTGGCCGCTGATCGCAGAGCTCGTATGCTTGGCTGCCAGGTAGAGCTCGAGACTCTCTCCAACTTTAGAAGGCAAAATTTCACGTCTTCAGGCACTTGTTGTACCAATTTTTAAAAAATATTGTCACTTTTGACCAAGAATACACAACAGAGAAAGTAGTGATTGGAAACAAAAAGAATCTAAATAAAAAGACAGAGATATCAACACTCACCACCACATGAGGATGAGATGGCCCTGGAGGCAGAAACCATTCCTCACTGGCCCAGAAAGATGCCAGAAATGAAATGCATGCTTCATAAATGTTTACTGAATACATGAGTGAGCAAATGAATGAATAAATGAATACACAAAGAAATAGCATTCTAATGATGTAAAAAAAAGTCATGTGTGAGAATGTTCTTGGAAATCCTGAAGAGTCAATGCCTTCCCACGGAGAAGTAAACCTTTTCAAGGTGGCTTAGGATTGGAGGTCAGGAGAGGACTTTGGATAATGAAATCGTTCTAGAAAATTCAAATTACCCTGGAGATGTACTAATCATACTCCAAGCCTGAATCTTAATGATACCTAAGAGAAGAAAGAAGTAAAACCGAACCCAGGGGTTTGTTCACCGCCATCTAGTATATCGGCCATTCGTACATTGCCAACTTTTCTTTCTCCGTCTCCCAACTAAGCAATCCTGAATTTGAGTGTGGGGTGTGTGTCAAGGAAAACAACAAATCTTAAAAGTCTGCCAGATGCACCCCTTTACATTGTTCCGGGCAAAGAATCCCATTTCTTTTGTTCACTGCCCCACTTACATTAGAGTGCCAGATGAAGGCTATTCTGTGACTGTGATTCAGAATTCCTGGCATTTACTACCCAGTTAATTGTAGCTTCCAATTAGTCTCTCCTGATAAGGAGAGGCAATGTTTGCTCACCGATGTGATCTTGTGCTACACACAAATTGGTGTGCAGAAACAGATTACTGCTTTGTGCTGCTGCAGCATCTTACTAAACTAAACCTGAAATTCAGATGGGAGTTTTTAGCCCTGGTTTGCTTAGTATTGCTTCAATCTTAATTTTGCAATTTACCACAAATCAGTGCTTACAGGGAAGGAGTGAGTCTTCCTTGGTGTGCCCTCTCTGCTTAATTTTTCTGGGCCTTCCCTAACAGCTTTGGTATTTCACAGGAAGACACATTTTATTAAATGGAGCCTTTGTGTCCTACGTACATATATGTGGATTCCACGACAATTTTACAGCTCTTTCAAAACCCAGTTTCAAGGGCGTTTAAGCAGGGAATATGAGTTTCATGAGCAATCAGTGTCTGAACAAGCCCTCCAGGTGATTCTGATGCAAGGTCAAATTTAAAGTCCTTTAAAGATTCAAAGGTCATTGAGGAATATTGCCAAAGACCAGTGGTTCCCAAACTTCAATGCATCAGAATTATCTGAAGGGCTTGTTAAGACCCTGATTGCTGAGCCCCATCTCCAAGTTTCTGATTCAGTAGGTCTGGGATGCTGGCCAGGAATATGCATCTTTCAGTTCCCAAGTGATGCTGATACTGCTGGTCTGGGGACCACATTGTGAAAAACACTACAGAGAATTTAATCATTTACTTCTTTGCAATCTCTTGTAGCATTATTCCAGTGTTGAACTTTGGATGTAAAACAAAATCTAACAGGATCTCGGACCTCAGAAGAGTTCCATGGTCTCAAAATTTTAAATTTATAGAACTAAATGGAAAAACACTGAAGGTTTTAAGAGGTCAGAGGGAGACTTGTTTCTGATGCTCTGACTTTGAGAGAAATCTAGGGTATGAAGTAATCTGGAAATGCACTGTACGTTTGTACGGGACAGTACACAGATCTCTACTTCAATTTTTTGCCAGGCAGTTTGTATTAGAGAGGTTCATCTGTCCCCTAAAAAGAACAACTGTAGCACTAAAGGACTAGAAAGAATAAAGTATCAGAGATTGAGAAGAAGATGAGCCTAGTTGCCATTTTATCACTGACTTGCCTGGTGAGCAAATGTTTAACCTCCCTAGAAATCAGTTTCTCCTCTGTAAAATTCATTTAACAAATGTGCATTGACTCATCCATATGCAGAACACCAAACTTCATCCTGTTGAAGAGACAAAGATAAATTAGACATCTTTCCTGAAGATAGACATGCATATAAATAGCTGCAGTATATGGTAGAAAGTGAGAATGCCACTGAAAAAAACACCATAATACTATGAAATGATGGTTCCTATCACTACATCGTAATGATTCTTCCATTTTCTAGGCCCTGGCCTTGATAATTTAGAGTCATCATCTCCTTTCTTCCCAATTTCCACAAGCGCCTCAAAGTCCCATTGATCATCCCTTTGAAATTCCTCTCAGCATCGTTTCCTATCCTCCTCACAGCCTCAAGTCCTTCTCAGACCTTGTCACTTTACTCCACAATTTCTGCAGTACCAGAAACACAACTCTGGATGCCTTCCATCATCTTTCTTTCCAGGACCTCCTATAGCCTGTTACTAGATTCATCTTTCAGAAGAGGAGCTTGCATCCTCCTATCACAACTCTGCCTTTATCAGTTCCTGCTAGACTGCTCCACCTAGCATTCAGGCACCCTCCAAGTGCCTCCCTCTCCCATCCACCACAGCCTGCCTTTCCTCCCAAGCACTACTTCTCTCTCCTTCTAGACCTGGCCCCTCCTGCCTCACCAACACACTCCATGCACCAAAGCTCTGAGCCTTTACCAACATTCCACCAGCCTTTTAGAAGATCCCCCTTTCCTTTGACCCATCCACGTTTGGTCCATCATTCAACACCACCCCCTAAATATTTTCTCTTAGTTCTCCAATCACAGTGTTTTCTCCTGCTCTGAATGTATACCACCTAGGTCAACAAGTTCATCACAGGGTCCTTGTTTCTTATTGTCTTTATAGCCTAGAGGCATCTCTCCTTTGAGGGGAGGGATTAGGTCATTTACTTTTGAATTTCTTCCTTTCTCCTGTGCCCATTGCCCTACTCCCAGTTACACGGCACTCTGCTGCTCACATACACAAGTCAGCACAGGGTATGCAGCAGAAACTCTGGAAATGTTTGGTGGGTGAATGAAGTAAGGCAGTGGACATCTGTTGCTTTCTTTTTGCCGGGCTGGCATGCAATCACCATTCTGATTCCCATGCTTTCTTTCCTTATGGTTCTATGCTGCTAAGAAATGTGGCCCAGTCCTGGGTAACTAGAATTCTGGATCCACCAGTCAGTCGTGATTGCTCACGGATGATTAAGTGGCTTAAGTCAGGCCAAGTGGAACCAGTGAGACTCAACTTGAAGCCTTTGTCATAACTACAGGATTAAAGAAACCCTCTATGTGCTGTTCTTGAAGATAACTGGATATTCATCTGCAAAGGCCGGCAGACATCTTAGCAGAGATAGCCTGCCTCAGAAACATGTCAACCCACAGAAAAGAGAAGTGGAGAGATGCAAGAAGACAGATTCCTAACACCACTGACCACCTGAATTAAACTGTGCCTGAAGCCAGTGCCCTCAACCTTCAAAAGCCAATAAAAGCCTTATTTTCCTTAAGCTAGTTTGATTTGTTTTCTATCATTTACTGTCAAGAGACACCTACTAATTTGAATAAAAATAATGAAAGCTGACAAATTGAGAATTTACTACACACTACGCTGAGTACTTAAAGTGAAAAAAAAATGCATTTAATCTTTTGATAAAAGACCTTTTCTAAATAATTGTGGTGAGTCAATAATAGTGGATGATTTTTTCTGGTTGAAATAGGGTACTGATAGCAAACTTTATATACCAGATGGTGTTACGGATCTCTCATGATAGATTTTCTAATCCTAAAATGTGGACAAGCATTGGAGAAAATGTCAAAAATTATATCTGTAGCTACGGAGATATATATGTATCATAGCACTTGTATCTGCCAAATACAACATTTTTACTCCATGTAATAAAACCAGTTATTTCATAAAAGAGTTGTATGAGTATGCCTTATGGAATATGTGGGTATCTCTGTAACTCAATTTTCTGAACATAATTAATTCATTTAATTACATGAAGGCTAATATGTATTTTTTTTGAATTTTATTTATTTTTTTATATAGCAGGTTCTTATTAGTCATCCATTTTATACACATCAGTGTATACATGTCAATGCCAATCTCCCAATTCATCACACCACCACTCCCACCCCCCACCGCTTTCCCCCCTTGGTGTCCATAAGTTTGTTCTCTACATCTGTGTCTCAATTTCTGCCCTGCAAACCAGTTCATCTGTACCATTTTTCTAGGTTCCACATATATGCATTAATATACGATATTTGTTTTTCTCTTTCTGACTTACTTCACTCTGTATGACAGCCTCTAGATCCATCCATATCTCTACAAATGACCCGATTTCGTTCCTTTTTATGGCTGAGTAATATTCCATTGTATATATGTACCAATCCTCTTTATCCATTCGTCTGTTGATGGGCATTTAGGTTGCTCCTGTGACCTGGCTGTTGTAAATAGTGCTGCAGTGAACATTGGGGTGCATATGTCTTTTTGAATTATGGTTTTCTCTAGGTATATGCCCAGTAGTAGGATTGCTGGATCATATGGTAATTCTATTCTTAGTTTTTTAAGGAACTTCCATACTGTTCTCCATAGTGGCTGTATCAATTTACATTCCCACCAACAGTGCAAGAGGGTTCCCTTTTCTCCACACCCTCTCCAGTATCTGTTGTTTGTAGATTTTCTGATGATGCCCATTCTAACTGGTGTGAGGCGACACCTCATTGTAGTTCTGATTTGCATTTCTCTAATAATTAGTGGTGTTGAGCAGCTTTTCGTGTGCTTATTGGCCATCTGTATGTCTTCTTTGGAGAAATGTCTATTAAGGTCTTCTGCCATTTTTTGACTGGGTTGTTTCTTTTTTTAATATTGAGCTGCATGAGCTGTTTATATATTTTGGAGATTAATCCTTTGTCCGTTGATTTGTTTGCAAATATTTTCTCCCATTCTGAGGGTTGTCTTTTCATCTTGTTTATGGTTTCCTTTGCTGTGCAAAAGCTTTGAAGTTTCATTAGGTCCCATTTGTTTATTTTTGTTTTTATTTCCATTACTCTAGGAGGTGGATTAAAAAAGATCTTGCTGTGATTTATGTCAAAGAGTGTTCTGCCTATGTTTTCCTCTAAGAGTTTTATAGTGTCCAGTCTTACATTTAGGTCTCTAATCCATTTTGAGTTTATTTTTGTGTATGGTGTTAGGGAGTGTTCTAATTTCATTCTTTTACATGTAGCTGTCCAGTTTTCCCAGCACCACTTTTCTTTTCTCCATTGTATATCTTTGCCTCCTTTGTCATAGATTAGTTGACCATAGGTGCGTGGGTTTATCTCTGGGCTTTCTATCTTGTTCCATTGATCTATATTTCTGTTTTTGTGCCAGTACCATGTTGTCTTGATTACTGTAGCTTTGCAGTATAGTCTGAAGTCAGGGAGTCTGATTCTTCCAGCTCCATTTTTTTCCCTCAACACTGCTTTGGCTATTCGGGGTCTTTTGTGTCTCCATACAAATTTTAAGATTTTTTGTTCTAGTTCCATAAAAAATGCCATTGGTAATTTGATAGGAATTGCATTGGATCTGTAGATTGCTTTGGGTGGTATAGTCATTTTCTGAATATAATTAATTCATTTAATTACATGAAGGCTAATATGTATATTTCTTAAAATATCATTGGAGATATTTTACTAAAAGCAGAATTACGAAAGTTGTTATAAAACTTCTTTTTCAGAAGACAGTTGAAGTAAAATAAGGCTTTGGATGTGAATGATTTAGGATCTTCTGATGTAAAAGCCAGAGGCAAGCACCTTTATAAGAGATTGACACCTGGAGCTAGTACATACACACAGACACAAATTGACAAGATTTATAAAGGGTATTTTGGTTAACAAGGAGGCTTAAATTCCCACCACATTTATTTCTGTAATTACTTTTAGACTTGGGTTCTACCTGCAGTCTTTTAAAATGTCATTATTTTATACATGTGGACATGTAACATAAGTGGAAAGTCACACTAAAAATGAGAACAAATAAGAGCTTTGACTTGAATTTTAAGTTCATAAGATAGGGTATTTTTGCAGGAAAGAATAAAAGGTCTTGGTAAAATGTCTTTAGCCCACGCTCAGTGAACTACCAGAGTTATTATAAGTTTTAGCTCTTTTCAACAGAATGGCTTGTTAACTAGGAAAAAAAGAGAAAAAAAAAAAAAAACCCTGTCTGTCTTATGAAAACCATTTTCTTTGCCTACTTAAAGTTGGTTGTCACATATACCATTAACTTTTAAACTCAGGGTCAGTTCACTTGTCATTACCCAAGAAAAAAATGTTATCTCCTCTGTTCAGACACATTTTCTGATTCTTGAGAAAGCCTAAACATTTTGGTAACACCAAATCAGTAGTGAAAAAAGCCCTCCTCCATCACAGGCAGATATCCATACCTAGACTTGCAAAAAGAGCAAGAAAACAGAAACAAAAATAAAGGAGGGAAGAAAAGGAGAGGGAGAAAGGAGAGTTAAAGGACAGAGAACATCTTGCTGTGAGAGCACAGGGAAAGAACCCATGCCTTGTGCACATTCTTTCCATGGGCTACAGATGCCCTTGCATGCCCTCGCCATGTGTATTTTTCCTGTGATCATTGATGTCCAGATAGAGGCAACACTTTTATTTAGAACAACTACAAAGAACTCTGAAAGATCAGGCTCTCATGTAATTAGTATTAACAAGCCGAAAATAAATTTAAATTCCTTCCCCTTTAGGAAAGAAAAGGAAACTTATGATTGTGACATAGAGTTCTACTAGGGAAATCTGAAGAACCTTGATCACCAAATGTTTTCAGAGGCCAGATTTCTTCAGTGTAGCCAGGCTGGAAAGAGTTTTCTTAATGGTGATCATGCACTGGCTGTGAAATGTAATTTTAGAGCAAGCCACAAAGAAATAGTCATGGACCTGTTCGCAGTAGGGATCAGGGACTCTGAAATTTCTCAAAGACTCAAAATGTAAAATGACATTAACCTGCATGCAGTTCTAGACATGGCAGATCACTCAGCGGTGTTGAAGCAGCAGAATTTGGATATGCTAGCTGAGAATGTGGAGGAATCCAAAAGAGTGGTTGTCATTTGGTCAGAGTGAGGAAAATAATGGCAGAAGAAAACCACAGCTATAGATCAGAGAAGAGCCGTTAAGGGAAGCAACACATGGGAGCCAGAGCCTGCATCTGCCCTGAAGAGGGTCTGCCTCTGGAACATTAATGCTCAGGACCATGCAAGTGTTTGAGCCAAGAGAATGCACCATGAGGGATATCTTGTTTAATGGTCCTCAGATGCTTTTCCTGATACTGATCATAAGAATGGCAACAAAGTAGTTGTGCTTAAATTTGACTCAGGGGGAAACAAATGTCTTAATCTCTGAGCCCAGATAGAATTTACAAATATTTATTTATATTGCATCACCTCTCTTGAATTGTCATTGTGCTAGAAAAGAATAAACAGTAGAATGCTGGGTGTAACCAGCCCATGAAACGTGCACAGAGTTTATAGCAGCAGCAAATATGCAAAGTCTGGTTAAGGCAATGACTAAGATTTCCATTTATCTTTCAAGTCAGAAAAAGTCAAAATTTTAAATCTCAAGAGATCTAATGGCAGGAATAGAACTTACTAAACGGATTCATTTAATTTATATTGAGTGTGTTTTGCACTGTTAGAAACTCCAGGGACTATAAGGAAATCAAAGAGCTTGAGTTTTTTCTAGGGATACAAGATACACGTAGAAAGTTAACAGTGTAGCAACCATTTAAAACCACAATTTGAGTGATATCACAAAGCTGCAGTTGGTACCAACTGGCAATAAATCACTGCCTCAGAGCTTCCATCACTTTGCAGTCACCATATTATACTCGATCCCCACGTACTTAGACGTATGAGTTTTAACAAGTAGTGAAACTTCCCTGATTCTCAAGGTTTGCATCTCAAAAATGGGTGTTGGAATTGAGACCCACTCTCCTCTCAAACCTCCATGAATATTTGATGATTTCCAAGATCCTATTTGGACACTTTGATATATAATCAACCTTTCTTATTCTCCAAGTAGGAAACCAACCAATATTTATGTTGCTCTTTCTCTCTGAAATATGGAAGATCAAAGGGGAAATCAAAGTTGGAAGAGGTGAAGGAGCAAAATGAAACTTGCTTTAACATGATACCTATTTATGTCAGGTCAACTAGCGTCCCCAGTTTTACAAGTGAAAATTATAATGTATAGAACCTGTAAAGTCCACCTCTAGCCTTTTAACCTCAGAATCTCTATAATTTATTATATAATTAATACTTGAACTAGAAGGTGGAATGAAGAAATATAATTCCCGATTAAATTAAACATAAAACATATGAATTGTTTGAGATATAAAAAGATATAACGTAAAAAATGAAAATTCTGTTGTTTATTTAACTCTGCTATGCCACTCAGATTTCAAACTGTATGAATCATTATTGTCAATGGCAGCTTATGTATATCTCAAACAGTACTCTGTCATTCAGGCATAAAAACTGGAAGACTGTTATTCCATAGGTATAATTCTGTTAAGCTAGCTTTTTAAAAATTTTATTGGGATATAACAGATTTAAAATGTTGTGTTAGTTTCAAGTGTACAGCACTAAGTGTATCTTAGTGTACACTAAGAATACACTAAGTGTAATCACTAAGTGTATTCTTCTCCCCTACAGGCCGTTACAGAGTATTGAGTAGAGTTCCCTGTGCTATACAGTAGGTCCTCATTAGTTATCTGTTCTATATATAGTAGTATGTATGTGTCAATCCCAGTCTTCCAGTTTATCCCTCCCCCCCTTACCCCCTAGTAACCATAAGTTTATTTTTTACATCTGTAACTCTATATCTGTTTTGTAGACAAGTTCATTTGTAGCCTCTTTTTAGATTCCACATATAAGTGATATCATATGATATTTGTCTTTCTCTGTCTGACTTACTTCATTCAGTATGAGAATCTCTAGGTCCATCCATGTTGCTGCAAATGACATTAGTTTGTTCTTTTTATGGCTGAGTAATATTCCATTGTAGATATGTACCACATCTTCTTTATCCATTCCTCTGTTGTTGGACATTTAGGTTGCTTCCATGTCCTGGTTATTGTAAATAGCACTGCTATGAACATTGGGGTTCATGGTTTTCTCTGGATATATGCCCAGGTGTGGAAATGCTGGATCGTATGGTAACACTATTTTCAGTTTTTTAAGGACCCTCCATACTGTTCTCCATAGTGGCTGTACCAGTTTGCATTCCCATCAACAGTATAAGCTAGCTTTTTGCTTTTTATTTCAAGACTGGTTCTATGACATTTATAATTTAGCCAATGCTTTCAAATCACCTTATTGACTCCACCAGAGTAATCTCTCTCTTTCCTACTTTATTTTCTTCCTTTATTTCTTTCACTTTAACAGATTTGATAAAGTTGAAGTGTCTATTTTCTTTTTTCCCACTTGAACTTAAAATAGTAGTAATAATATCACATGTGTAGTGCTAGGGGGAGATGTTCACATTTATTTATATTGCTCCATCTCTCTTAAATTGTCATCGTGCTAGACTAAATGGTAAAACCTTGGACATAACCAGCCCTTGAAATGTACACAAAGAGTCTTTATCAGTAACACATAAAAAAGCAAACTAAGGTACAGAAGATTAAGGGGACTTAGCAAAGTGACTCAGTCAAGCTTGTTTTCTAGGCCATTGCTCTAACTATAGGAACATACTAACTTTGGAGTGACAGAGCATACCACAGGAATTTAATATCATACTTTAACTTCTAAATACCAACTATTTGGCAAATAATTATGGAAAAGGCACATGACTTTAAGACATAATTCTCTCTTTTCATACCAATCATACACTTCTTAGCATAACTTTTCTTTTGTTATGGAGCATTTTCAACTGTAGTACTTCCATTGATGATGCTAATCACTAAGTGTATTCAGTATCTCTGCCGTATAATGACATTGTTATGTGATATTGAAGAATTAAAATGTATGCCTAAGTAAACTGAGCACAGCTTTCACTTTAAAAGCGAGAAAGAAGAAGGAAGAAAGGAAGGGAGAGAGGGAGGGGGAGAGAGGAAGGAAGGAAGTTAGTCAGTCAGTCAGTTAGTTAGTTAGTTAGTTAAGTAGCCAGGTAAAAAGAAATTGAAATAGCTTCTCCACTTTAACCATAAAGGACAGGTTTTCTTAAGTCATTGGATTATGTTAGAACATTGCACAAACCTTCTGATTCTATCTTCTTACAGTTCTTTTGTGGCTTTATATAACAATATAAGCATCTCTGGAGTAATTTGAAGTAGCACATGTGAAGTATGTCATTGAGAATTTATGGATAGTATTTATTGGAGTCACTGAATTGTCTCCATGAAATTTTTAACAACTGTAACCTCACAAATGATCTACCAGATTTGCAGTATACAAGAATCTCAATTGCTAGAATTCTGAAAGGTATAGTGAAACTCAGATATTCAGAATCAATAGGGTGAGCTGTGTATTTGGCTATAGAAATGAGACTGTTAATTTTGTATCAAATTGACAGAACCACAGGATGCCCAGATATCTGGTTAAACTTTATTTCTAGGTGTTTCTGGATACGAACTTTGAATTGGTGAACTGGGTGAAGCACATGGCCCTCTCCCGTGAGAGTGGGCATCATTCAACCTACTGAGAGCCTTAATAGAACAAAAAGGTGGAGGAAGGTTGAATTCACTCTTTGCCTGACTGCTTAACCCAGGACGTTGATCTTCTCCTGCCCTCCATGCTCCTGGTTCTCAGGCGTTCAGACTGGGACTGGAAAATATACCATCTGCTCTCCAGCTCTCAGCCCATTGAACTACACCGTCAGCTTCCCTGGGTCTCCAGCTTGCAGAGAGCAGATTGTGGGACTTCTCAGTCTCCATAATCATGTGAGCCAATCCCTTACAATAAATAGATAAATATAAGATATATATATATATCTTCTACTGGTTCTGTTTCTCTGGAAAACCCTGACTAGTACAAGGGGAAAGAGGCATCCAAATATGTATATAATGGAGCTCCCTGATTTGCCTAGAAGAGGAATCAGTTATGTCTTTTATGCTGGAAGGATATCCTACTTCCCAATAGGCAGGGAGGAGCATGCATGTAGCTTGTACATTCAGTAAGCAAGCTCACGGTTGAGAATCTACCAGGTATATGCTAGCCACTAATGATAACAAGAAAAAGGCATAGTGACTGCCCTCAAGGAACCTAGTGTCAGAGTTTTAAGATGACCCACTCTCTGCCTTAATTGAAGGTGTTAGAGGAAGTATTCATTCATTTCCTCATTTGGGATTAATTAGGTACCTAATACAATAAAGGCTCTGTTTTGTGCTGCTTATAGTGTAGTGAACAAGGCAGGCTTGACTTTTGCTCTCATAGAGTTGACCCTCAGGGTAAATAGATAAGTAAGTATTTTGTCACCATTGCTCTCTTTGTTAAAAAGGAAGAGGAGGGCTTCCCTGGTGGTGCAGTGGGTGAGAGTCCGCCTGCCGATGCAGGGAACACGGGTTCGTGCCCCGGTCCGGGAAGATCCCACGTGCCGCGGAGCGGCTGGGCCCGTGAGCCATGGCCGCTGAGCCTGCGCGTCCGGAGCCTGTGCTCCGCAATGGGAGAGGCCACAACAGTGAGAGGCCCGCATACCACAAAAAAAAAAAAAAATTAAAAAAAAAAAAAAAGGAAGAGGAGAGTGCTAAGAGAGGATGTGTGGACAGACAGCACCTTGGCTGGGGGGAGGGGAATGCTGAGCTATCTAAAGGATAAGTTAAAGGTGGCTCTCGGGGAAGAGGAGAAGTGTTTGGGGGAGAACATTCCAGCCAGAATGAAAAGCATTTGTAAAGATTGTGAGGCCGGAACTGAAAGGCAAAGGTGGCTGAGTTAAAGTGGAAGATGGGGGTTATGTGAGGTGAAGACAGAGAGAGAAAGGCCAGCCTATGCAGAGCCATACAGGCCATGTTAAGGATTTCTGTCTTGATCCTGACAATCTCTGAAGGGTTTCAAGCAGAAAAATGATGAGATCAGATTTGTATCACTTAAAAGTTTTCCTGCCTTCTCTGTGGAGAATGGATTAGTATTCAGAGGTACAAAGCTATTGTACAAGTCCTGGTATTCATGGTATGATGGAGGAGATGGCCAAAAAGTGTACAGATTCAAGAGATATTTAGGAGGGAAAATGGACAGCAAAGAGTAAAGGATTGAACATGGGGGTAAGGGAAAGTCTGGTACCAAGGATGACTTCCAGGCTCCTGGCGTGGTTGGTGGGGCTCTTCACTTAAATGGAGAGAAGCAAGATGGGGGGCAAGGTGAGCTGTGGCAAGTCAGGGAGAGGACAGTATTGAGGAGGACTCCAAAGTGTTAATCTGGGCAACTGTTGCATTTAGAACAAGACGCCATGAATGTGTGTTAATGGCTTTTGGGGGAGAATGGATTTTCAGTCATTGTCAAGCATCATCGTATCATTTCATAATTTGTGTGCATTCATTACTGTACCATACATCAACAATTTAAGACAAATATAGCCTAACCAGTTATATTTAGCAAGATTAGTTAATATTAGCAATATTTGTCACTCAGTTACAGTATAACATTGTTCATTGACTCTTCCTTCCCACCTCTCCCTGACTTGCTTCCACACGATTGTGTCCTCACTTTATCTGGATGATGATATGGAAAGAGATGATCATTGAGGTTAGACTCCATGGTTCAAATCTTGGTGCTATCACTTGCTAATTGTATGATTGTGACAAGTTGGTCAAACTCCCTATATCATATCATATATGATATATCATATTATATATCATATATCATATATATATCATATATCATATATATCATATCATATATATCATATGTATCATATTATATTTATTGTAATATAAATACTATTCATATTATTCACCTATAATAATACCTACTACAGGAGATTAGTGACATTTTAATAGGAAAATCTATCTAAAAGGTCTGATACAGTACCTAGCCTATGTTAGACACTCAAAAAAAAAAAAAAGGCTACTGCCATATAGTCTCAGAGTGTCCTTGCCCCTCTCCTGTTACCCTCTTATCCGGCAAACCAAGACGGTAGATGTAGCTCTCCAGCCTCCCCCTTTGTGGAGAGTAGAAAAGGAGTACCATTCTCATTTGAGCCTAGCTTGCATGTCTCACAGGGGGCCTCCCTACCTCCCTACCTCCCTCTCCTACTGTTTGGCCTGTCCCCTCTCCAAAGGACATGACACCCTCTCCCCCAAGACAACTGCTGAGGGCAAGAATTTCATCCCCGTATTTCTTCTATTTACACTTACTCTCTTTAAAAACAAAGGGAGAGCAGGTCTTTTATTAAACACAGGGATATACCACAATAGGAGGACACATCAGAGTTTCCTCAGGCCCCCTTTGCCTGGACTGGAGGTAAGCCCCTGACTGCACTACTTTCATTTTCAGGAAAGTGTGCAGACCCAGAAATGGTATCCTGGCCTTGGGTGTCCCAAAATGGTTTTGGCTGAGACATTTGAGTAGTTGTTTATGTGGACATAGCGTTAGTTTCAGCTGCCAATTTTAGAGTTAAATGGCTTACATCACTACAAAATTTTAGCAGAACATGTTTTCCAAAATAAATGTCATTAAATCTACATTCCCACCAACTGATGAGAGACTTGAACTCAGCAAATATGGCGAAAACAGCAGATCAGCAAAAGTAAGAAAAACACATGCTCCCTTCATATGGTAAAAATGACTCTTCCTTCGTCTCCAGAAAACACATCTACTTGGCGAATGAGCAAAGTGAATTCTGCTTCTGCTGAATGTAGGGAATTCATAAAAGGTATCTGCTTGTTTCCAGTTCAAGTTGCATGAGAAATTATTGAATTTACATTTCCATGACTTAACTGTACATTTTTAAATTAACAGTGAGTATCTCTTTATTTTATATTAATAATTTTAAAACAAACCTATTCTAAAGTCCTAAAGAAAACAGTTTTGGCAAGTCAGTCAGGGCAACAGTATCCCTGAGGAAATTTGCACTAGGAGTCTTGCAAATAATTGAAGTAGTGTCTTCTGGAGCTAAGGGTCCTACCTATCTTCAGGGCGGTTATCTTTATAGTTCTGAGAGTTAACGATCCACCAAGTGATCATTTAAGGGCTCCTTTCACAGTAGTGGCCATATGAGTTTGTCACTGTGATGACATTTCTTAGAAAATCATCTCAATTTGTACCTTCTACTTTGAGAAGAGGGGAAAAAAAGAAAAACCTTTATACCTTATTTCTACCCATTACCTCCATCTGGGATACAAGCAGTGTCTGATCAAACATATGGCACATAAACAGTAATTTAATTAAATGTGAACAAAGCCTTTTCATGTACCATATTTAAATTTTGAAATGTAGCCCAGTTTTCCTTCTATTTAAAAAACAAGAAAAAAAAAAAAAAAAAAAAAAAAAAAAAAGTCACATTGTTAATGACAGATGTGGTGATATGTACAGAGCCCTTGCAGCGTGATATGGCCTGGCTCCGTCTATGTAGGTAGCCTATTTTGAATGTACTCCACCTTAGCACTCAATAGAGTTGAATATTTTTGTCCTGACCAACCTATCATTTTAATAAAATTGCAAGCATAGCTTCGTTGTGATTTCATCCAGTTCTAGCATCTGAAATGATTTGATTTAAATGATGCTAGGGTGTTTAAAGCCCAACCACGAGCTAACCAGGAATGTTTATTTAAAGTTCTATATTCTCTTAGAAGTTCCTGGGCAAATCAGAGAACAAGTATAAGTTTGAAAAAAGATGAGTTTTAGACACTGCCTGTTCAGAAGATTTAAAATTCATGTAGCTAATTACGAGTATTCCTACAACAAAACAGGAATTTGACTAAGGACTCACATAATATTAATAAAATAAAAACCAACTATCCTGCCATAAAGTTGGCCAAAAAGAGCGAAAATAAAAACAGATTATGAGAATCCTGAAATATTTGTTTATTTCTCTTAATAGAAATAATCAGAATTCTACAAAGATCCTAGTTATACTATACAAAGTAAAATGCTTGAGGCAGATAAAATGATGTATATAAAAGATCATCCAGTAGATTGTTTTAATTTTTAAACAAAAATTAGAGCCTTAACAGTTTAAAGCAAAGTAATTCACATCTCTTTTATTCCAACTGCCCAGTTACACACCTTAACCCAAGCATCACACTCCTTATAATGAAATGGATTCCTCACAACTATGGGCCTGATTCACACACAGTAAATTCAGATTAAAAACCTACCTGGAACTTTCCTTTAGTAATATAATTAGGTCCAAGACTAAAAGTATAATAAGGCTTTCAGAATGGGAGTTCTCAGACTGGATGTTCTTACTACTCCATCTGACCAAGTGTCATGTTTCATATATACACTTAAAACTTTTGATTCAGTTGTTCATTCTTCAGCTGCCATCTTCTAGAGATCATAGGATAAAACAGACCAATGAAATTCAAAACATGTTGTGCCGAGCACTTTTTTCCATAAATTTTTAAACCCATGCCTATGGCAAAGGAAATAAAATCCTTGTGTTTCTGAATCATTTACACTTAACTCACCAAAATGCTCTTTTTAAAAAGAGAACCGACATCCAGCAAGTCTTCTGAACCTTTTATTTTTCTTTTACACATTAGTCCCATCTTGTCGACTCACAGTTCCCAAGGTTCAAGGTTGGTTCACAGCTTTGAACCCATATGCTGAGAATCAACTTGAAACTTCACAAAACAAACATGCTTTGCTGTGACCTCCTCTGAGAATAATTCCAGTCGAGCTTTGGGTGTGACATTTTGTCACTTCTACTTCAGTTTTGAGTTAAAGTGGGAATAAATGAGGCAAGTGGGGGGAAAAAAAAGAAACTTTAAAAAGAAGAAAGGGAAGAAAGAGGAAATGACTAATTCGCTTGGGATGTGGTGCATAGAAAGAATTCTGGACCAGAAGTAAGGGGAGGCCTTACAGCTGCTGCTCTCAGCTCTAACACTAGCAAGGGTGTAGCTTTGTATAATGGTTACCCGTCCAGGGTGGGCAACGAAATTCACAATTATAAAAATGAGAGGGTTAGAATTTACAAAGTCAAATGAGATGATTATTATGTTTCCTTCTGCCCCTGACATTTCTATTATTTTATGGATTTATCTGTGGACAGTAAAGCCAGCCAAGCCACTCAAGGAGCTCAGTGATCATGCGAATTGCCCCAAACTGGCCCTTCCTCTCCCTCTAGTGCTGCCTCTGCTCTCCATTCCCCAAGCTGCCCCTGAACACTTCTTTGACCTCTAGGCTGCTCCAATCCCTCCAGCTCTGCGTTCCTATAGATCCACTTCTATTTCATGTTCCAATTGATTTATTTCTATTTCATGTTCCTGTTGACCCACTCCTCTGAATCTTGGATCTTAGCTCCATTCTACAGTCTGTTCTTGAACATGAATTGGTTCCTTTTGTACTCGTGTGGGATTTGGCCCCAGAACACCCTCCATGGTTTGCCGTCTCTGAACCTCTTCTTGTTTTCAGTCACAAAAGACCAGAATCCTGCCTCAAATGTCTCTAAAAGTCAGTGTGTAAATATCGTGAGAATTGTTTCAGAGTTAACAGAAGCTTTGGTCAGCTGTGAACCTAGACAATCAAACATTAATCCGCGATGATGTTTACTCAAGTATTGTGGTCTAGAGGCATAGGTAAGCTGGGTGGGAAAAAAATTATTTCCAGCCTACTGACATGAACATACAGGAGCTTTTAAATAGATATGTGTTTAATACATTTTACTTGAAAGATCACGGGATTATCAAAAGTTCTGAAGGATATCCTTTGTCCTTTTCCTTGGAAAAATTAGCCTATTGGCTTTGACACAATGTTCCGTACACATGGGCCAACCTGGGGCTAGTGTGCTGACCTTGAAGTATTTTCATTTAAGGAACATAGAGTTAATATGATATATAAGTCCTCTGACTAAGCATCTTCACATTCCAGAGACTCCGTTTATGCTTGTGATGATTTTGATGGTTTTTTGTCATTTCTCATGTTTATCACTTTAAAGATTTTGTAACCATGTGTGTGGAAAGTAGTTTGCCAAGTTTCAAACCCCTTGGAATTTCCTTAGTTCTCCGTTCGGAATCAGACTTAAGCTCTTCCAGGTTCTGTTTACTGCTAGCTAATGATGATTTCCTTATCCAAATGGAAGAAAGACTTTTGAACATATATTAAAATGTGCGTATGATTTCTGAGACATCAAATAGCTGGAATAACAAGTCAACATTTTGATGAGTTAAGTGTAAATTAACTAAAAACACATGAACTAAATTCTCCTTGAAGCACAGATGGTTTGAGAAACCTAGAAGTGCTTGGAAAAAAATATGGCTTTTATTTCCATGAACCTCCAAAGTTTGAAAAAATAGTTGAAGATTAATTTCCATCTCTTTCCAATTGTTGCTTTAGATTTTTAATAGATTATATCCTTGTTTTTATTTGTTTTTAACCTCTATTTTCCAAGGAATGAAAGCCCTTTCTTTTTCCTCTTCTTTCTTTCTTCTCTTTCTTACTCAAGGATGAGTGGGCAATAGGGTAAGAAACCCATCTTTGAGAGGCAGAGAGCACTAATCTGTTAACTATCAAGACACTGGTCAGCCATGTTTTCTAATGGATGAAACACTGAAATGCAAACAAGCCTATATGCAGCTCTGCTCCAGTCCTATTTCCTTTGCTCTGGCAAAGATAGATTTTTGTACTTTAGGGTGCTAACTGTTGATCCACTAGTATAGACTTAGAAACGTAGCATGACCTGTCTTCAGCCTTCTTTAATTCTCGCCTGTAGACTTCCTTTGGATCGGGCAAAAGGAAGCCCATGTGTAGTGAGGTGAGCTCAGGGGATATGGCATTGGTGTTGAGGGTGATGCCCAGTTAATAATGAGGTGGCATTTTCCTTAGCCTTCTTTGAACATATCTTTCTTCCAGGGACCTTATGGGAAGTAGGGATACTGAGACCAAGATAAGATTCTAGGTCTCTGGACCAAAAAAAAGTCAATATATTACTAAACACCATCTAACACTTATTTTTACCTTGGATATTGTACCAGTATTCAAAGTATCTCCTTTTACAATCATTAAACTTTCTATGACAATAGAAATGTATTTTCTATAAAACTTGTTCATCTAATTATATATTTTTTTCATTTTATGTGTTCTTTATTCACCTTTTAAAATTATAAAAGTAATACATACTTGTTTACCATAAACTTTAAAGGCAAAACATAATCACATCACCAGATCATGTCATTATTAATAATTATATCATTATCGATAGCAGTTTTCACAGGCTGATGTATAATTTCAAACCTGTTTTCATATGTATGTGTATGAGTAGTAGTTGATGTTTTTCTCAGAAAAAAACAAGTACATGCTATACCAAATTATTTCTCAACCTGTTATTTTCATTCAAAAGTCTGTTCTGAAAATCCATCTAGTTCCATAGCCATAGCTCAAACATATCTTTTTAAGTAACAGTTAAATGTTTGATAGCATTATTGCCTGTGATATGTTCAATCGTTACATAATTGATGGACCTTCAGGTCGTTTCCAGTGTTTTCCCACCCTGAAGAGTTTTGCTCTACAAATCATTGCACCTGTGTCCCTGCATTCTAGGGCTTTGATCTATGCAGAATTAATGTTCAAAACTGGGATTGCTCAGCCAAATGGTATGCATATGTTTAATTTATAAAAGGTATAACTACATTACCTTCCAAAAAGAAAAATAGAAATGTGTGAGACTGTCCATTTCTCCATATTCTCGGTTTTATTTTTTCACATTTGGTGAATGAAAATAGTCATTAGTTTTTCTGAGTTACTTTCTGTTTCATTAATTTTGGTTTTGTATTTCTAAATTTTTATAAGACTTTATTTCTGTAATTTAAAATAAGGATAAATTTTGTAAAGAGAAGAGAACGTTGCTCATGAAAATTGAACACAAATCAAAATAGAAAGAGGTAGGCCATGTGTTGACATGGGAAGATGTCTACCACAAACTAAGGAATAAAATCAAGATGCGAAACAAAATAAAAAATATAAATTTTGTTATATAAAGCAAAAGAAAATAAAAAATTTCTGGTCCATGGGTTCTGAAACATTGCTCGCCAAAGTGACAACAACGCTGCTTCGAGGTACTCTTTTTGAAGCGGGGGACTTTCCTATTTTACTCTAAAGGCATGTTTGTACTGTGTAAATTTGTATGAGTGTGTATAACTTTATACCTAAAAGATGGTATAAAAACTCTAATTGATTAAAAAAAGGAGCTGGTTGCAGTATGGCTTAGAGTGATGCTATTGTTTTCCCTAAGCAGTAAAATTTCCTGTTCCTACCTTGATCAGTATTAGTATGTTGTACTGAATTTGACCTTGTTTGCTAAAAACCATCAGGCTCAGGCTGCTGTTCTCCAGATAGAATTAATGTCTGTGCTAAATTCTTCCAGCTACTAAGTCCCTGACTCAATCTAATTAAGAGCAACTAGTTGAAGTCACATCACCCAGGTAAAAAATCAGCATCAGGAATGTATTCCAAGTGGAAAGATTTTATCTGTTAAAACAGCATTTCACTTACCCAGTTGCCATTCTCTTAAACGTCACTTCAGACATTGAAATTTGTCAGATCGTTCTGACGACTTTTGACCTGAGCCATGATCAGTATTTAGCCATGACATATATGTATGAGACTAATTTCCAACTTGGTTCTGGGGTATAATTTTACTCTTCGAGCACATTGCTGTCATTTGTAATTTTTCTTTTTGGATGAAGTATGACTTGCTGTAGTTAATTAGGTGTTTTAATCATTTAAGTTCAAAATGCAACATCATGAACAAAATACAACATTATCCTTTAATTAATTACTGAAATATTTAAAGTTATATTATCTTGGTAAACAAATATACAGACTGATCAATAAAATGAATAGAAATTCCAGATATAAATAAACATTATATTATATAATGATATATATTTCTATTTTACAATATATATCACATTATATCATAAAATTCACATTTCAAATAAGTGAAAAAACGTATTATTCAATAAAAAGTGGTAATACAACTAGGTAGCCATCTGGAAAAAAAACCATTCAGTTCCTACCTCTCACATTACACTAAAATAAATTTCAGGTGGATCAAAAATTTTAATATAAAAAATGAAATTATAGAAGTACCAATAACATTGGAGAATTATTTTTATAGTTTCATGAGTAGGGAAGGCTTTTCTGATATGCCACAAAACTAAGGAACAGCAGAATAGAAAACTGATTAATTAGACAACATAATAAGAAATTTTTGTATATTAAAATAACCTATGCACAAGCTAAAGACAAATAACAAAATAATTTTTTAAAATACTGAAACAGCATATCCTGAATTAAGAGCCTATATTCTTAATTCAGAAAGAGCTTCTAAAAAATCAGTAAGACCAACAAATTGATTTAAAAAATGGGAAAAAGTTAAAAACAAATGAAAATTTTTAAGACTCCTAAAAACTTACACAACATTCAACCTCACTCATAACAAGAGAAATACAAATTAAAACTTCAAGACACCATTTTTTCCTCCTCACTGTCAAAGATCAAGTTCATACGGTCTGTTGGTAAAGGCAAGGGGAGACAGATATGCCTATGTATGTTGATAAGACTCTAAGTCAGAACAATTCTATTGAAAAGAATTTGGACATGTCTATGATATTTAAAAATTATATCTGATCCAGCAATTCTACTTCTAGGAATTTATTCTACAGATTAACCTGTACATGTTCAAAATAAAATATATTGAAGGATATTCATTACAGCATTGTTTTGTAAGAAAAAAGTACTGAACCAAACTGTGGGGGAGGGAGTCTGGCTAAATAAATTATATTACTTCCTTACATTTCAATATTATGCAGCCATTGAGAAGAATGAGCCAGTTCTGCAGTTACTGATATGTACTGATAGATATATTAAGTAAAAAATGGAAGATACAGAATGTGTACATAGTGTGCTACAAATTGTTTTAAAAACAGAAAAGTATATATACACACATGTATGGGCATAGAATACTTCTGGGAAAGTAGATATAAGACACTGGAGTCAGTGATTATCTCTGTGGAAAGCAGCTGAGTGCCTAAGGAACATAGGTAGGGGTAGGATAAGGACTTGACTTACCATATACCTTTGTTACATTTTGAATTGTGTCCTTTCCCCAAGGAAGTATTCCAAGGGTCCTTGTTCCCATTCAAGGGTACTCCCTCCTACTCGTACTCCCCAGGTTAGTGACTGGATGCAGATAAATAAGCTTTTCTAAGTATTAAAATATTTCCTCTACATATTAAGTGCCAAGGAAACTCAGATCACCAAGTTTGACCGGCTTGCATATCATGGAGACAGTGGGAGAATGTGAAGTAGGGGAAATTCCTATATGACAGGAAGTAAAAGGAGAAAGACTTTTTGGGGTTTGAGGAGAAGAAGAACATAAAGAGTGAAGAGCAGAGGTGAATGTCCTCCATGGTCTTGGGGTCAGAACCCCAAGAGAATGGGTAGAAACATCCAGATGTGATTGGGGGAATCCCAGGGTAGATTTTCTTGTTCGTTTAGGTTTGGTTTGGTTTGGTTTGGTTTGGTCTGGTTTGGTTCATTTTGGTTCTGTTCGGTTCTTAAGGTATTGTCTGAGAAAATTTCATGTCTCTTAGAAAGATCCCATGTTCATCAGAGTACCTGAACAGCAGGGATGTATCTAAACAGGTAGGCTTAACGTAGCAACTCCAGTACCTCCTGGCCTGTTCATGGCATGTTCAGGATCCAGATCTTCCTACCTGCTCTGATGGGAGGACAGAAAAGTACAGAGTGAACCTATGAACCTGAAGAGGATTGATGTACTGCCAAAGAGGGTACAGGAATCTATGACCAGACTCAACAGCAGGGACCATGAACTCAGAAGTAGATGCTAGTGTCATGCCAAAGGGACCCAGCAAGACTGGTCACCCACGGGGAGCACCAGTCCAGGATACCCAGCACAAGACCTGATCAACCACTCTGCTCTGGGGACCAGTGAGGAACCAGAAGACAGGTTGTAAGATAGGCCTTCCTCCTGCTTTCATGAGAACACTTGCAAAGCCAGGCTTGCAAAACTATTATTTTGCTATGGACTGAAAAGTGTATCTTGACGCTCCATGCTAAACTATGACTTCCATCTTGTAGGTGGGATTTGTCCTCATCCTAAAGCAATGAATAGCTTGATACAATGAATAGGAAGTCACAAGATATAATTTATGGGGACTGTAAAATACGCTAGTTTAATATACCATTCCTCATACATCAGTGTAATGTTGTTTGTTTGCTGTAACTCACCTGAAGTTCTGTCAGGCATAAGTAAATATATGGATAGATTTTGACTGTAATGTTGTAAAAATCAATTTTTTCATCAAGAGCTAAAAAATATTGCATATTTGCAAATGAGAATTATATACTTCCCTAAATATTTATTTACCAAGTGGAAACTGCATAGGAGATATCAATACTTGCTATTTGTTGGGATCCACATCTCTCTGACCTTGAATACACAGCCAAGACGCTAATAAAATCTCCATTTTTTAGCCTCAACTGCTCTGAAAGCATCAACATGTAATTTAAGCAAAGCAAGGGCAAAGTGTGTGTGTGTGTGCGTGTGTGTGTGTGTGTGTGTGTGTGTGTGCGCAAAAGTTATATATCTAATAGCCACAGAAGAGTCTTCAGGTAAAGCAGCAATCAACTATTTATAGTGCTTTCAAGTCTACTTCCAGTTATACTATGAATATTCTTGAAAGCCCCCAAAGTATTTCTTGCCTTGTATATTCATCAAAGTGCTGGAAAATTACACAAGAGCAATCAGATAAGGCAGTTAATATGGCTGGTACCAATATGACTCCTTTACTCCTCCCTCTATGATTAATTACCACTAAATTGATGTTACCAGCAATGATTAATTTACAAGTTAGGTGCAAAGTAAATGAACTAAGCAAATTGGAATTGGCACTAACAATTTCTTAAGCCTTAGCAAAGCACCCAAATCATGATAAGCTATTATGCACAGAACAATTTCTCCCACAAAATGGTTAAAATGCATAGGTGTAGGCTTTAGTTTATTTATATATATATAGGTGTATTTTCTTATATCCTCTAAAGCAAATTTTAGATGTAAAAAAAAAAACATGATTTTTGCTTAGATATACTGCATAGATATGCATGGGGAGACAAATGCCTCAAGTCTCATTTACTCAAAATAAATGCAAAAAGTTTTCTCCCATTCTGATCTTTTAGTATTGTTTTTAAGACCTTAGGTTGGGTTGTATACGGACACAAACCCACACTTGGCCCAACTGTGCATATTCTGAGCCGGTTTTCTCCTACTAAAAATGAAGAGAATTTTAACAATTCCACAGAGCTTTTAAACAAAATAATAGCTTAGAAGCCTGGCACATAGCAGGCTTCCTGTAAGATCTTCCACGACAGTTTCCAGTGGGTTCTCTGAACAGAGAAGGAACAGTCTAACAGAGGCTTACCACACCTGCCAATGCAACTTTATATTTACTTATACATCCAAAATGCATAGGAGAATAAAAGCCTAAGGGAGGCCACAGTTTTCCTCCAAATAAGTTGAGCTAATGGTCAGGAAAATATATTTATGATGACTGTGTACTCAAATGGAGTTGAAATAGTAGCTTGAAACTGTATGATCTCTTTGCAGAGGGAAGATAGAGTTTCATTCAGTCAGATATTTTGAAGAAACACAGAAACATAATTATTAGAGCCATTAAAATTCATCTCATTGGAACACATGTTTTTGCTGTAAGAACCCTGGTAGAAATTGATCAAAGCATAGTGAGACAGGGTAGGAGCCAGAACTAGGCTGTGGTTTTAAAAGTTCTCCCCCTTTGTCTAAAATCATAATGTGTGTTCTCAGCCTGCAAAATTTACAAAATTCCCAAGTAATACCATTTAACCCAGTTGAATGCCTTTTTCTGTTTTAAACAAGATTTCTTCAAAAGACATGTAACTCAACTGAATTGAAAGGGATAACTAGATAAGCTTCCCAAAGCTTTTTGCTTCTCATTTCTTAGAGCAAAGACCATATTTAAGTCATTTATTTATTTCGAGCCTTAGAATAGTGCCACCTGGCATGGAAGAGTTGCTCGATAATTATTTGTGTAATAAATATACATTCTATTCTTTAAGATTCAGAATTGTTGGACAATTGATAGCTAAGAATAGTAAGTAATATTTTTTAAAAGAGACTCTGACAACTATCTTTATCATTTTTAATTAACCTTTGACCAAATTTTTTCACTACAAAGTCACACATACATCTTAATTAAGGGACATAAAATATTATTAATGTCTATTATCTTTGGGGAGGAGTTAAAATTCTTGCAGGTTCTTTTCAGGTGGCATCTCTTCCACATTTTGAAAACATCTATTTTGATAATTTTAAAGAAAATGACTAGGTTGGCTCCAAACTAGGTGTTGATCGTAAAACACCAGAAATGAGCTGATGAGAGCTGAGGTTAAACAAGTAACATATTATTCTTAACTTATTGCAATGGGTGAGATTAATCAGTGCAAATGTGAGCAAAGACAGTAGAAAAGAGAATCAGCCACAAAATGTGAAGATATTAATATAATACATTAAATATGTTACTATTTCACTGAAACAAATACAGTCTTGAACAAGGATATGATGATATTAAACCTGACCTTAATGTTTCCACTGTCAGGGTAACTCTTTTCTCTCCTCTCTTCCTTTCACATTTTGCCCGTTCCAAGGGACTCTTCTACTGCCTGCCTCCTCATATAGATTACCTTAGGAACCTGAAGCACTCTGTACCAGCCCTTGTTGGAACTCTTGTATTTTTAAAGTTGGGACTTTACTTCAATAGCTGGGCTATATATGCTTTTATTTTAATATCTTGATTCAGTTTAAGAAAAAAGCTTTCTGAACAAGAAAGGCTTGTTCCTTTTATCTTAAACCACTGAGACTTGCTTCTAATTCAGCTCCCGGTGGTTCTGTCCTCAAGAAAGACAAAGATGAACAAGAGTCAGTGAGTACTTTTAAGGAATTTAAAATCTGGTGAGGAACTTTATATATATGTATATGAATAGGATGATGTAACAAGTTTCATATTAGAAGCACAAACAAGTTGACCCTTTGTGCCATTCAGGTGGTAAACCGAGTAACAGGCATAGATCCAAAAGTTTAAAATCAAGCTCCTAATCTGGTATTTATTTCTGAAATGAGTTGAGAGCCTTCCTATTTAAAACTTATACACATTGTTATGTTTTTGCTATTTACACAGCATAGTAGGTAATACATTTTTAAGGATAAAGAGAAAGAATTAAAGAGGGAAAATATTACACAAATCAAATACCATTAAGTCAGTGGTACATCAGATCATTTAAGCAACGTGATTAGGGAAGAGAGTAGCTTCAGTGTCTTAAATCTACTTTATAGCACATGTGTATGTGTGCATGGCTGTATTTATGCAAAACCCATGTATCTCATTTCTCAGGTGCTTAGTTTTATTCTAAATCACTCATAATTTGGGGAAATAGGTGAAGCTGAAAGTTAAGTAAACTAAAAATCTTTGTTTCCTTTTTTGATTACTACTGTAATAACATTATCCTTTGATATGAAATTTATTAACTTTATCAATCTTTTTAATTCAGTGGTAGATGGTTTTTGTCAGGAAAAGGTCTTTTAAGTCTGTTGTAATTTATGCATCTCTTATATCACTGTCAAGCTTAGGTGGACATTTTTCTAGGTGTACTTGAGCTTTCTACCATAGTAAACCTCCAAACCTAGAATTTGGAGACATCTCCTCTCGTTTTTCAGCCACTTCTTCTGATTTTCAAGTCCTTGAGTGCTTCTCCCTTTCCTGTGCTAAGCTTCAATCTCAGAGAGAGACAGCAGGGATTATTTTACTTCCACAGTGCACTGAGTGCCAGCAACATCTAGGACACTTAATTATCTCAAATAGTCATAATGTGGAGTCACAAAAATCAAACAAAATCATCCTCTTGTCACATTATCATTACATGATCCCCAAATGAGGTCATAATATTTATTTTATTTTTCTTTTGGATATACATAAAAATAAGCCAGGCTGTTACTAAAAGAGAAATTAATCTAAGAGTTTAAAGATTTTAGAAAACATTACTATGTTTCCCCATTAAGTATTACTTGGGATGTTTCCTTCCTTTTAGCTCTTTATTTTCTTAACCATCTATAATAAACACTCTTATATTCTTTTCACTTTGGTTATAAGACACCTAAGGTATTTTATTTCATGTTATATAAGTTATTGTAGAACTTATCCAAGTATGAACTTTCAGAGCAATTCTCCATAATTTTACCAAAATATTCCCTGCAATCAGAATATAAAACTGTATATACAGGTTTATTCATTGTACTTAATGATTTACCAGTTATCTGGAAAACTCCAACCCACTACATTATTTGTAAATATATACTGGTTATTTCTTATAGTTCTAGGATCTGTTCTTTCTCCATTTGCAATTCATTTTTATATAATCAACCTACTTACTATGATCATAGAGTCAGATTAATCCTTTTTTTTTTTAACACAATTGAAAGCCAGATCTTTAGAAGTAGTAAAGAAGGAAATGGTCTCCTCTTCCCTTCCTTCTCTTGCTAACCTGCCCAAAAGGTCTGTATTTAGGATCCTGGGATGGTATCTTGGTTTTAACTGTTTACATAAAGATCTGATGCTTAGGTTGCTCTTGTCCTGATTGCTCCATCTAACCTTTCACATGTAACAGTAAACTGGAGCTACATCTACTCATTAATGATCTACAGTTGGGTTTGACTCCTTTCTTTGAAGAGTCTCATTAGTAGACAATTATATTTTCCTTTGGTAATAAAGAAACAATCCCATCTTCCTATTCAGTTCTGAAGCTTTTGCTCTCCCATCCAAAGAGGCTTTTGTGGATAAGAGTTTTATCTTGAAGACCAAATTATTTCTGCTCCAGAGACCAGGAAGTAGTCATAACAAGGTTCTGGGTACTAGACTTCCAAAGGATATTGAATTACTAATAAGTTCACTAACTTGTTATCTTCTTTCTCAGCTCTTACTCACAACTCTCCTAGAGAGGAAACAGCAATTTTAAAAGCCCTGATGCTAGGAGAAGTCTTGACTGACTGTTGCCAGAGTCCTTCTTGGGATGGGAAGTGATATAAATCCATTTTTAGGGAAGCTACTTTTAGAGCAGACAAAGTTAGCTTTCAAAGAGGGAAAGAAGACTCGGCTTCAAAAAAAGAGGTGGTATTGCCATTTTCCTTTGTGTCTGACAGATTTCATGCTTCCTGATTCTAGGCACTCATGAGGCTCAACTTTGGTTACTTCCATTGGATTTAGTGAGACACGTTGCACTGTACCTCTCATCTCTGAAGATGAGCCTTAGAAGCATCATACAGCCTTGGTCTTACAGTGTTCTGTTACTCTCGTGGGAGACAACACAGAAGCCATAATCGTGCCCAGGGAACCCCAAGCACAGTCTCTTCCTTCATCTTCAGAGAAAAATCTTTGCCCTTCTCTCATCTCTTCTGTCTTCACTCTCTCCTCAATGGCACCAGTCTCACTCTTCCTGCCCTAGATGACTCTTGCATAAGAGTTTTGACTCAAGAGTTTAGGCTTTCTAAACCAAAAACAAAACAAAACAGGAAGAGAATTACCTTCCAGCTATTTCTGCTTTGACCTGGCAACTCAACCATGCTAAAGCAGAGGAAGGCAAAAGTCCAACTACCATTTTTAGAATTGGCAAGGGAAAAATGCAAAGAAAACATTAATAATATAAGTTAGTATATGAACAAACTCTATCACCTTAATGGTTTAAGTGTATATCTGCTACTTGTAAATGAAAAATTATTGACTAAGGAGAAGATTATTGAAAATAACAAATGGCTGTTATCACCACGTCATTACCAGAGCCAAGTCTGATGAATAAGGTGGTGTTCAAGATGGGTAATTCAGTTTGGGATCCAAAATGAGCTGTAACTATAGAGTAATTAAATTGACATTATTAATGACTTGCAAGCTGGCTCTTAAATCAATTCCAAACCATGAAAATAACTGTAAAGCTACCCAAAACTGCTATGATCAACAGCTTTTATTTGCATATAAAATTGCTGGTGATGTACTTCTTTACTTTTCAATAATATCAATATGTCACAATTCATTATTCAACAAATATTGATGAATTCTTAGTACCAGGGATACTTTGGTAGATAAAACAAGCAAATAAAAAAGAAATACCCGCCCACATGAACCTTATATGAAAACACACAATAAACAAAATAAGTAAATTATATATCCTGTTCCATTGTAATAAGTGCTATAAATAATTCAGAGGGAGGAGCAGGGTAGGAAGAGTGGAGACAGGGAATGCAGTTCTAAATATGGTGGTCAGAGGATCTGTCACCATGGTGGCATTTGAGCAAAGACTTAAAAGAGATGGGAATACATGAAGGAAGAGTGTTTTAGGAAGAGATCGGTAGGAGTGAACACATGATATATTTAGGATGGCAGGAAGGCCAAGTGGCTGGTGTCAAGAGGGCAAGGCAGAGGAGTAGTAGGAAATGAAGATAGAGACCTAACAAAGGATGGGGTCACAAAAGCCCTTACAAACCATGGTAGGAATTTTGGCTTTTACTCTGATGAGGTAGGAAACATTTGTAGGGTTTGACATGATCTGATTTGTTTTAATAGCATCATTATGGCTGCTGTGTTGAAAATAGACTAAAGGATGTAAAAGACAGAAATCAGGGAAACCAACTGGAAGTGTAGTGCAATAATCCAGGAAAGAGGTGGTAGTGCATTGGACCAACCTGTTACCAGGGAGAGTGATGAGAACTGGTGAAATTCAAGATGAAATTAGAAGGTGAAACCCAGCAGAATTCGCTGCCACATTGGATGTGAAATGGGATCACAGTTAGAGATGGGTAAAAGTGCAGATCAAGCATGTTTGGGATTTTAATTCTGGATATACTAAGGTTCCATGCTTATTAGACAGTCAAGTAGTACTAGTCTAAAGACCAGGGCTGACGTAAAAGCTAGACGTAGAATGTTGGGAGTCACGATTCTGGAGAGAGTGGTATGATTTTGATTTAAGATCCCAGAAGTTACCTGCTAATTTACAGAATTTTGTCTGTTCAGTGGAAAATTATGGATTTTTTAAAATCCTGTAGACATTAACCTGTTTAGTATCTAATTCTGAAACCTTGAATTAACATTCTGCAATGCAATTCTGATACTAACTACCTGAGTTATCCAGGACTTCATGGGAGGAGACTCAGTCCTCCAAAAGACTCCTTGCTTCAGACACTGCTGCAAGTTCCAGGGTTCCCAGGCCACCCACACTTATGACCAACAGGCTACAAATTTAGAGGTTTCCACTACCTCCTCATGTCTGGTAATTCACTAGAGCAACTCACAAAACTCATGGTAGGGCTATACTTAAAATTACAGTTTTATTATAAAAGATACAAATCCAGACCAGCCAAATAAAGAAGAACATAGAGTGTCCAAAAAGCAAAGCTTTCATGTCCTCAGGATGTGTCACCCTCCGAGCACATCATTGTATATCACTAACCAGGGAAGCTCACCCAAGTTTTGGTTTCCAGACCTTTTATTCCATAGGCATGATTAATCAGATCATTGACCATGAACCCAATCGCCAGCTCCCTTCCTCTCCCTGGAGGTCAGGCTGTTACCATCTGGCTCAAAGCCCCAACATTCTAGAATGGCCAGCCTGTATCCTGGAACTATCTAGGAGCCCACCAGGAGTCACTTCACTAGCATAAGCTCTGGTGTGGTCCCAGGGTCTCACCATGAATAACAAAGATTGTTCTATCACTCGGGAGATTCCAAGCATTAAAACCTCCCTCTCAGGACAATAGGACAAAGACCAGACAAATTATTTATTATACAACACATTCCTTTATTAAATTGCCAGTGACTACATAGCTCCTCAAGTGTTCTTTGAAATAGTTTTTAATCTCTTACTGATTCTCTCATTAATTAATAAGTGTAATAGAATATTAGACATGTATTCATTATATATTTCCATGAAAGTCATAATTTTACTTTTTTGAAAATTAAACTTGGTATTAAATGAGATAACCAACAGAGTAAATCAAGAAGAAAGAAGGTCGGGAATTCCCTTGCGGTCCAGTGGTTAGGACTCTGCGCTTTCACTGCCCAGGGCCCGGGTTCAATCCCTGGTTGGGGAACTAAGACCCTCAAGCTGTGCCATGTGACCCAACAAAAAATAAATAAAATTAAATTAATTTAATTTAATTTAATAAAAAAAAGAAAGAAGGTCCACAAACCAACCCTTAACCATGTTAAAGTTTAAGAGATAAGAAGCAATCAGCAGAAGTTTAAGAGATAAGAAGCAATCAGCAGAAGATTCATAGGAATGCCTAGTGATTAAGAAGGAAACCAGGAGAGTGTGTTCTAGAACCCAAGCAAAGAATGAAGTTCCAGGAGAAGAATGTCAACTATGTCAAATGTGGCTGAAATTTCATCATTGGATTTAGCAGCTTAGAGGACACTGGTAACCTTGACAAGAGGACTTTTGAAAATGATGAGGTATTTGGAGTGAGTTTAAGAAAATGATGGAACAATGGAATATTATTCAGCCACGAGAAGGAATGAAGTACTGATTGATGCAACAATGTGGTTAAGCTTTGATGAACACATTATGCTAAGTGAAAGAAGACAGGCACAAAAAGATCACATATTGGGGCTTCCCTGGTGGCGCAGTGGTTGAAAGTCTGCCTGCCAGTTCAGGGGACATGGGTTCGTGCCCCGGTCTGGGAGGATCCCACATGCAGCGGAGAGGCTGGGCCCGTGAGCCATGGCCGCTGAGCCTGCGCGTCCGGAGCCTGTGCTCCGCAACGGGAGAGGTCACAACAGTGAAAGGCCCGCATACCGCAAAAAAAAAAAAAAAAGGTCACATATTGCATGATTCCACTTACAGTAAATATCCAGAATAAATAAAAGCTTAGAGACAGAACACCAGGGACTGGGAGGCAGAGGGAAGTGGGGAACAACTTCTTCATGGGTCCAGGGTTTTCTTCAGGGTTAATGAAAACGTTTTTGTAACTAAATAGAAGTAGTGGTTGTACACATCCTGAATGTATCAAATACCACTGAATTGTTCACCTTAAAATTGTTAATTTTATGTTATGTGAATTTTGCCTTAATTTTTAAAAAAGAGAGAATGGGTGGATAGAAGTCACAGGTAGTGAGTATAGGCAACTCTTCTACAAGAGATTTGCTGGGAAGGGGAAGAAAAAGTAGAAATGTAGCTAGAGGAGGATGTGGGGTTAAGTGAAGATATTTTTTTTTAATGGAAGAAGTAAGAGTATATTTTCTTATAGCAAGAGTGCACCCCTCCTACCGTCTTGTTGGGTTTCTTCTTTATGTCTTTGGATGTAGTCTATCTTTTTTGGTAGGTTCCAGGCTTTTTTTTACTGATGGTTGTTCAGCAGTTTGTTGTGATTTTGGTGTGCTTGTGAGAGGAGGTGAGCTTAGGGGCCTTCTACTCCACCGTCTTGTCTCTTAAACAGGAGTATATTTGAAGGCTGATGGAAACAGCCCTGTGAAAGGAAAAAGCAGATGATGCAGAAGGGGGGGCGGATAGAGTCATTCTATTTTCTATACATTTGATTTATATTAAACTGCAAAAAAACAAAAACAAAGAAACCACATTTCAAAATCCACTTATGTAATATTAAACCAATTATCCCTGGTGTCTACTCCTAGCTTGGCCACTGCCTTGTTCTGTGTCTTCATGAAGTCTCCCAAATCCTCAAACCTAAGTTTTCTCAGCTGTAAAATGAAAGAACTGAACTGGATTATCCCTATGTATCCTCTCAGTTCCAGTGTTCTATGATTCTCTGATATTCACTGATTTATTTTATTTTAAGATCTAAGAATATCTTTATGACGTCTCCTCTCCCCACATTCATATCATTGGATCTGCTCAAACTTCCTTTTAAAAAAATTCAAAGCTATAATGATTTATAGCAGATTAAATGAATGGAACACACAGGATGAGCAAAGAATTTAAGACTAGCTAGATGCAATCAGAGACATCTGGGTGGACTTAACACCACAGCTTTAAAACATCTGGGTGATGTTAGTACTCCAGTTCTGGAAATCATACATTCCTAAGTCTGACATTACTTTGGATGAGCAACTTGTATCCTTAAGCTGCAGATGCTCCATTTTGGCAAGAAGGCCTGATAAGCAGAGGAAAGAGCACAAACGAAAATAAAAATCAGAACATTTCTAGCATGCAGTGGTGAGCTATCTTAATGCCAAAAGCTGAAATCTAAATATAAATGATGGGTTATTTATTTATAAACCTCAGTTATTTGATGACCTACTGACACATCAAATTCAATGTGCCTGAACCCAAAACATTACATTTCCCACAATCCTGTTCCGTATGACTTACCAAGTTTCACTGTTGAGAGCGTCAGTATCCAGGTTCAGAAACGTAGGACTCACTTTTGACCTTCTTCCTCTTTGGGCCCCTCTCCTATATGAGGCTGTTAGTTGAGGCCTGTACATTTCTGTCTCCATCTCGTTCCTGGCCCCCTTCTTCGAATACGACTGCTCCTCTCTTGGTTACTCTGCAGCCTCAATGCTGTCTCCACGTTCCCTGGAGCTTGGACTGCTCTAAGCCTTTCCTGGCCATTGTATCGGCTCCCCACATTCCATTCACACCGCTTTGCCAATTAACCCTTTTAGGAGGCAAGATCAGCCTTTGTTAAGACTGAGCTCAAAACACCCAGTATTTGCCCCCAGTGGGATTCAGACCACAGGCTGTATCAAGTACCAATGCCTAGGGTGGAAAGACAAGTCTTGAAGTGTGACCCCATTTTTATTTCTACTAGGCCAGAGTTGGCACCTTAACCTCAAGCACAGTGAGACTGCTCGTATCCCAGCATGATGATGATAATGGTTCTTAAAACATATTCTTGTTTTTCTTTTTCATACATCAGCGTATTTACCTATTCAGGCAGAAGCATCTTTAGTCACAGAGAGGATTAGGATTAATACAGCAGAAATGGAAAGAGGCTATGCTCAGTTTTGACTTCCAAGCTGGGTCAGAAGAAGGACCCAGAGTGTGGAGACCTTAGAACCAGAAGGTCTTGCAGGTCCTTGTGTCACCTTGGCACACAGGACCAGCACAACATCACAACATGACCCTCTCTACCGAAGTTCCACACTACTCACAGGGTAACTGAAACTTAACAGAAGGACTCTCTTCAGGGAAATCCCTGTAAGTTGTTGGAAACAAGAATATGATAAGGCCACTGAGCAGACAATATTAACAATGGCAGCTCTAGGAACGAAAGGTAGCAAAATTGCCATCTAAGGAGGTCTGTTTGTTACCTGTTGGTGTATGGTTTTACGCCATGGGATCTACCCTACAGTATCTCTGCTAAATTCCACATAGGCAACCAATGCTTTGGGAGCATTTTGGCATTTTTAAAGGCATTTGGAAAGGTACTGAAGGCAGTGGGGTTGTCAGTGTTGTCCCAGAGAAATGAGCAATATTCTCCTTGGACGACTATATAATTGATTGGGTTGCTGGGATCTGTCCTTGAAAGAAAGGACATGGCAGAGTTCATGTTGGGTTCGTGTTGGGTTCTAGCATCTATATGTAATTTTGTGTTTCATTGGTTAGTGGTGATTTGTAAGTTAGCAGGAAAAATTTACTCTTCTTGATGCAAGGCTGAGATATGATAAATACTAATTGTTAGAATCTTTTGTTTTAAGTGTTAGTCTTTTTAGTCATACTGGTTAAAAAGTTGTTAATTGTTCAAATGTAGATAAAATAAGTTGAGGGAGTTGGGGAAGCAGTGAGACAATCATCTACAAGAACAGGAAAAAAAGTTTATCATTTAAAAAAAATACCGTAACTTTTAGTATTTTCGTACTGTTAGTCAAATTGGTGATAACTTTTCTTAATAACAAAGGAAATAGATTTAAAAACTACAAAAGTCAATGGTATTAGGTAAATTGGCTTTAGTCCTGTTGGCCTGTTACTAGTAATTCAGGACAATTGACCTAACCCAAGCTTGAAAAAAATAATTAAAAATTTAAAACTGTGAGACCAAAATTGTGCTCTGAACACTAACATAATACTTATAAAAATGAGAGTTTTTAAATATCTTGATCCTTAGAGGAACTCTGAGAATTAGCTTAAAAAAAGTGTCATGTGGCACATGTGATAAGTTGAGAGCAAGAAGGAGGAGCTGGGGTCCCTCTGAAGGGGGGCAGCTCATGAGTAGAGCTGGGAATGTGAACACAGGCCTCCTGATCCATTCCCAGATGTGAATGATTGGATTTGCTTATCTAGAAGGCTCAAATTAATCAAATAATTTCTTTCTTTTCACTACCATTATACTGAGAGCCAAGAAGACAAACTTCGAGAGAGATGTTTTTCAAGAGATTTTTATTTTCAATGTAATCTAGTAAATAATACACTATTTACAAGAATAACTGACCATGTCAAGGCTGCTGACAGCTAACATGACAGGCAGCATCATTCAGGATCATTTGGTGGTGGGGTTTTATCCCTTAGTTTGAAATTGCGGTGATAAGATGGATAAGGCCATTTAAAGATGGTGACATGTGGTATCCGTTAACAAATGCTGGGTTGTATTTAAAACATGCTGAGAGCAGCACAGAGGCAGGGACAAAATGTTCTTAGCTTTTCAAGCCTAATATCTCTTTCACTGTATAGATTTTCATCAATTGGTTCTATTAGGTAAATTACATCTGACCTTTATATCCCAGTAAAGGTAAGTGTAATTTAAGAGTTTATGAGCATGGAAGTAGGGAAAATGGAAACAGTCCCCTGTGCAAAGGAGGAACTGTGAAATAATGACAGAAGTCTCCTAATAGATGCCCCCTGTGTGTAACTTCTGGTCAATTCCATTGGGACAGCCCAAGAAAGTACGAGTTTTGTTATCTGTTGCTTTGCTTGTTTTTTCCTCTTTAAACTAAATCTCAGAGTTGGAACCTAGTTCCTTTCTTTGTTCCAAGTTGTCCCTAGGGTATCATCCCTTTTTCCAATCAATATACATCGATAAGAGCACAGAGGACAGCAAAGGCACAATGGGACAGGTGTTCTCATACACTGTAGTGTAAGTGTCAGTACAAGCTCCAGGAGGAAAGTTGCCTGTGCTCTCTCAAGGGCCTCAAAAATGTTTATAAATTTCCTCTGTGTGTTTCCACTTTTAAGAATTTACCCAAAAGAAATAAGAGATGTACAAAATGATTGCTATAAAACACTTATTATAAAAGTAGGAAATAGTTAATGTCCCATCACAGGAAGACAGTTAAATTATGATATACCTTTACAGTGGAATAAAATGCAGCCATTACAATCAGGTTTTCCAGAATGCTTCCACTTTTAAACAAGATATGTATCTGGATGGAGAGAGAGAAAGAGTATGAGATAGTCTCCAGAAAGTTAACATGATGAAGGTGAATGATAGGATTGTGGGTGATTTTCTAAACATCTCAAAACAAATGTGTATTATTATTGTACTTCATATAAAGTCAGTATTTTTTAAATCATCTTTAGAGAATAAATAATGGACTGAATAATGGTCAAGATAATCTTGAATGGAAGAAGCAGTTACTGAATAGTACACACAGCAAAACTATATTTTCATAAAATTATATACATGCCTTAATATGAAAAGAGAATAAAGACTGAAAGGAAACAAAATGTAAACAGTGTCTAGATTAAACAATTATTGATAATATTTATTCCTTTATATTTTTCTATATTTTCTAAAATTCCTAGAACTACCTTTATTCAAATTAATATCTACATACAGAAAAAAAATCAAAGAGTACAAAAACTTCTTTTATAAGCATTTCTGTTTTGTTCATTTGATGCTTAGTCCTCAGCTCTAAATAATGGGCTCATACCTCTTGTGGTATCCAGCTCCCCAGATGACCCCCAGTGGTCCCTCACTTCCTGATATTCAAACTCTTCTAGAGTCCTCTTCTAGAAAGAAGAACATATGTGGCCAATAGGATATTGCAGAAGTGACAGTGTGACTTCTGGGGCTAACAATTGGCTTCTTGGATCACTCACTCAGGAGGAAGCAGCTGTTGTGTCATCAGGGCACTAAAGCAGCCCTGTGGAGAAAAACTGAGGCCTCCTGCCATCTGCGGGGGCGGGGAGGGGGGCTGCACCATATTGGGAGTGAATTTTACAGCCCCAGGCAAGACTTAACGTGACTGCAACCTCAGGAGAAACTGAACCAGAACTCCCAGGCAAGCCACTCCAAATTCCTGGTGCACAGAGTTAACAAACGTTATTGTTTTAAGCTGCAAAGGTATGGGGTAATTTGTTATGCAGCAGTAGATAACAAATGCACCTCTATTTTTTCATGTATCAATTGTGAGCATATTCTATGAATGTTCTACCACGACAGATAAGAATTAGCTCACTCTCACCTCCCCCATTTGCAATGCCTTCCTCCTCTTTTTCCCAGTTTTTGGTAATTGTGTCCTTTAGTGAGTGAGGGAATTCTGTCCATTAGAGTTGAGACTATAAATGATATGCCTAAAACTCTCTGTCTTCTCCCATCAACTTTCAATGGCACCTCTTAATTTCAATATATAATATGAGGGTTCTGTGACTCCACCCCACTCTACACGCCTACCCATCTTCTATCTTTTGTCAGTTCTGCCTTCGCTTTAAGATCATAAAACCTGATTACATTTACGCCGTGTTCCATGTCCAAGTAATTCCTTAATGCTCCATCTAAAGGTTGATACTGATATTTGAGAACATAACTATAGCATTATGACAATGTAAACATTTTTTTTCTCCAGAAAAGCCATGTTATGTGGTAGGATTACATTTCCACTTCTATTGATCTAGTGTGATGAATCCTAGGGGACCTGAAGGAACATGTTTCTGCGATAAGATCAAATGGTTTCTCTTTTTTTAGATTCTATCAATATCTCAAAAGCATTCCATATCTCAGTTTGCTTCACATTTGGCCATGTCTTCCCTTTACAACTTTTTCCCTATACCAGTATTTTCATATATCATCCTCATTTTTTCAGTATGATCTTTCAGTTTTTTGCAGCAATTGAGTGCATCCATTCCATTCTTCCTAATGTCGTTTTTAGAGTCCACAACACACTGGACTTATTGCTTTCAATGCTACCCAGCTAGCATTCTGGCATTTCATTCCCTTGTATTCTTAGGTTAATTCCACCATTTCTTTTATTTCATGTCTTCCTGTTATTTGTTTTATCCCCTCATTTCTCTAGAGCATGCTGTCAAGTGTATTTTTCAGGTTGGCCATGTAAGAAGAAACTTTCTGTGACCTTGCCTGAAATGTCTTCATTTTTACCTCATACTAGGTCAGAATGTTGTTAGAGATTAGTTCTAGCTTTAAAAACCCTTTCTCTCAGAATTTTAAAGGTATTGTCTTAGAGACTCATTGTTCTTAAAGTACAACTTGATACCAGTCTGTTTGGTATCAAACTTCACAGGGGGGCTTCCCTGGTGGCGCGCGGTGGTTGAGAGTCCACCTGGCGATGCAGGGGATGCGGGTTCGTGCCCTGGTCCGGGAGGATCCCACATGCCGCGGGGCGGCTGGGCCCGTGAGCCATGGCCGCTGGGCCTGCACGTACGGAGCCTGTGCTCCACAGCGGGAGAGGCCGCAACAGTGAGAGGCCCTCGTACGGCAAAAAAAAAAAAAAAACAAACTTCACGGGACTTTCTTCCTCTCTGGAAGCTTTTAGAATCTTGTCATTATCTTGACTTTACTGAAATTTCATGGCACAACGTCTAGATCATTTGGCCACACTTGAATTCATTTAAAATGAAGACTCTCGTCTTTTCTCCACTGCAGTAAATTTTCTTCTGTCATTTTTTGACAATTCTCTCCTGGCCCTTTTCCATATTCTCTACTAATCAAATATTGAACCTTCTGAATTTATGAAGGTCTCACCTTTTCTTTCATATTTTCTTTCTCTTTTTACTTTGCTAAGTGTACTGTTGCCTCAACTCTACCTTCCATGATCTCTAAATATATAATTCTTAATTTTTTTAAATTTTCAAACTTTAGTTTGCTATTGCATTTAATTTGTATTGTATTTAGTGAGGTATGAAGATTACAAGCTAATTACATCACAGTAACAGTACAAGGTACAACTTTGATTTGAAAATCAGAAACCAGTAATCAGTCTTTACTGACCATTCTCTGCTCCAGGAAATCTCCTTCTTGGTGGCCCACGTCAGGTGCCTTTCTCCAGTCAATAAAATGGGACAAAGATTGTACGGTGGGTCACATACTATAGACCAGGGACACTGGGTATAGGGAAGACTAGGTTTCCTCAAGAAAGCAAGAGACTGGGAATGGGAATACACCCTATGGACTATTTTTCCCAACCTTCTCTTCCCTGAATCTGGTCTCCCCACTCTCCTCTTACCCTCTGAACCTGCTAGAAGAAAACTAAAAATTTCCCTTTACTTAAATATGCAGAGCAATTTAAATCCCCTTGTTCCAACCTTCTCATTCAGGACCATTCTCTTAGCCTTTTATAATGTTTTATAGTGTTGTATAACCACAACATAAATCTCTAATTTATTCAGCCATTCGACCAACCTTTACACCCAAGTGTTCAATGTGTCCAGTACTTCTGTCCTAGGAGCCAAAGATTCAGCAGTAAAAAATAGACAAAAATGCCTACCCTCATGGGGCTTATGCTCTAGTGGGAGAAACAGAGACTATGCAAAAGAAACAGAGACTATGTAGAATGTGATGGAGGAAAATAAAGCAGGGAACAGAGAATAAAGAAGGGTTTGCAATTTTTAATAGAGGGATCAAGAAAAACCTCAATGAACAAGGGACCACAGAGTAAAGGGACCAAGGATATCCAAGCAGATGGTTTAGCTTTACATTTTTGGCTTCTAACTGTCTACCCAGTTCACTTTGGTCCAATTTAAATGGATCTTTTCAGGAAGAGTCAGGGGTATTTAGTGATCAGAAGTTCTTAAGGCAATAATCAGAATCATCAGGAGACAGCTGGCCCATTCCAGGTCCTCTGGTACTTGGAGATATCAAATCAAGTAAGGTCTCCGTAGAAGAGGGTGATGACTGTAATGTTTTGATGACCACATGTATTTTTGTGAGGATCTTCTTTCCCCTCTTTCTAGTGCTTTCACTGAACCATAGCAACTAGCCTCTTTGCCTTCTTATGAGAAACGCTCACATGAGCCACATTTTCAGATGAGCAAAACACAACAACAAAACAACAAAAAGCCAACTATACTTTCTTTCACATAGAGTCATAGAAAAGAGCCATGTATGTGAATATAAACTGAACATCAGGGTCAAAGTTAGGGGATTCTTTTTTAATGTAAAATATCTACATCCATGAAGAGTGAACCCTAAGGTAAACTATGGACCCTGAATGATAATGACCTGTCAATGTAGGTTCATAGATCATAACAAATGGACCACTCTGGTGGGGATGTTGATAATAGGGGAGGTTATGCATGTATGGGGGCAGGGAAGTTGTATGGGAAATTGCTATACTTTCCTCTCAATTTTGTGAACCGTAAACTGCTCTAAAAAAGTAAAATCTTGATAAAAACTGATGGATTAAGTGCAGGGAGAAATTTCCACTCATTCAATCCTCTGAATATGCTAGAATCTAATTTGTGGGAAAAGGTCCTTTTTAAGACTGTTAATTTGGAGAAGCCCTACAAGTTTGTCTTCCTCAAGTTGAAAACTCCTGTTTTCACTATAGGAATGTGATGTAGAACAGGCCAGATTCACCTGCTCCCAAAGGACGCAGTGTCTCTCTTGATTACGGAACTCACCACTTTTGAAAGGATTCACATGCCTACTTGCCTACTTTCCCAACAAGACTGTGAGATCCTCTCAGACAGGGACCAAATCTCAGCCTTCACACAGTGCCCAGCAGCTAGCTGGTTCTTAATAAATGTTGTCTGCATAATGTATATCCCTCTTGGACTCATTGTAAGAACAATAAAAGCTAGCAGTTTTTGAGCACCTACTATTCTAGGCAGCTGGCATCATTATCTGTAACCCTCATAGCAACCAGAAAAGGTAGGTCCTGTGCCACTTTTACAGATGAGAAAAATGAGGCTCAGAGGATTTAAGTAATCAGTCTAAGTGTACACAACTAGCCAACATGGAAAGGCTAGGATCCTGCCCCTGGCATGTGTGACCCCAAACTACACTTTTGGTTACACCCTCTGCATTGCTTGAAGATAAGCAGATGAGACATCTCAGAAGAAGCAAGAAGAGAGGCCATCATCTCTACTTACTGTTTCGAGCAAGTCCGAAAGAACATGCTTGGAACATCCTAGCACACGGGAACGTAGGACTCGCCTGCCACCAAAGCTCTCCTTTTGCACACTTGGATGCATCATAGGCACAGTGCATGCTGCCCTTTCATCCCTATTCCAGCCACATTTAGAAAGAGGGGAAACTGAAGTAGAATGAGGTCAGCTGGCTTCTTATAGTAGGACCCACAAGCTCTTACTATTAGAACATGTGAAAGGCCCTATTTTTTTCGATTTCCCTTTTGGAGAAAAAAAAAAACATTTTTTTAATGGCAAGCAAACCACACCTGAGATTAATGAGAAGAATGCATAAAGGAAATACTTTGCCATTTTGCAGGCCCTCATGCTGCTCATATTTATAGACATCTTACCAAGAAAGCGTGTCTTGCAGAACGTGTCAGAATTAGGGACGTTGAATTTTCAGTAACTCTTGGCTGCTTCTAGCTGGGCTTTGAGTTTGACCAGGGCAGGTCTAATGGAGTGTGGTTTCCCCTACTTTGTTCAGGCTCTGGTGTGTTATCTCTCAGATAGCAGAACGGTCTTATGGTTTATTTGGCATGGGGTACAGAAAGGGCCCAAGTTACATAAGGCTATTAAATCACAACCTGCCTAGATGTCTTCCGAAGGCTGTTAGCCTAGTTCATTCTGGGCAAATACAATTAAGGTCTTGGATATTATGTACAGCAAATACCGGTGGAAAAAACCTCAAGTTCCTGGGTCTATTGATGCTGAGGGGTAGGAGGATCCATGTGGATCGTGTTCAGCGCTGCAGCTTGCACTGATTAAAACCCAACTTGTCATATTCTGTGTCGTTGTACTGTAGTTATAGTAAATGTTCCTTGTAATGCATTTTCAAGTACAAAAATTGCTTCAGAAAAGAACATTTAGAAAGCTAATTCTATTGAAACCAATGAAGTGTTGACACATTGCCTGATGCAGATTTGTGTAAAGAGGCTTGTTTTAAGTTATAAAAGTACAGTCCTGGAGGCAAAAATCAGTGACTCCTCAGTCTAGTGACTGAGAGAACAGTGAAGCAGTATGTTCAGCCAGCACCCCGTCATTAATCCTTTCCCGTAATTCTACCCTCGTCACCTTCTCCCTTGCCTGACTCTATAGAATTTCAAACCTGCTGCCAGCCCAGGAACTCGCTCAGAAACCATTCATTGCTCAGGCAAGGCATTTATAATGTTTGCTGATGTGGCGGTGAATAGAACACAGTGTAAATCTGGACTGAAGTGGGCTCTTTTTTGTCATCTAAATTGCTCCTCTGCCGTGTGTTCCATAAGCCTTCGAAATCACTGGGGGGTTTGACACCCTCATCTTTCTGAGAGTAGCATTTCACCCTGCCCAGCCCTGGGAAGAAAAAAGGATGGAGACTGTTTGCAGCCGAAAAGAGAGATACGGCATTAAGTAAAAAGCTTATTATTTACCTCAAACTAGGCCACTGGCTCCCACAGAAAACCTTCCATGCCTGCAGACCCTGTTAAAATCAAACATAAAAGCAAACATCCAGGCCCCCAGTGTAACCAAATAAGCAGTTTCGTGATGAGAGAAGGCTAGTGAATGAAGCGAGTGGTCAGCCAAAAAACCTGGTCTGATTTTCACATGAAAAGCTGTGCTGAGGGAGAAACGTGCCCATTGTTAGGTGGTGACTCCATGTTTCAAAGCTGCTTTGCCCCAGGAAGGTATTTAGGGATCTCGACAAAATAAAATGTGGAAACAAGGTTTCTGGTGGCAGCGGGTGGATGGAGACACACTTTCTTTTGTTCACTTAGGTGATGAATTCATCACATTTGCTATGGCTCTTTGCAGTCATGGTCATCTGTCTCGAAACCTGATTGAGTAACTAACTCTCTTTCCAGTTCTGTGCCTGGTATAACCAGGACATTCAACCAACCTTAGATTTTTTTTTAAATTGAGGTAAAATTTATATAATGTAAAATAAATCGTTCAGTGGCATCTAATACATTCACAAGATTGTACAACCACTACCTCTATCTAGTACCAAAACGTTTCATCACCCTAAAAGAAAATCTCATATGCATGAAACAGTTATTCCTCATTCCTACCTCTCCCTAACCCCTGGTAACCAATAATCTGCACTCTGTCCCTATGGACTTACATATTCTGCATGTTTCTTTGAAATGGAATCATATGACTTTTTGTGTATGGCTCTTTTCACTTAGCATGATGATGTCAAGTTTCATCCACCTTGTAGTGTACCTTTTTATGGCTGAATAATGTTTCATAGTGTGAATATACCACAATATGTTTATCCACTCATCTGTTAATGGACATTTGTGTTGTTTCTACCCTGTGGCCATTGTGAATAGTGCTGCTATACATACGTGTATGCTTGCATTTGTTTGAGTACCTGTTTTCTGTTCTTTTGGGTATATACTTAGGAGTGGAATTCCTTGGTCATAGGGTAATTCTATGCTTAACATTTTGAGGAACCTCCACACTGTTTTTCATAGCACTGATTCACTTGACATTCCCTTCAGCCATGTATGTAGGTTTCAGTTTCGCCACATCCTTGCCAACACTTTCTTTTTTCTTTTTATTCATTGATTTTCTTTATTTTTTTGGCTGCATCAGGTCTTAGTTGCGGCACGCGGGATCTCTGTTGAGGCATGCGGGCTCCTTCGTTGCAGCGTGCAGCCTTCTCTCTAGTTGTGGGGTGCAGGTTTTTCTCTCTCTAGTTGTGTCGCATGGGCTCCACGGCACGTGGGCTCTATAGTTTGCGTCATGTGGGCTCTCGTGTTGAGGCACGCAAGCTCAGTAGTTGTGGCGCGCATGCTTAGTTGCCCTGAGGCACAGTGGGATCTTAGGTCCCCAACCAGGGATCAAACCTGTGTCCCCTGCATTGGAAGGCGGATGTCTAAGAAATTTGCTTCTTGAGAGGATTTTATGATGAATCCAATCCTGCATAGAAGTGTCCTTTTGTAATTAATCTTCTGGTTTTTCAGTTATGTAAATTCTTATTTTCACGCACAGTACACTTTACGCTACTTTTTTTCCAAAAATATAAGTCAGTATTGAACTCAGAACTTGTTTTTATTGGAATATTCATAATTTAGTGTTTAGAGTCCCAGGCTGGCCCACAAAGCCTCTCTAACCTGTACCAATCTGAGCTATAGAGCTATAGGTATCATCCTCATCCTGGAGCCTGGTAGCAGAACTCATTTATAGCCAGGAGGAAGAAGAGTGTACAGAGCTGGTCCTGGGCAGAATTTGGAAATGGAGAGTGGTTTTGGCCTTCCCCACATTCCTTCTGTAGGCCTTTCCTACCACCCAACGCCCTTCTCCCTCGTACCCTCATGTCCACTGTACTCAGGAGCTGTGTTGAGCACCCACCCTCCCCTTTCCATTCTCCCCTCCAAGCTGACCCTCCACTCCTTCAAAGCACTCTCTTCTCTGAAGACACTTCATCTCCCAGTCAAAACTGTCAGTTTCTCGGTGCCCTCTGATAAGCCCATTTCAAAAAGGCCTTTGAACTTCAAAGAGATTTGGAAATATGAGATTTGGTAATCCTTAAAAATGACCAATTTATGGAATATCAGTGGTGAATTCTTTAGGACTAAAGAACTCCATAAGCAGGCCAATATTATCAGAATATCTCTTGAATCTGTGTCCTTAAGCCTTAACATCTTGTCCAGGTTTCTTCACTTTCTTCCCCTTTGAGCCCAGATTTTCTAAGAATCCCATGGTTTCTTCATGAAGATTCCCACAACAGCCCCAGTGTGGAGGATGGGAAATTATGGTGAGACAGGTCCAGTGGAGCCATTGCGTCGAGAGGATTTTGTATCTTCCAGGTGCCTATAAGTTTAGGAGAACTTCTATTGTGTTTGGATGACCTGAGATTCACAACCAGACCTCCTCTCACAAAGAAATTTTGAGGTGTCATTTGTGGTTTACAGCCCTGTGCCCATTTTTTGTTATTTTTAAAATCTTCTTTCTTTCTGGATCCACCTCCTTTCTGAAATCCCAGAGGTACATATTAATGTTCCATTTTACAGATATGGAAACTGAGGCCACAAAATCCTAAGGAACTTGTGCAAAGTGATAGAGCTAGTAAGTGGCAGAGCCAAAATTCCAACCCTGATCTGTCTCCTTTCAGAGCTGGAGCCCTTAACCACTATACACACTACCCCGGTCAATCGGCCCTCCCAGAATCGTAGTCCTGGAGCAGACCTTTGAGACCACTGAGTCCAGCTAATTTATTTCTCAAATGCCAAAGTGTTGTGAGCTCTCATTATTTATATACCTCTCGGTATTAATCAAGGCTCTCCAGAGAAACAGAGTCAACAGGATGTGTATAGAGGGAAATAAAGATTTATTTTAAGGAATTGGCTCATATGATGGTGGAAGCTTGGCAAGGGCAAAATCTGATGGAGCAAGCCCACAGGCCGGAGACCTAAGGAAGAGTTACAGTTTGAATTCAAAGGCTGTCTGCTGGCAGAATTCCTTCTTACTCAGGGAGGCCAGTCTTTGTTCTATTAAGACCTTCAACTGATTGAATGAGGCCCACATTTTGGAGGGCTTTCTGCTTTACTCAGCTCTATTGATTTAAATTTTAAGCGCACCCAAAAGAAACCTTCAAAGAAACACCCAGATTAATGTTTGATCAAATATCTGGGCAGCGTGGCTAAGCCAGGTTGATACACAAAATCACACTTTCCTTCTCTGTCATCGTCGGCACATTCAGAGTCACCCAGGCTCTGATTTCCCTCAAGTGAATGAAGTGTTCTTGGACTAGCATCACGTGTATGCAAACTACGTTTCACTCACCTCTTTGTTCACCCAGTAGCAGCTCTTGCGTGACTTTTTGGTGGACAGTTGTATTTTAGTCCTGAGCCCAACCATCTAAGCTATGTTATAGGATCCCAGTCTCTCGTGCGTGTCCATACAGTGATCCGACCAATGAAACCCTCTCAGATTTCCTCTGAGGCAGAGGCAAATGCTTCGGTTAATTCGTGTGGTCAGGTCTCAGTTTGAGAGAGACATGTTTTCTTGGCCCAGAGTTTAGAATTTCATGCTGATCTGGTTGACACAGGTCAGATCAGTTTGACCCACCGCGGCAGTAGTTATCCTTTGATCTGGAGTCTAGTTTGTAATGTGACCCATTCAGATGGCTTTCCTATGATAGTCAAGCAAGACAAAACCAAATCATCCCATTTATCTTAATGGGCTTTATTTTTTGTCTTTTTTCTTTCTTTCTTTTTATTATTTTTTTTAGACTTGAGACCTTGCCGATCTTTTGTTGAAAAGAAAAAGGAATCTGTGTATCTATCTGATGGGCTTTGAAATACATCAGGTGTTTAATGTTATTGTCCTCTGTTCTCCCCCTGGTGTGCTGAATCATATCTTAAAAGTTCAACAACCATTCAGTGGGTCACCATTCAGTATACCGTGTCATTATCAAAGATTTGGATTTACAAAATGCTACCTGGAAACAAAGCCCACTTAACAGGCTGTTGTCCCTGAGGCCACCTCTGCTGCCTGAGACGGGTCTTCTAGTAGGAAGTCTGTCTGTCTGACATTTGTCACTGCCCTTTGGGAACTTGCAAGCCTGAAAATTGCTGGGTGAATTACGTAATTTTATGTGACAAAAGAAACATCCACGACAGTGTTCTTACACTAATATACACACCTGGGCATGCATCACTTTTCTTTCATAAACACTCGTATGTTGGCAATGAACGTGTGAACAGATAAACTTCATTTTAATCGTTAAATGCATGCCAAGAAAGTTGTCTATTCACAGATACTCTCCAAGTGTTAAAGTGAAGGAGGAAAACCCGTCCGTGAAATAAATTCTGTGATGCATTGCTTCAGGGAAAAAAAGAAATGGTGAGAGAATACGCATTCCAGGATGCATCTGTTTGTCAGGTAGAAATATTTCGTAAGAGAAACACATACCTGTACTTAGTACCGCTTCCCAAGCTTAAGCAGCATCATGAAATGCCTGGACGCGACTTGGGCTTACTGCTTTTAGAATAACAAAGTGGCTTTCTCTCTACACTTAATGATGATGAGGATTACTTGTGTGAAACACAGCAGCACAGTGCTTTACGCAACGGTCATAAACCACCTCACCTAAAATGCATTTTTGCTTTTATACCTCAGTGAACAGCTCTGAGTAAATGATCCGTCCTTGAGTTGTGTATACAGAGAGAAGATCAGCATTGGGTTGTTGTTTTAATAAACTGGAAGGCTGCCAACATTCTCTGGGAAGAGGACAGAGACATTAATGCTAGCATGCAATCTAGCCCGTGTTTGGATTTAAGACGGAATTTAATCTTCTTGCCTCCTTTCCCTTTTCCCCTCCCCCTTGCCAGTCCTTTCTTCCCTAAATACACAGTCTCTTTTCATGGAGTTAACGCCAGCTATCTTAAACAGCATGAACTAATAAAGCATGGCATTTCTAAAAGAGGAGGCATTTACAAATGTGGGAATGTAGAACATTTAAAATTCTTTCTCTGTACTTCGTTTAAGAGAGTGGTGATTAATGAGTTTATGTTATCTATCAAAATGCTTCCATCATGCTGGTGATGGGACGCGGGATTTATGGTAATGAAAAACCTGCAGTCCCTCCCTTGTATCTAAATCTATCAGCCCCGCATTCATACAGAAAGCACTAAATGATATATTTGTAGCTATCTGAAAGCAAGATCATTTTTAAGAGCTTATGTACTGCCAAAAGGGAACATTCTTAAAATATAGGAAAGGAAATGATTTCCTTTCCAACCTATTGCTCGAGCAAGCATCATACTACAAATATCAATCTCCTACTGAAAAAAAGGAAAATACTGAGCAGATGATGATCACATGATTAGGCTAGTAATGCTCGATGAATTTCCTGTAATTTTCTTGGAACTCCTTTGTGATACATTTGCAAAGGGTCATACAGATTTTCATTGGGAGAATTTGAAATTGTTCTTTGTGCTACACGTCTTAGAAAGAGAAAATCTACCAGTACCTTGAATAAAACGCACTTGGTTCCATCTGTCAGGTGAGAGTATGCCAAGTAGCCCAATAAAAAAGTTCATCCATGCTCAGCAACTAGAGGAAAACGCAGAGTCATCCCACCCTCTTCATCAGGCAGATATTTCTATTTCTGCAAGACCATGTAGAAAGGATAAAAGTGTGTTTTAAAAATTGCCTATACCTTGCTCAAAATGGTGCCAACAAATACACGTAACATACCCTGTTATCACCTGGGTATAAGAATGAATATATTAGAGGCGACGATACTGGGTCAGGTTCCCAAGGCAAAGTCTCTCAACATGTGAAAGGGTGTGGATGAGACCTGAGGTGTGCTAAAAGAAATCTGTTTCTGCGAGTAGTAAAACATATTGAACTTCACAACTAATTTATTTTTTTAAATATTGACCAAATTAAGTGTACATTCATAAAAATCTCAGTCTCTGTTACTTTAAACTTTGAAATGCTTTGATGGGGATGGGAGAAAAGGGGGAGGAGTCACCCCCAGAAGAAGCAGAAATTTTTTTGTAACGCTCCTGAGCATTGTTACGTGTTGTGTATGCCTTAATGGGGGAGGTGGAAGAAAGCACTATTCTTTGCATCCCGAGGACCCCTCTCTATCCTTACTCTGTAAACAGTCATTTTAGTCAGGGTCATCTACATGTCAGGCTTTTGGGTGCCTACATTTTAAGCTGATCCGTTTCTGTGTGCTTTGGCAAGCAGAGAAAGAGCGCTGTAGTGGAATATTTTTCTTCAGGCAGAATTTCTACCTCCAGAGTGTAGACACAAGCTCAGTGTGTTCCAGAAACAGCCCAGACTTGTATGCCTTTGCCATTTCCTGCTGGTTCTGCTACTTCTGCCTCAGAGAGATGCAAAGGATTGAGAAACACAGCTAAAGAGAAAGGAATCCCAGAGGCCACAAGGCGAGTGGCAACAAGCGAGCGTGTGTGTTCTGTCGTACAGGGCTGGGTTTGAAGGGGGTGAGGGAGTCTTGCTCACATCACAAGCTGCCTGTGCAGCAAATAGATTCTTCTCCCCCTCCTCCCACTACTAGCACTGCAGAAAATGCCATCTATCAAAACGCTCTTAGAAGCAGTCCCTGATGATGCTGGAATAAAAGGCTGTTATGACAACTGTGAGGTGGGAGGAGCCTCTTTTCACCCAGCTGCCTGTCAGCCTGGGCATCAGGGACCCTTTAGATTTGTAAGGTCACATCAGGAGCCTGGCTCCCAGCTGACGTGTTCTCTTGCTGCCCCCTTCCCCCATCCTACCTCCAGATGACCTCAAGCTTGGTCCTTGGGGTCAAAGTCACAGGAGGGCAAATGTCATTTCCTACTGATAGTCTGTTCCTTGTCTTTTTCTGGCCTCAGTGGTCTTACTCTGGCCCAGAACTTTAATACTCATAGATGGTCCATGTTTAGCAAAGAAATGATGAAGCATTTTCAAGTTTCAAACCACTTTTCTAGTCTACACTGAGGTTGGTTTAGTTTTGAGGAAATAACGTAATGTCAACATTACCGTTGCCAATATATCTGCCTCACTGGCTCCCAGTATTAAAATGCTGTTAATAGTTAGGTTGGTTGGGTTTTTTGCCAGGTTGGTAAGAAAACCATGAGAATATCACTGTCTTTTCAAGGGGCAGGGCTTTTTTTTTTTTTTAATTACCAGGGAGAGGGAGGGAAAAAGTTATACTTATTAGGTAACAATGAGAAGGTAGAAAAGCTCCTAAGAAAACATCTTTAATTGCTTAAATTTTATAAGACAGAGAATGAAGAAAGCAGACACACATTTCAAGCAAAAACTCCATCAACATTTTGCTCCTCAAGCAGAGTTACAAAGAATAGAAACTAGTCAAGCCACAAAAATAACTAGAAGGAAAAGGATTTTATGCTCTCACGTATCTGTTTGCAGGCTTTCTCACTGTTGTCCCTGCCACTACACACATTAAGAACTCTTTTAAAGGACTGACAGTCGGGAGAAAAAAGAGTCCTGGGATCAGTAACGATGCTGTACCCCACCCTTGTGGAGCCTGGGGCAAAAGGAAAAATCAATAATACTAATTATGTTTTATTTAAAATTTTGGTAGTTTGTTCATCATGAATTTTTGGCATTAATGTTGACTTTTTAAATATTGCATTAAAATATCATTTATCATGATTACTCAGGTTTTTGGTATCCCCTAAATTTTGTACCCAAGGCAAGTGACTGACCGGCCTCATTCACCTTACCCTAGTCCTGGCCCTACTTTCAGAGAAAAATAAAACAAAACAAAACGGAGTAACTGACATAAGTGATTTTCCTAAATTTAGCAAGCTTCAATGAACATAGGAATTGAACACTAGTTTTTTGTTATTGTTGTTTGTTTTGGGGGGGGGTTTAATTGAAGTATAGTTGATTTACAGTGTTGTGTTAATTTCTGCTGTACAGCAAAGTGATTCAGTTATACATATATATACATTCTTTTTTATATTATTTTACATTATGGTTTATCACAGGATATTGAATATAGTTCCCTGTGCTATACAGCAGGACCTTGTTGTTTGAAGACTAGTTTTTAATTATTGGTGTCACCAACACTTATTGTTTTCTAAAATACATGTCAAAATTCTTAGGAGTCTGGAACATTTTATGTAAATTAGGTGACAAATTTGGAGATGCAATCGGGATACTTTTCTTTCCTGACTCTTACTTCTGGCCAGTAGCCCTGCACCCAGTGAGTGTATGACAGTCATTGCCCCAAAAGGAGGACATGAGCCCCAGAACAAAGGAGTGAATTGAGTGGCTGCATAGATTTTGTAAATATACGCGGGGGAAAGTCTAAAAAGCTGTAATGTTAAATTGCAAGAGTCAAGTGATTGAGAGAGGGCAGATTTTTCTCAATTCTAAAAGTTTGTATTTTAATATCAAGAAACAAACCCTTAAAAAGTCAGTCATAGTGTTTATACCTTAAATCACACAACAGGGAAAATGTGTGATGCCATAAGAACCTACCATTTTCTTTTTTTTTTTTTTTTTTTACATCTTTATTGGGAGTATAATTGCTTTAGAATGGTGTGCTAGTTTCTGCTGCATAACAAAGTGAATCTGCTATAGGTATACATATATCCCCATATCCCCTCCCTCTTGTGCCTCCCTCCCACTCTCCCTATCCCACCCCTCTAGGTGGTCACAAAGCACTGAGCTGATCTCCCTGTGCAATGCAGCTGCTTCCCACTAGCTATCTATTTCACATTTGGTAGTGTGTATATGTCAGTGCCACTCTCTCACTTCGTCCCAGCTTACCCTTCCCCCTCCCCATGTCCTCAAGTCCATTCTCTCCGTCGGCGTCTTTATTCCTGTCCTGCCCCTAGGTCCATCGGAACCATTTTTTTTTAGATTCCATATATATGTGTTAGTATATGGTATTTGTTTTCTCTTTCTGACTTATTTCACTCTGTATGACAGACTCTAGGTCCATCCACCTCACTACAAATAACTCAATTTCGTTTCTTTTTATGGCTGAGTAATATTCCATTGTATGTATGTGCCACATCTTCTTTATCCATTCATCTGTCGCTGGACACTTAACAACCTACCATTTTCCACCTGAAATTAAATAAGCATTCAATCAGTAGAGAGTAAAAGAAAAATCTTGGGGAATGTGATAAAAGTGTAGATATCAGTAGATACCCGAGAAGGTTCTTACCTACCATGGGGTAAGACACCAGTGGAAGCCAGAAGAGACTGGATTAAATATGGATCAGAGGCATGGATGATACATAAGTCCCCAGGAGCATAGAGAGCCCAGAGAAGTTAAAGCAGAGAGGTAATATAGCACAGATTAGAAGAGACCCCATGGTCAGAATCCCAGCTCTGTCACTAACTAGCTATGTGACATTGGGCAACATGGCTTCCCTGTGCCTTAGTTTTCACACATGTTAAGTAGAGACCATAACACTGTATATGTTACATGAATTAACTTATATGAAGAGCTTAGAATATTATGTGATGAGTATAAGTACAGTTTTATATGTTTGCTATTATACTGTTACTCCTGAGAGGAATGCAAAAAAACAGTATGAGAATTCTAAATTAACTGAAATTTATAATATATGGAAATATATTTTAAACTAGAAGTGACTGAGTTTACCTTGACAAGTTTGTTTTCCACCATAAAAGATGGAGATTCCAAAGCTAGGTTCAGTTCAATTATAGAGATATAAAGAAACCTGCAGTTTTGTACACTGCATCCATTGTAAGACAATTATCCTTGGTTCTCCCCTGTTTCAACACATCTTGGGAGTAGAGCCACTGACTGCCTTTTTTCCAGACTATATTTTCAAGGTTGTTTGTATAGTAGAAGACCTCGGAAGATGTACTGTTTCCCTCCTAAGAAAACAAGGCATGTTTGTTTGTTGTCCAGTAAAATAAAGATAGTGTCTCTCTCCAGGGCAAAGTTCAGGCAGGCTCACTGCCCATTATAAAAGATTTTGGTTCCCTAAGCTCAGGGTTCCCCTGTTGTAACAACCCACTCTAAGTACAGACATCACCTGTCCTTCATTGTATTCCCTATGGGAACTGGGGCAAAGGGAACTGAGACAAATACTATACTTTGGCTACTGCTAATGCTGTGAATAATACTTCTTTGTCTCTGACCCAAGAGTCTCTTGTTTTCTGCCAAAATCCATGACACTGGCAGGATAACTTATTAGCTTGCAAGTAGGTAAAATCTCAGAACCTTCACATCCTATTTAGTATATAATCACATCCTATTTAGTATATATCAATAATTTGATTTACTGCAATGAGATTTAATAGTATCATAAGAACACTAACTTTTTCACTTTAATGAGTTTTTCACTGTTTTATTCTCAAGCCACTCAAATACATATGCTTGATTTATTCTTTACCCACATTTTTCTTTAAAAAAGAAAAATACCTGTCTATATTTAAACAGTAATTAAAGGTTTATGCTAGTGACTAGAGATGTCCAAATGTGGTACATTCTGAACACATACACAGTCCAGGGGTATACCATTACCGAAACTAAGAACACTGAAAATGAAGATTTTCAAGGAGTGCAAATTCCATTTCTCCACCTGCCACATTCAGAGGAGGACATGGAATAAGAATCCATTAACATCTCAAACTCAAGTTCAAGATGATACCTTGAAGAAAGTAATAATAACAAATAGTAAATTCAAGACAATTAGAACGTCCATTATTTTACGATCCCTGAATAAAAACAATCAGGTCACATTTTTTCAGATTATTTAAAGAAACAGAAAGCAAATCAAATGATGGTTCTTCTATAAATATACAGTGAGATCACACAAGCAAACATACAGGATATATACTCACACCACCACAAATCTTGAAGAAGGGAGTCAACGTTTTTAGCTCTACCCAAGCCTGGTCATTCTGGAATAACATGTTTCTGCCATCTGCACATTTGTGAATGACTTGTAGAAACTGACATCTAAAATAACTTGATGGGGGTAATTAAACCTAAGCAGTTTTGGCTACTTTCTCAAATGTCATAATAAAAGGGTGAAATTATATACTAGACAGAGTTGTTTTCCAAAGTGGGAAACATAAAAATTTAGGGAGACGAATTATAATGTTATGAGAGGAGTATTTTTACTGAATAAACCAATGAATGTGGAGTTGCTGGGACGTTTCACCTCATGCCCTGCTGTGGGAGTTGCCGTTCCTCTCTGCTTTATTCCTCCTCCACTTTCCTTACTCACTCATTATCAAATACACTCATCTTGTTTAAATAACACAGTACTTAACCTCCATTTGATGTTGGGAATGTAGGGCTGCTGAAATTATAACCAGAAGGATAGGAGAGAGCGTGAGAGAAATAGAGAGGAAAATAGAAAGAAATTTCAGATTTAAGTCCCATAATGACCAAAAACTATTTTAAGTTCAAAGTCTGACATCTATTTCTGGAAGGAAAAAGCCAGACGGATAGTAAATATTTTAACCTGGTAAAACTGGAGATGCGGATAGCTGTTAATAAGCTGAGCATCTGTTTCAGGATTTTAACATAGTTGTATATTAACAGAGTCCACTGACCTTAACAGAGTCCACTGACCACCCATCAATACCAAATGTCCACCTAAACAACTCTCCTAAAATCATGGAAGCTGAAAGAAAATACAGTAAAATGAATTTTAAGTGGGATGCATTTTCTGCTTACCTGTGGGATTTTCAGACCCCTCAATACCAAAATTTTGTCTTTTAAAAAGGTTTATGGAGACTCAGATGCTACCCTTAGAAATCACTGATCTTAGTTGTTATTAGTTGGGTTATTTATAGTTGTCGAGAAACAACATGTGTGGATTAACTTTGGACTTCGGAATTATTAAAAGAACACATAAAGAATATCATCTATTACAGTCTTTCTAAGCCACAGAGCTTCTAGGATTTGGATACACAATGGGCTTCATGGAAAAATAGAACAGTTGCTCAAAATGTTTGTGGAAAGAACCTGAACTCAGTTGACCCACCTTTTTCATTTATCTAGAATTTCTTTTTCCCAAATGAAACTAGGGCCAGTAATCTGCGATTCAATAGGGAATACTTCTATTAGCCAGGAATTTATGCTAAGCCACTTCACGTTCCTCCACGATTTTCAGCCTATGTGTGAGACTGACTTTAGTTTGAACTCCATTAACTAGTTTAATTGGTGCTCTTTGGTTATACACAAAAGTAAGTTATATCTAGTTGATGCCGTAAGAGGGCTTTGTTGTCAGGCATATCCCAATCACAGGAAAGGTGGTGGTCTAAGGCAGGGAGTTAACAGGGACTAGAGCTCAGATGAACCAGGATTCTTTAGGTTTCTCTTCTCTGTGATTCTCAGCATACCATGTTTTTCCTTGAGGTTGAAACTGTAATTATCAATATCTTAAATCTTTCTAGCTCTGCCAGCAAAGAAGAAAGTACTCCCCCTAGTTATGAATAAAAAATAAAATTTAAAAGTCTCAAGGAAAGATTCTTATTGGTTGGCCTGGGCCATGTGACCATTCCCATGTCCAGGTAGTCAAGGAACAAGAGTGGCAAGTCCAGGGGCTTCCCTGGTGGCGCAGTGGTTGAGAGTCCGCCTGCCGATGCAGGGGACACGGGTTCGTGCCCCGGTCTGGGAAGATCCCACATGCCACGGAGCGGCTGGGCCCGTGAGCCATGGCCGCTGAGCCTGCGCGTCTGGAGCCTGTGCTCCGCAACGGGAGAGGCCACAACAGTGAGAGGCTCACGTACCGCAAAAAAAAAAAAAAAAAGAGTGGCAAGTCCAGTGAGATCTCCACAGTTAGCCTGAGGGGAAAAGAACTTCCTCAGCAGGGAGGAGTGAATGCTAAGCAGGTAAAGCAGTAGTTATATACTTACCTGAGGGAAAGGTTTTGCTTTTACTTACATATAATATGGCCTAAGCTATAGCAATCTGTGTAATAAAGAACCCGCTGGGCTACTTTACTTAATATGCCAGCTGTGGGTAAGGCAAGTAACTGAGACTTGTGCATTCATGGTACAGCCTGTCCAATATTTAGTCCAAATTCCCTTCATTCAATGGACAGGGAAATAGAACCTAGAGAAATAAAAGATAATCCACACACATGAATGTTGCAAGTAACAGTGTCTTAGTCCATTTGAGCTGCTGTAACAAAAATGCCATAGATGGGGTAGCTTAAGCAACAAACATTTATTTCTCACAGTTCTGGAGGCTGAGAAGTCCAAAATCAAGACACTGGCAGATTTAGGGTCTGCTGAGGGCCACTTTCTTGCACTGTCCTCACATGGCAGAAGGGACACGGGAGCTCTCTGGGGCCCCTTTTATAAGGTCACTAATCCCATTCACAGGGGCTCCACCCTTATAATCCGATCACCTACCAAAGACCCCATCTCCGAATGCTGTCACATTGGGGATTAGGTTTCAACATATGAATTTTGAGGGGACACAGACACTCAGACTATAGCAAACAGTTAAGAAGAAATCCAGTTGCTCCCAATGCATGTTGTAGGGTGATCTGACATCCTGACTCACATACCCTATCAGAATTTGGTGAGGCCTGATTTGGAGGTGAAGTCTGAAGATGCCAGTTAAGAGCTTTTTCATCTAATCAAGATCAGAGAAAGGACCAGGATCCTCTTTCTCAGGCTGGTACCACTGCACAGTCAAAGTCAAAGCCTCAAGACATTGTAGTTGGTTTAATGAAAACTTTTGAGAGGAGGAGCAGTCATAACCCTAAATGGAAGCCCTTCCTGTTGCACGCCCACCTCCACCCACTGCAGCCGTCGAGCCAGCCCATTCTCCTCCTACTTCCTGGAGGGCAGAGCTACAAGCTCCAACAGTCAGTCTGACTCCCTTCCTTTCAAACACTGAGCCACTTATATATTTATATAGAGATTTAAATTTACAGTCCTGGATGGACAGTAATCTTACCTAATTCACGTCTATTTAACGGAAATCGGTTTACTAGAATGTAACCTTGTATTGGGAAGATGAAATCTTTCTGCTCGTATGTGAATATGTAAGTTCCTGAGCTAAATTTCTTTCAGTTGTACAGAGAAAAAGAAAATAACTTAACCTCTTCTGGGTGGTAGCTGATCAAATTCAGGGCTAGGCTCTGCTTGACTCCTCTCTTTCTCCCCTGGGCCAGGGTATTCTAATTTCCAGTGTCTGGTTCTCAGGCCACCTTCCGTCCCACCGGCTTCTGCTTGGTTGTAGGTTGCCCATCTGGATGTGAGATGTTCTCTACATTCTTGTCCAACCATGAAGGCTCCGCCAGCCCCACAGTCCAGTCCTCTCAGCCCTTCTGGGCCCCACCCTGGGACCCAGGAATTCACACCACCTCCTTTTCACCACTCTGCACAGGATTAGATGGAGCTGTCCTTGGGCCTCCCTGCGTTGCTCATGGCTACGCTGTCACGCCAATACCAGCTGCTCCAGTGCCAGACCAACCTTGAGGCTTATAAGAGATTAAGGGTTCCTCAAGCTACACTGTGAGGACAAGCACAAAGTCTGCAGCTCCCAGATTCCCCCAAATTTACACACATACACACACACACTCTCAGTCTTGGGACTTTGACATCACTTCTCAGGATCCCCAAAACACCCAATTAAATAACTGACAAATGTAACAGGTAATTTTAGATATTAACAAGAGAGGAAACTAGGAAAATGCATATGGAAATTCTCTGTGCTCTCTTTGTAACTTTTCTGAAAACCTACAATTATTCCAAAATTTAAAGTTTACTTAAAAAGTAATGAGAATGGAGAAGTGAATGTAAGTATGGATGGGACAGGATTAACCATGGACTGATGGTTGTCGAGATGGGGTGATGAGTACATGGGGTTCACTATACTGCTCTGCCTACTTTTAAGTTGTAAATTCTCCGTAATAAAAAATTAAGTAACTTTAAAATATATATTATGGGACTTTCTGTAGACTCTTAAAAGTCTACATAAACCGTAGAAGCCAGTAATCTGATACTTTATTCTCTCTGTATAATTTCTACCATCAGGACACTGGTGCTTAATTAGTAGGGCAAATAAAAAAAGAGTAGAAAGAATAGAAAAACAGCAGAGTCGAATGTTATCCAACTACACGATTTGCTTATGTTTTTTGTTTTGTTATTAGACCACCTCAAACTCTTTCTCCTTCTTTTATATTTTTAAAATCTTTTTCACCTCCATTTTTACCACTTTTTAGATCTCTTCTGTATCATGTGCCCATCGATGTGTCACTTGGCATAAAGTCCCACTACAATGTAACAAAACATCCAAATAATCGTGGCTTACACAAGATAAAACCTTATGTCTCTCACACGTAACATTAGTCTGGAGATCAACAGTCCAGGACTGTCATGGCAGCTCCACAGAGATTTCAGTGGCTCTAGCTCCTTACTGTCCTCCACTCCTCAATTCCTGGGATGTTGCCCTGGTCATCAGGCTTACAAGATGGCTTCTAGAGCTCCAGCCATCACACTCACATTCCAGGCAGCAAGAAGGCAGGTCAAGCCACTTCCCTTTAAGGAAACATCCCAAAAGTCTCACAGAATACTTCTGCAAACCTTTCACTGATCAAAACATACTCATACAGCCAATCTTAGCTTCAAGGCGAACTGTGGAATATAGTCTTTTAATTGTACCCTGGCTGTCCTCTATAAAACCAGAGTTCTATGACTGAAGGAGGGGAGAATGGATGTTGGGTAGGCAATTAGCAGCCTCTGCCACAGTCAGCCGTGGGAAAAATCTGAACATGCAGTGGCAGAGCAGCCCAACCATGACTTATGCCCAAATTAATTACCCGGCTAGGGCAGTCAGCAAAGATCTGGAAGTATCTGTCATCCCACATACGCTGCGGACTGGTTTATGTTGATTGGTTTGACTGAAAGTTAAAACTAGAAAAGTGCCTGTGGATTCACCCTTCACAGCAAGAGACCATCTATCTACACAGGATCCGATATATGTGCATTTGTGTCAGCCTCATGTAGGGCACGAGATATGCCTGCTGTGACTATAATGTCCTTTAAACCTAAAATGGAAGCATTACAGATTCCTCCTAGCAGTCCTCTTGACCCTCTGGGAGACCTTCTGGGCTCATGGCCAGTCTCCAGAGAGATTCCTGTCTGTCTGCCTGCTAGGAGACACATTCTGGGCTCCCTGCCCACGTTCTAACCTGCTGCTCATGCGGGTAGAGAGGGATGTCTATTTGGGTCAGTCCTGACTGATTATCCTGTTGTCTTGAAGCAGGTTCACTTGAATACTCCACACATAACCAACTGTGTACACCACACGTCCACATGCTGGGTGCCCAGTAAAAGCAATGAGGGATGGTGGAAAGAGCATCTGAAACCTGAGACTGAGGATAAAGACTGAGCAATTCTTGGTCCGGCTGGTGCGACCTTAGGCAAGTCACTGAGTCTCTAAGCCTTGGTTTTCTCATATGTCAAGCAGGGATATTGCTACTTCCTCTCCTTTCCCTGAAGGCTGATTGTGAAGCTAGGTTGCAGTAAGATAGTACATGTCAAAGTAAGGTACTTTATCTGTTACTGTTAATATTGTTGCTTTCATGAAAATGTGAGCTGTTGACAAAAAAAGAGAAGAGAAACAAAAAATAGTGATAATGTGGTTCAGGCCCATTTGTCTGTGGCTAAGAAAAAGAAATATAGTAACTAGTGCCAAGTCTGCAAGGCAAAACAAAAAGAAAATGAATCAGTGAAATTTTATCAGTCCCAGAAAGAAATGACTTGTCCCACGGAGTAAACTTATAATATTCTAACCTCCATTTCCATTTATTATTAACTATTCCTTCCACAGAATACTAGTCCAAAGAGTAAAGCTATCATTAAAGATCCTGTTCTCCCTGCACTGAAAAGGTCAAATAAGTTTTATTCCTTTTATTTAAGTCAGCTTTAAAATACAGCTAGGCTCCTATATCAACAGCAAAGACCCAAAACACCCACCTAGAATTTCCCTGCTCAGTACAATCCACTAGGACCCACTTTTATTCCTAAATGTAAGCCTTTTGGGCACAGTATGTAAGCAGTTGGTTGTATACACATAAGCCCGATCTGGGGATAGGTGAGTTCTGTAGGTGTAAATGTGTATGTAAATATATCTCTATATATTGGAGCCTGCAGAAGATTTATAGTTTTTTAGAAATATTAATAAGGAAGAAATTTTAATCCTTTAGTTTTTGTTAAAAGAAGGAGCTTTAATTTATGCAACATAAAATTAGAGTTGTTGGGCTTCCCTGGTAGCGCAGTGGTTGAGAGTCCGCCTGCCGATGCAGAGGACGTGGGTTCATGTCCCGGTCTGGGAAGATCCAACATGCCGCAGAGCGGCTGGGCCCGTGAGCCATGGCCGCTGAGCCTGCACGTCCAGAGCCTGTGCTCTGCAACGGGAGAGGCCACAACAGTGAGAGGCCCGCGTACTGCAAAAAAAAAAAAAATTAGAGTTGTTTTTACTGGCTACCACTTTAATATGAACATTTTTATCGGTGTTGGATCCAAAGATAAGCTTCTGTCATTTGACATAATAAATTGCTTTCCATATGTGAAATGAAAATCATTTGGGCTCTATTGGCCAGTTAGAGGGTTTTGCTCTGATCTAACTTTAGAGGGTGATGTCTATTGGGAGCTGAAGAGCACCATTCCATGTCTTGACTGCAGAAGTCATAAGAGTCAATAAGCAGCTTCACTGACCATTTGTGAACTTTTCATTTGACTCAAGCTGAAGCAAAGGACCTCTTAACTGTGAGTAATTTTTCCTGATGAGATTAAAAATTTCTCATTCCAACTTTCCTAAATCTAGAACTTTCTTTGTATAGAAAACACACACACACATCACAAAAGAAATTGATTCCAGATGTGCAAGAGACCTCGCATGACAGTGTCTGGCTTTGATGGTCATGAAGGGCATTTTGGCAGGTGGCCACAATGGTGTTTTTGTTCCTCTCAAACTTGATGCCATTTAACCACACTGTAAAATTCACCTGCTTTATGTCTGTGAGATTTCTCCCTAACAAAGGAAGGAAAACAAGATGAGAACGCTGAATGTTCACCAGATCACAAGGCTAGAATGTGTGGTTTCTGAAACACAGATGTAGGTAGATTTTTCAGTAAGAATTTTGTCAACGCTGACTGTATTCCCAAGCGCTATTCCATGCTGTGTGGAGGGAAGAAAGATAGGAAACATTGTCCCAAGCCCGGGACAATGAACTTAAAATGGCTTGTAAGTGACAAGGTTAATGAGAATGGAACAGTCAATATGCTCCCCTAGCATCCTTCATAAAGCATCACTGTACAGCTCACCCTGGGTTATAATGATCTGTTTGTGTGACTTATGTCACCCACCACACTGAGGCCCTCCCAGACCTGGAACCATGGCCGATCTTTGTTGTAAACACAGCCCAAAGTGCAGCCCAAAGTGTATTTGATCAATGTTAACTCAAGGAATGAAGGAAACAAGAGTACCACAGGTTAAAAGGATTCAAACTGCAATCAAACATGAGCCCATTTCTGTTTCTGGGAATTACTCAAGAGTTAATATCTTTCATTTTGCTAATTAAGACGTTCCTTCAGCTTTCTAACAACAATTTGAATGCCTGCCCTCAATAGTACTATACACTGAGAGACAATGGCTACCATGCTGGGAAATAGAGTCTTTATTCTGGGAGTCTATTGCTAAAAAGTGGACATTCTATCAGCGCAAGAAGGGAAAACGAGATGCTAAGGACATCTAGCAGAGAGATGAAGTTGATTTCAACTGCTATGTTTTGGTGACAATGTATTCCAAGGAACAAAGCAGTAAATATGCTGCTCAAAAAAAATGGGCTCAAACTCAGGTGAGGGCAGGAGACTTTCTTTTTCTAAGTAAATTAAGACCTATTCAGTACAAAGCAGTTAAGTAAGACAAAGTATTTGCTTACTAGATTGTAAACAGGGTCTAGAGGAAAGAGCCCTAGACTTGGCTTCACTAAGACCCAGTTTTCCAGCATTCCCAAAGTGTGTTCCATGGAACACTGTTTATGAGGAGCTTTGATAAATATCATTATAAGAAGGGTAGTTCCGTAGTCAGATAGGTTTAGGAAATGTTGATTACCATCTCCTCCTTTATATTTACATTGTAAAGAAAACTGTTTATTCATTCAAAGTTTTCCCAAAATTATTTGACTAAGGGCTCTTTATTCACAAAATATCTTCCAGAATTAGATTAGAAAACGTCAGTCCAGGAGCCCTACATTGACTGATGTGTAATTTTGCTTTCAGTGCCAACATTCTATATCATTTTAGGCTAATATTCTACGTCACTTTTTACAAGTGATAGTTAAGACTTGGGAACATATTAATGCTCCGAAAGAACACGGGCAGAAGAACTAAGCACCAGAGATTGAGGCTTACCGGGAAACTATTTTGAAGACCAAGGAAAACAAACAGCAATGGGCATCACATCCTGAAACTGAACCATTCTTGGAAAAAAAAAAAAATGGAACTTGAATCTGATCCAGCCTCTCTAGATCTTGCCACCAATTTACAGGGATGACACCATGGAATACAAACAAAATTCCAACCTGAGAAACTCTAGAAAATGAATAACCTGCTGCCTTCAACAAAGAAATTCCAAGGGGGAAAAAAAAAACGGGAAAGGAGTATCTGTAGATTAAAAGACACTTGAGAGGCATTTCAAGCTTGCAGTGTTTGGGTTGTATTTGGGTCCTAGTTTGAGTGAGCTAACTGTGAAAAAAAATATTCAAGAGACAATCAAGGAATTTTGAACACTTTCTGGATATCTGTTGACATTTAAGAATTACTGTTAATCTTTTTAGGTGTGATAATAAATATTATGGATGTGATTTTATAAATCTTCATATTTAAGAAATATATTCTGGAATATTTAAGTACAAAATGATATGTAGTCTGAGATTTGCTTCAAAACAATCCTGGATAGCTAGTGGGAAGCAGCCGCATGGCACAGGGATATCGGCTCGGTGCTTTGTGACCGCCTGGAGGGGTGGGATAGGGAGGGTGGGAGGGAGGGAGACGCAAGAGGGAAGAGATATGGGAACATATGTATATGTATAGCTGATTCACTTTGTTATAAAGCAGAAACTAACACAGCATTGTAAAGCAATTATACTCCAATAAAGATGCTAAAAAAAAAAAAAACCACTCCCAGGTTTGATGGTGTACCAGGAGGTTTCATGGGACCTGGGATATAGTCACAGCTATGATTTATTACAGCAAAAGGACACAAAGCAAAACCAGTAGCATGTGTGAAATGTCATCTACCAGGGAAGTCCATCAGAGACTTAGTGCCCAAGGTTTTTCCTGGAGGCTGGTCAGGTGGGCACCCTCTACCTCATACACAGCAGCATTCAGACTACCAGGAGAGAAGCCAGGGTTTAGCATCACCTGCACTGCACATAGCCTTTAGGCACAGGGAGCCACTCTTATCAGTTAGGGAATGGGGAGAGCGTTCTTAAAATGTAGGAACCCAGCTGCCAGCCTAGGCCAATCTTGCAAGCAGGTCTTTCTAAGGATAGCGGTCTCAGGCTTGCTATGCTAACCCATTATGAAAGTTTACACCAAAATCTGCTGTCACTCAGGCTCCTCACTTACTTTGACCTCTTTGTAACCTTTAATACCCTGACCACATCTGCTTTCTGGAACCCCTTTGATGAATCTCCTACCATGCTATACCATGGAACTATTTCTTTCCCTTTGTTCTGGGAAAAGGGATTAAAGGGCAGTCCCATGGTTGGGGCTGAGGTGGGTGGGTGACTCCAAGCTATGACTCTTTTTCCCCCAAATAAATCTGAAATCGAATACAACCAAGCATCCCCCAAACTGAAACTCCTCAGAAATCCCATGCAGCTAGTCTCTGAGGAATCCACAGCCCCTCAGTGCTACATCTTCCTCCCTACCCGTTAATCATTCCTCCAAATGTGAGCTAAAATGGCATGTGCCCCAACTCACTCCTGGCTTCTTTAGAAGGTACAGGACACAATTTTAGCCCTCAGGTTTCTCCCTTGGCCAGAGGAAGGGAAGGGGAAGTTTTACCGCATGAGTACACATGAGTTTTACCACAAGCTCCTGCTTGAATTACTTCTGTAATCTCCTAATTGGCCTTCTCCCTCCATTGCTTCAACCCTGCAAACACCTAACATATGAATATCCCTCACCACATCTATGACTGTTCATTCATTCCTAATTTAAAACTTTCAGTGTGACCACTGAATAAAAGTCATCCTTCTTGGCTCACAGATGTGGAAAACAAACTAGAAGGTACTCGTGGGGAGAGGGAAGGAGTGAGGAACAATGTAGGGGTAGGGGATTAAGAGGTACAAACTACGAGCTATAAAATAAACTACAAGGATATATTGTACAACACAGGGAACATAGCCAATATTTTGTAACTATAATTAGAGTATAACCTTTAAAAATTGTGAATCCCTATATTGTACACTGTACACTATATTGTCCACTGTAACTTACACAATATTGTAATGCTTCAGTTAAATACTTCAATTAAAGAAAAAGTCATGCTCCTTGGCCTGGCACTAAGATCTTCTGTGGTTTGGCCACAGTCTCTTTTTCTAGTCCTAAGTTTCTCTATTGCTATTCCCATAATCTCTTCTGAGGTGAACAAGGAAACCATTTAATAATGCTTCTCAAGATAAATTAGTCAAAATATATCAAAGAGCCAACTTTGTTGCGGAGCACAGGCTCCGGACGCACAGGCTCAGCAGCCATGGCTCACGGGCCCAGCCGCTCCGTGGCATGTGGGATCTTCCCAGACCGGGGCACGAACCCATGTCCCCTGCATCGGCAGGCAGACTCTCAAACACTGTGCCACCAGGGAAGCCCCCAACTTTTTTTTTTAATGTACCTTTTCTCCAGTGAAAAGTTTCTCTCCAGGCCGTACTAAGTGAGAATAGAATCTGGGGCCTTGTTTGTAGTTAATTGTCAGCTACAGGCAGATTCTTCACCATGCCAGCACACTGGAATCACCTGGGGCATGTTAAAAAATAAATAAATAAATACTGATGCTTGGGTCCTGCGTCCTGAATTTCTGATTCAGTTGGTCTAGAATATGACCTGGTCACTGGGTGTTTAAAAGCTCCCTGGGGGTTCTAATGCACGACCAGGATTGAGAAACACCAACACAGCAATCTGCCTTTGGCTATATTTTGTCCAAAAAAACTGTGCAACATTTACAAAATACAGTCCATGCTTCTTTGTATTTCTCTGTTCATGTGTAATTCCTATGCTCCCCTCGACCTCTATTTCTCATCGCTGAAGTCTGACTCAAATATCATTTTCTTAAAAAGCCTTTCCTAATCTCCAACTGAAAGCATTCTCACCATCTTCTGAATGAAGAAAAATTTCATTAACACCCCTTGCTCTGCCGCTCATCACTCTTGGCCTGTTACGTTGTTCTTGTATTTGTGCTGCCTTTCTTTCCTCTACTGCCTTGCCAAGAACCCTTCCCATAGTTGACTTGTAATAAAATTTTGTGTTTTCATGGTACATGAGAATTTGAAGAATCAAAATATGCCTTTTTATTTCTACAAGTGTTGTGTAATACTTTTAACAAGAAAGTCACCCAGCCAGTTAAGTAGAAGTAATCTTCTAATACTTCCCAAGTCACCGTTTGCTCTCAAGGCAAACACTCACCCCTAATCATTTTAAGATCTGAATCAACTAAGAGTATATTTGCTTTACTTCTCACTGACAACTTGTCATTTTTCAGACTTACCGACCAAATACAAAATTGTCTATGGGATTCCATAACAAAAGAAATCAAAATAGTCCCCTTTGCCAGATGACCTCCTGCTATACATTAGGCTGGGTTTGCTTCCAACTGTTAGGACAAAAGAAGGAAATAAGAACTCACATGCATCATTGGTTGGCAGTAGCTTGGCTTTCTGTTCCCTATTGCTTCAGGGCTGACAGCTCACCTGCATTTTGAAATAGACACCTGCTAATTCGACTTTCCACCCTTTAATCTCACCCTTCCACCCACAGCATTCTAATTACCCCACAATTAATATACTGCTGGTTTTACCCATTAGGAAGGGTGGGGTGGGGGTAGGCTGAGCAGGAAAGCCAGGCTGATAGTCATTCATAGTCCAGATACCCCATCTTTTGTTACTGGGTGAGAGTCCCTAATCCTGATTCATTCTAATAATAGGCCTCACAACACTCTCCGCACCACCCCCGAGACACACACACACACACACGCGCGCGCACACACACACACACACACGAGATGTGAACGTAATCCTTGGACACAATCATCTGGTCTCATTTTCCCGTGTAGATCTCTGCCCCGTGCCCCTTCAGCATCACTGCCTGAATCTGGGGACCGTGTCTAAGTGGGAGGAGGAGGTGGTGTGGACTTGCAACCTGAGAAAGGGCCAAAGAGAGCAAAGGTTTCTGAAGAGGTTGGGAGAGGGAGGGAACCGGGGTGGAAAGAATAAACAGAGACTTTGTTCTTTGCCCTTTGGATGCTCTCCACGACCCTTGGGTTAATTTTAAATTCTCCCAGCCTGTCCCAGCTTCATGGTGTTCCTCACCAAAGTGAGCTTCGTGTGCCAAAGGGAACCTCTTCCAAATGCACATCAAGCTCTGGGTCTTTGGGCTTAGGCGTGGAGCCTGCTGCACTACCTTCCACCCACCCTTCATACATCCCTGGAAGTGGACCTTAGGCTGGGCGTGCATCTGTTGCCCTTCATAAGCAGCCTTTTGGGTGAGTGTTTGCCCTACGGGCAGAGTGGGAATTGGATTCTGGCCATCTAGCTCAGGCTGCCCACTGGGGCCATGACCGACCCTCACTCCTGCACTCATGGGGACAGGGCTCCAGTGGGAGAGTCCCTCTGTCTTGGCAACATTATTTTTCTGTCCATCTTGGGCACTGCTAATCTCTTTAAGGAGCGATTTTTGAATCCTACAGGGTGTCTTTGGCCCCTTTCACTCCCCTGACACAGTCTGTGTCCTGATGCTGGATTTGAATTGCAGAGAATTAAAATGCCAAGCTTTTGTCCTGATGCTGTATTAACGTGATAGACCACTGACTTTGTGCTAAGAACTTTACATCTTGTGTTTGTGAACACTCAGAGTGAGTCTGAAGTATTGGTACTCTCATCCCCAGTGTACAGATGAGGACAGTGAGACACAATGTCTCATCCAACCCAGGCGCCAGTTCTCCCAACTTTCGACTATGCCACTCCCTTTCTCGCTTGGTACTCAGCATGTTGAAGGCTTGAAGCAGTGTGTCTGTGGCATCATTTAGGTTGAGAAAATAGGAGGCAGGAGATTTACCCAGAGGAGGCACCCCACTTTGCAACAAACTGGCAAGGTGAGAACACGCTATCTTCATGCCTTCCTAGAAATTCAAGGGACAACAATTTTCCAAACAGCAACTCCCCTCTCACAGTGATTAGGGGCGCCCAAGGCTCTGGCCATCTGTGATTTAATAGATGGTAACAGCGGCAAGAACCTTGGCCTATAGAACAAGGACTTCATGGCTACTGCAAAGGCCACCAATGTGGTCTGGAACTTGCCTCTTTATTAAATCCAAACTGCCTGTTAACCTGAGAATACACACATCACATTTTAATTTATTTACATAGTTTCCCTTTACATTTCATATTTTAAATTTTATAGGGCTTTTCTGTTTGAAAAATTTCTTTACGCTCTTAATTATTATTTTCCTGATTCTTAGTCCCATTTTACCAATGAAGCTACAAACTCTTCCCTAAGATTCAAGACCAGTGTTCCTTCCACTATTCCATAGTACCTCTGCCCTTCGAACACAAGGATAACATAAATGTTCATATGAGAGTGTCCCCCAACAGCTGGTACCAGTGAATGTGACATTATTTGGAAATTGGATGTTTGTGGATATAATTAAGATGTAAGATAAAATGAGGTCATAGTGGAGCACAGTTGTTACTGAACCAAACTTGGGTCTTCTCACCCGTGCACAGTGAAGCCAATCTACTGACACTGCGTTGTGGTGAAGAAAAGTACAAGGTTTACCGCAGGGCACTGAGCAAGGAGTCCAGGCAGCTCAAGCTCAAAAGACCCAAACTCCCCGAAGGCTTTCAGGGAAGGGTTTTTAAAGACAGGGTGAGGGAGGGGGTCATGGGGTGCATGATGAGCTCATGGACATTCTTCTGATTGGTTGGTGGTGAGGTAATTGGGAGTCAACATCATCAACCTTCTGATTCCACTGTTCTGGGGTCTATGTGCTTGTGGACAGCATGCAGTTAACTTCTTCCACCTGGCGGGGGTTTCAGTGTCTGTAAAACAGCTCAAAGGACACGGCTCAGAATATTATCTATAGCCCTTGAGGGGGAACTAAAGGTCCTTGACTTTGTTTAATGGCTGAACTATTATCGTTTTGTCTTGCTTGGCTGTTTTCCTTTGTTTTTGCATTTTCTCACGTCTCTGATTAAATTTATTCTTTGGAACTCGAGGAAGACCTAGGAGGCTAAAGTTTTTCTACAGACAGGAGGCAGGCAGAGGACGTGGACAGGGGCTCTGTCCCAGGAAGCCCTTTTAGGGTCCTGCTCCATTACAGAGTAATCCCTAATACAATATGACTGGGGTCCTTCTAAGAAGGGAAGAGACACAGGGAGGAGAACTATGTGATGATGGCAGAGATAGGGTGGTATTGGGTTGGCCAAAAAGTTCGTTCAGGTTTTTCTGTAACATCTTGCCAAACGAGCTTTTTGGCCAACCCAATACGTCTACAAGCCAAAAAACACCAAGGATTGCTGGAAACTACCAGAAACTAGGAGAAAGGCTGGTAAAAGATTCTCTCCTAGAGCTTACAGAGAAAGCATGGCTCTGTCAACACCTCGACTTCAGACTTGCAGTCTCCAAAACTGTGAGAGAATAAATTTCTGTTGTTTTAAGCCACAGTTTGCAGTATTTTGTTACAGCAGTCCTTGGAAATTAACATAGGTAGCATCTGAATACAGATATTACGTATCTGGGCCTATAGCAGCCCAATCTTTGCTATAATAATTTCCAGGTTCAGGTAGATACAGGCTGTTCTGATTTTGTAAAACAACTTATCATCAATTACTGATCTTTCTATAAGTATAGTAAAGTTTCTTAAATTTCTTTCAAGTTCTTCAGTATGGTGGGAAAGTTTTCACGTTAATGTCCTTTTCCCAGAGAACTGAGGCACACAGCCCACCTGTGGAAATCTCCATTCTCCCAGCCCAGTACTGCTGCTGGAGCCTTCTGCATCTAGAAACGTTTCCCAGGTGTTTTCATATCTACAACGGTGCTTCTCAAAACTTGGTTGATCTTTGAAAAATCCCAGTACCCAGATTATACCCCCAGACCAATTCTATCTGAATCCCTGGACCTCAGCAGAGGACCCAGACATTCATATTTTTATAAGTTTTCCAGGTGATTCCAGTGATCTTTCCAGTCAATGCCTACGTCCTACAAATGCCTCTTGGGGTGTTATTTCATCAGAGGATAAGCTTAAGTGAATTTCCTGACCTATTATAAGCACCTAGAACAGCGGTCACATTGATTTACGTGTTGCTTTCTGGCTACAAATGGCAAAAATTGAGTATTGTGTCAAAGACCATGTAGCCCACAAAGCCAAAATATTTTCTCTCTGTCCCTCTGAGAAGATTGCAGAAGACAAAAACTTATCTGATTCATCTTTTCCTTCCACAATGAAAATCCAGAAAAGAGCTTTGCACTTAGTAGGGGCTCGTATGAATCAAAGTGAAGTCAAGTGAACTGAAATGAGCTGAATTAAAGTTGAATCTTCTTCAACATATTATCTGAAAAGAGTCCAAGGTGTTATGCCTCCTAGGGTTATTTGCATTTTAATGTCACTTGTAAAGCACCAAAGTTTTATTTGAAGACAGAAAGGAATACCTAATTGCTGAAATTGCAAGCACCTGTAAATGTGAAGTACATCTCTATCCTATTAGATTGTGAGGTCTCCCCCAGAACCCCCTCAAATTGCACCAGGAAGGCCACCACCCAGCTTCCCTGTGCGCAAAATGGACTTAAGCAGGCTCACTGGGGCTTCCCTGGTGGTGCAGTGGGTGAGAGTCCGCCTGCAGATGCAGGGGACACGGGTTCGTGCCCCAGTCCGGGAAGATCCCACATGCCGCGGAACGGCTGGGACCGTCAGCCATGGCCGCTGAGCCTGCGCATCCGAAGCCTGTGCTCCGCAACGGGAGAGGCCACAACAGTTAGAGGCCCGTGTACTGAAAAAAAAAAAAAAAAAAAAAACAGGCTCACGGGAGCCCTTGCTAGTCCCTACTGTGAATTTAAAAAAATATCTCCAAGGTTTATTTGCTTTGCTTATACTCCTTTTTGTTAGCCCAACAAGTTCTCTCCATGGGAAAAAAAGTGCTCCATTTTCTTAAAGGGTGTCACCACTTCCCATTTTCTATTTCCTAGAACTTTCTTCCCATGGGGACTTTTATTTTTATCCATTGTGAACACGTTTGTCAGCATAAGTTGGCAAATTTCATTATTTAATTTTGCTGTAGTCTATGAGTGGTGGGAAATTGCTCTGAATTAAATTTCCTCAATGCCAGATCAACTTAACTGGGGAATTTATCAACCAACTAGATTGATACAGAGGTTTCTAAGATCCCCATAACCTGAGAAGTTCTTAAACTTGAATTAGCTGACATGGATGCTCGTGAAGAACAGGTGTCCCTTTTGTGTCTCAGGTAACCCAAACCTTCCCAGGGGAAGGGCTTTGGGCAGCTGACTCCCAAAAGAGTCAGGAGAGAGAGGACTTCAACCAAGGAGTTAAAGAAATCAAGGTTGGAATTCCGACTCTTATCATTTACTAGCCCCTGACCTCGGACAAGTTACCGAACCTCTCGCAATAGCAAGTTTCCCCAAGTGGAAATGGGAGATCATAAAAGGGTTGTAAGGGTTAATGACATGTCGAGAACTTGGCACAGTGCCCAGCACATAGTAAGTATTAAATAAATGCTCTCTGTTTTTATGGTCTTAGCTGAAACTAAATTTCTGTTATGGGAGCTTACATGCTTGCGACAGAGGACTGTAGAGCATCCTAGCCCATATTTTCATGATATGCCATTCCGCAATTGCATCAGATTTGTGTGTGTGTGTATTTAATTTATAATCACAGAATTCTTACATCTACCAAGCAAAATATTAGAACGTTTCATGACTCTAACACAAGAGCCAAATCTTCTTGTCTTTACATTCTCCCTCCTGCAAAATCATTCCATCCACCACATGATCTTACCTTTCTCCTGCTCAGAAAGAGTGAATGGCTCCTTTTCCCTACATAACAAACACACTCTTCTACTGGCTTTCAAGAAGCAATAACCTGGCTCCTCAGGAACTGGGTCTAAACCCCACCACCAGTCATGTTCCTTTTACTCTGGACTCCCTCTCTCTGTTCACCTACATGTCACCCTAACCCCTCCACTATCATCTCAGACAGGAACTGCTTTGGCTGTATTCCCTTATTCCTTCTGCCTTCTCAAATCAGACTCACTCTAAGATTCAACTTTGGTGCGGCATCCTCCCTGTCAGGGACTTCTTCTGGCCTCCGGAATTTCTCTTCTACTTCTGCATTTGGTAGCCATTTTAGTGTATGTCACGTAATTTAACATTTTACTAAACACGCATCCTTCACCCTTGATGTTTCATGCGTTCTGGTTGTGGCTGCCTAGCTTGACTGTAATCCTTAAGGCAGGAAACATCTCTGAAGATTATTCTGTAGCCTGTGTTTCTAGATCATGTATACCGTGTGGTGTGAGGGACATCACACTTGGTGTTAGACACTCCTAAGTTCAAGTTCCCAGCTCTGTGACTTTGGGCAGGCTTCTCAACCTCTCTAGTCCACAGTTTTTTCAATCATAAATGTTGTTCTAAGGGTTAAATGATAATATTATTTTAAGTTTGATTGAATAAATGGCCATAGTATCTTTGAAATCCAGTGATTCTTTGTGTGTTTCACACAATGTGTCTTAGCTGGATGTTTCCAGGAAGACAGAGCCCAAGGCAAAGCTTGGGTTCTGCCACTTTATTAGGGAATGCAATACAGGGAAACAAAAGTGAGGAAAATGGTAAATGAGCCAGAGCACGAGGGAAGATCCAAATAAAAGAGTACTTTATAGAGCTGGCCACTTCTGTGTATGGAGTGCTATTGATGGCTCATCCTTACATTCGTCTTCAGAGAAGCATATGAACTACTGCATCTCAGGGCAGAAGGAGGGAGTGCTGGCTCCTGTCTTCCGCTGGTCAAAGATCCTGCCCACCGGACACTAACTCCCCCATAATGTTAGTTTGTGCTTCCAGTGGGTGCAGAGTAGATCCCCAGTATCTCAAGACTCAGTTTGGGTGGGAGCCAAGGAGTGCTGGGTACGGACCTGAGGAAAGGCCCTATTGGGTTGTGACCATGAGCCTAGGAAGAGCTGGTCATGGAGGCCAATAGAGACAAACCAAACCGCCGAACGTTTCAGAAAAAATTGAGTCCAAGAAGAAGCCTGATAAAGTATGAGATAAATTAAGCTAGCCTGTCATTCATTTCTCCCTCTTATATTTGTTTTGGATCTTTTCCAAAGGTTTTGTACCAATCTTATGGTCTTGTTATTTTGTATATTTCCTTCCCATGAATGCCGATAAGAAGGTATATTTTCTTTTTCTGTAAGAAAGGGTTTTTTTTAATATAAAAGTAATACATACTTAGAATAGAGAAATTAGGGATTAGGAGATAAGAAAATAAAAATACTTCAAAGTCTCTTCATCATGATATACTTTGTAGTTATAGCTGGCTTTTTCTTTTTTTTAATTTTTATTGGAGTAGAGTTGATTTACAATGTTGTGTTAGTTTCAGATGTACAGCAAAGTGAATCAGTTATACATATACATATATCCACTCTTTCAGATTCTTTTCCCATATACAGAGTATTGAGAAGAGTTCCTTGTGCTATACAGTAGGTCTTTATTTGTTATTTATTTTATGTATAATAGTGGGTATATGTCAGTTAGCTGGCTTTTTCTTAATATGTTTTAGATATCTTTTCTTGTTAACAAGTAACTCTCTAGAATCTCATTGTTAATGGCTTTATAACATTTCACTTTATGTTTGAACCATTACTTTGTCAATCCCTTATTATTGGGCATTTACATTGTTTAAATTTTTGCAATTATCAGTGACACCTAAGTAAACAGAGAAATATTCCTAAAAGTGAATTCCTAGGAGGGAAATTGATGACTTAAGGGTATGTACCCTTTGAACACTTTGGATAATTATTATCACCTTCGCCTCCAGAAAAGCTGTACCAACCTAAACTCTTCCATCAGTGTTCAAGATGAGATATGCATTTGCAGACCTGCAGATTCTACTTAATGCCTCTGACCTCAGCTGGAAGCCAGCTGAGCGTGTTGAGCTTCACTGAGCATGATTCCAGCCAGTGTTCCATCTCATCATCAAGTGGGGTTCCCAGAGCTCTGCACTAGCATTAAGTCCTCAGAGCCCTGGAGCTACCTTTCTCCTTCCTTTCATCTCTACCTGACAAACTCATCAGTCTTATCATTTCACTCAGTATCATGAAATAATAATCATCTCGGCTAGGATGCTTTGGAAGTCAGCACTAGTTCTAACAAATGACATTCTTCCAGGTTTGGGCAGCACGTTTGTATTCTGGTGAGAGTAATTCCCATATATGCAATCCTGAGTAACCTGTTTGCCAACCATACAATCCTACACCACAATTTTCTAAGTTGCATAATTCTTTCATCTCTGGGAAACACATTCGCCAGCCTACCCAGGTAGGCCCTTGGAGTGCATGAAACAATAATAAGCATTTATCCTGGGCTTTTAATCTTCAAAGTACTTCGTGAACATTAACTAATTAATTTTCACAGCACTCTTGTAAGATTAGTAAGTAGTCCTGAAATAAAAACAGCACAAACCATTGAAACACATGACATCACAAAAAGCCCAGAACCTAATAGTCTGGGAAGAGAAGATTGTTGATTACCAGCTCAGTTGTGAGAGTAAAAGGAAGTTGGGAAGGCTAGTGATTTATCCAGAATCACAAAGGGAATCAGCAGCAGGGTAGCAATTAGTTTTCACTTTCCTAGTGCCCATTGCTATGCTTAGGCCAAAAAGCAGTTAGACCATGGTAATTCAGTCAAAACTCTGTACAAGAGTTAAGGGTATCTGACAAATTCAAGGTCACCTACATACAACCAAATAATGTGGAGGAAAGGTACAAAGAAAAAGTCATAAATATTCAAATTAATCATATAAGAAGGAGAAAATGTATCTCAGAAAATAGGCACACTGGGCATTGAATTTAAAGTTCAGGCATTAATGAAGAACTTCAAAATATAAATGCAAATGACAAGTGACTATACAATGAATCATGAGAGGACTGTCCTATGAATTCTTACTTGGATATACACCTGTACCATCAAATAATGTTGACAATTAGGAACTCTAAAATTCTAGAAAGTGGGTAGACACACAGCTTTGAACACTCTTGGAAAATAAATTAACTTCTTTTATACACCTGATGCACAGTGATTACTTTTGACCTTTGTGTCTTGAATAGATAATAATATAAATAATTCTAAGTTTTAAAACTTTTCCTCACCAGCTAAATCATTAACTTCGTTGTGCTTCAGACTCCAATGATAAGCGTCGTTTGTGGTCATTTTTCTACTTTATGTGGATGGCACATACAAGGGCACGATGGTAAAAGTGTACTAGACTCCTGGAATCAGGATAATAATAATATAACATGGTATATTGAAAATATTGTTAACTGTAATATTGCCTATTCATGCTAGATACTATATGTAGTGTGTAAACAGCAAAGCCTGACATATAGTATGAAAAGTTATGGATTTTGGTAAAAATTCCCTGACTTTAAACTGTAGTAATGCCATATGTTAGCAGCGTGTCATTGAGAGGGCTATGTACACTCTCTAGGCCCCAGTCTCCTCATGTGTATAATGAGGATAATGACACAGTATTGGTCAGGACTCTCGGTTGTAAGTGACCTTTCCTTAACTCCATATTCTCTTCTGGCAGCTACCTCATTGCTCTTCTGAAAGAATCGTTCATATTCTGCCTCTAGGTCCTGATTTCCCCACCTCTCTTCAGCCCATCACAAGGAAGCTCCTGTCTCTATCCCTACTCCACTGAAACTTCTCAAGAGCAACTTAGTAAAGCAATATTCAATTCTCAGTCTTCACCTTGTTGGACTCTCAATAGCTGCCTCGGTGGACATGGCTGAACACATTCTTTCCTCATCAAATACTTCCTTCCCAACTTCGTTAATATCACATTTGGATTTTCTATGAGCTCAATAGAGATTACTTTTTAATCTCCTCTGCCGACTCTTCTTTTTCTACCCGAATTGCAAATGTTGGAGTATCCAAGGGCTCCGTCCTTGTCCCTCTTCTATATCTATCCCCACCCCTCTAGGAGATCTCACCATATGCTATGGCTTCAGATAGAACGTATATTTATATCTGCAGACCATATGGCTTTCCTAAACTCCATACTGGCAAATCCAACAGTCTACTCAACATCTGCTCTTTTATAGGTAAGAAAAATGTCACACTTAACACATCCAGTATTGTGACATCTATCCACTCATCCTATTCTCAGTCCCACCAACCTTTTCTTCCCTAGATCATCTCCATCTCCTTTAGTCTCACAACTATTCATCCAGTTGCTTATGCTGAAATCCTGGGAAACAGCCTTATTGTTTTCTTGACCTCCTACTCCCACTCTTCATCTCTCCCACCCTCCATTCGTATATCTAATCAATCCATCAGGAGGTCTTACTTGCTCTAAGAATGTATGCTGATCCTACCAATTCCCCTGTCTTCACTGCAACCACCCTAGTTCAACCTGGCAATGTCTCTCACTTGGATTAACAGACTTTTACCTAGTTTCCCTACTGCTTTTCCTGTTGTCCCACTGTAGTCTGATCTTCATGTAACAAGGTAATTGTTTTGGAATATAACACAAATAAGTAAGTTCATGCTTCCACTACAAAACCACCAATGGTTTTGCATGCAGTTATAATAAAATCCAGAATCCATAGCAAGTTCTAAGAGGCCCTACATGAACTGATCTTGCCTCGCCCACCCACCTTGTTCATTGTGACCTCCTTTATGATACTTGAATATAACAAACACATCTGGATTTCAGAGACAATGTACTTATATTTTCCCCTACTGGGAAGCTCATGCCCCAGATTTTCACATGGCTGGCTCCCTGACAACCCAGATCTTAGCTCAAATGGCAGTTCCTTAGAGAGACTTTCTTTGACATTTTGAATAAAATTGTCTCCACGCTCATCCACAAGCACACATATATTTTCTATTCCATTAACCTTTCTAAATTTTTTCAAAGCACATATTACTATCTGAAATTTTATTAATCATGTATTTACTACCTGCCTTCACCATTATAAGATTCCATAAAGACAAGACCTTATGTCTTTTCTTCTCCTCTACAACCGCCACACCTCATAGGGTTTTAGGCTACTCACAGGCACTTATTAAATATTTTTTATAGTATAAACAGAAATCCAACTCAAACTGGCTTAAGGATAAATAGAAAAAATAAAGGCAACCTAAAGGTTGAGGACTATATTTAATGTAAGGTATGGCTGAAACCAAGTATGCAAGATTGACACATTACTATTGTATGTTTTTCAGTCTCTTGGTTCAGTTTTCCTCTACGTTAGTTTCACCCTCAGGCAGGTTGTGCAGGGAAAAAAAAACATAGCAAGTGATACCTCCTGAATAATATGATCCTTACTGTTCTCAGAGGAAGGAAAGCTCCCTGGGAAGAGAGACTGATTTGCCCATTTTTTATCCCCAAAACCTAGAACAGTATCTGAAATTAATAGTTGGGGTTTTTTTTTTTAACATCTTCGTTGGAGTATAATTGCTTTACAATGTTGTGTTAAGTTTCTGCTGTATAACAAAGTGAATCAGCTATACATACACATATATCCCCATATCCCCTCTCTCTTGGGTCTCCCTCCCACCCTCCCTATCCCCCCCTTCTAAGTGGTCACAAAGCACCGAGCTGATCTCCCTGTGCTATGTGGCTGCTTCCCACTAGCTATCTAGTTTACATTTGGTAGTATATATGTAAATGCTACTCTCTCACTTCATCCCAGCTTACCCTTCCCCCTCCCCATGTCCTCAAGTCTATTCTCTCCATCTGCACCTTTATTCTTGTCCTGCCCCTAAGTTCATCAGAGCCTTTTTTTTTTTTAGATTCCATATATATGTGTTAGCATATGGTATTTGTTTTTCTCTTTCTGATTTACTTCACTCTGTATGACAGACTCTAGGTCCATCCACGTCACTACAAATAACTCAAATAACTCAATTTCGTTTCTTTTTATGGCTGAGTAATATTCCATTGTATATATGTGCCACATCTTCTTTATCCATTCATCTGTCAATGGACACCTAGGTTGCTTCCATCTCCTGGCTGTTGTAAATAGAGCTGCAATGTACATTGTGGTACATGACTCTTTTTGAATTATGGTTTTCTCAGGGTATATGCCCAGTAGTTATTGAGCTAATTAATGAATAAATACAGACCTTGTCTCTCCCAGTACCCACATATCAACTCCTAGAGAAGACTCTATTGGACCATTCACAGAGAAAGGGTAATGCTGAGAAATCAGCTGGACCACATGTTCATGCTAGCAGATAGAGTTCCATCAAAATCACAAATGATGGGTGATGGGCAGCTCCCAGTAGAAAAAGTATGATGAGAAGACAAAAGATTTCTGCCACAAATACCTAACTGGTTAAGCTGATTTAAGGATTCAATGAGTTAATGTTTGTTTAAAAAAAAAAAGTCTATTCCAACACAGAAAAAAAAAGTATTTCAACAAATACTAGTTTCTTCTGCTACTTTAAACACTAACCTACATGGGAATAGAAGTGGCTTGTATAAACTGGGTTCCATTCACTTGGAAAACTTAAGACTACCTATCCTTCAGACTTAAGGATAAGTTTACAAATTGCTAAGTCTGAAAAGCCAGTCTCAAACAGAGATTCTTTTGGGCTTAGAAACATAAGCCATCTGAGTTTCAGATATTTATGATTCTGTTTGCCCAAGGAACCTAAACATCAAATGCTGAAAAAAAACTTTTTACAGGCTTTTGGGTCCATCTCTTTTTCTAGTCCATCTAGTGTACCTGTGTCAGCTATCTGCCTTTGTCCCAGTTCTCTCTTCCCATAGGTAAATGATAGGCAGAACTTTAAATGGAGGAATGGCTATGGTTTGGGCCTTTTGTTGTGAGATGGGTTTTGTGATGTGCATATTTTAGGGAAGAAATGGGCAGCATAGGGGAAAGAGTATTTCTAGCTTCCCTGGATTTGATTTTTTTTTTTTTTTTTTGCGGTCCACAGGCCTCTCACTGCTGTGGCCTCTCCCGTTGCGGAGCACAGGCTCCGGACACGCAGACTCAGTGGCCATGGCTCACGGGCCCAGCCGCTCCGCGGCATGTGGGATCCTCCCGGACCGGGGCACGAACCCGTGTCCCCTGCATCGGCAGGCGGACTCTCAACCACTGCGCCACCAGGGAAGCCCCTGGATTTGATTTTACTTACTAAAAATATGCTGTTTTATTTGCACACACTCATGGCCCTACATTCTACATATTTCTCTAGTCAATTCATTCTCCCAGTTTTCCCAGACAGTATTTTTTCACATTATATTCTCTCCACAAACCTCAAACCACTATTCCCCACTCCTCAATCTCAACTAAAAGGCTTGCTCTTATTTTTCCAAGGAAATAAAAGTTATCAAAAGAGCATCCACATTGTTCCCACTGCTAAATGTATTCTTACTGTTGTCTGTAATCTGCCATTTCTGCAGATGAACTGTCTGTGCTCCCATCAAGGGTCATGAATACCAGTTGTGCACAGGATTTACCCCTCTCGTCTATGCAAGGATATTGGTGTAGCTAGCATTTATTCTCTCTGTGTCCTGCATCTTCAGTTTTCCCCCTGAGTGGACCCTTACTGTGAAAGTATACTTGCACAATCTCTCCTGATCAAACACACCTATCCAACAATTGGCACACTTCTCGATTTCTTTTGATTCTCCTCCTTGCTCTTCGGGCACTTCCATCCATTTCTTTGCTGTTTCTTCTTCATATTGCCAACCTCTAAATATTCCTTGGTCCAGGGCTCTATTCTCAAACTTATCTTACCTATTTATCCTCACTGCATTAGGAATTTCATCCTTTAAAATTACTGTCTGTATGCTAATGATAACCAAGTGTACATCTCTGGTCTCTAACTCTCCTTTGAATTCCCAGCTGTATGCCAAATTTCCAACTCAATAGCTCCATTTAGAATTCTAGCAGACTTCTCAAATTTAATGTATATTAAAACTCTCCCAAACTAAATAATCGACCAGAGAAATCCCAAACATGCTCCTTCTCATGTTACCCATCTCAATTAATGGCAACTTCATTCCTCAGTCCACCAGGACGATTAGCTCTACCTTCAAATATATCCAGAAAGTGACCGCTCCCCACCACCTCTACGTCTTCACCTAGTCCAAAGCGCCATCCTTTTGCATGGATTATTTTAATAGCCTCATTACCTACTACAGTTGATTCTTTTGCGCAGAAGCCAGAGAGGATTCTTAAAAACATAAGTCAGGTCAAGTTACTCCTCTGCTCAAAGCACTCCGGTGACTTCACTTTGCTTGCAGACTTGAATCCAAACTCTTCACCGTGACGCTATAGGCCCTCCATGATCCAGCTCCTGACTACCCTTCTGGCTCCATTTCCTACCACTTTTCCCCTCACTTACTCACCAGCAGTCACATCAGGATTCTGCTCTACATTGAACATACCAAGCTGATTCTACCTCAGGGTCTTTGCATGTGCTGGGTGTCCCATCTAGAACACTTTGTTCTACAAGTTTCATACCCCTGCTCTATTCAGGCCTAAAAATCCTTCCCTGAAGACCCTATCCAGCACAATTCCTCTCTTTCTTCAGAACTCATTTTTCTTTCTAACGCTTATCACTGTGTGACCTGTGTGTTAGTCTCTGCCCAGTCAGGAGACAGAAACCACACCAAATGTTTAAAGACGGGAATTTTAATATAAAGAATTTTTAAACTAGTAGGAGGCAGTTAACTAATAAAAGGGGTAGAAGAGGACCCTAAGGAGCCTAGATGTAGCCTAGGGAAAAAGGTAGTGACTGCCTCTAGGCTGAAACACTAAGGGAGCTAAGGGCTAAGAGAGCCCCCTCCCCAGGGCTGAGATTCAGACCTTCTCAGGAAGGGCATGGCTACCACAGGAGCATGCAGTCTGACTGTGGCCAAGAAAACTTACCAAAGGCTATGGGCTATTACTGGTCTTTAGAAGAAGTCTGCTTTTGCCAGAGGGTGTGGCCAGGCTTCTGCTGTCTGCCATTGCAGGAGGTTATGGGCAGAACAGAACCCATGGGAAGTGGCCTAAGGGTGTGGTTGGAACTCATCTGTAGGAACTGCTGGGCTTCCTCACAGAATAATAATAATGGAGGGTGGGAACTCTGAAAGGAAATATCATCTTGTATTAATGAAATTTATTAATTGTGACTTGTATTAATGAAATTTAACATTCTGCCAGCTGGAAAGGAGACATACGCACAGAGTTCAGCTTTAGTATTACAGAGCAGGGCAAAGAAGGGACGATTTGGAGAGATGATAAATTGATAACTGGCACAACAGGTGCCAGGTGCTTATTTATCTGTTTATTTTCCATTTCCTCCCCCACTAGAATACAAGCGCTTTGAAAGTAGGGACTTTATCTTGTTCTCCTCTGTGTTCCAGCATCTAATACAGGTCCCAGGATATAGAAGGAATTCAAAAAAAATACCCGTTAAATGAAAATAGAATTATATAGCCTGGCTCATTTTAGAAGTCCTTTGTTCTTTTTGTTACCTGGCATCCTTTTCCTCTTTTTTGCCAATCACACCCCAAATTCCCTCAATAAAATCCCACTTTTCTGACTCTCGGGCCTTGTAGGTACATTCCATGCTTCAGTGGTGAATATAGGTTCTAAGCCAATTAATCATTGTATTCTATCCTTTAGCCAATGAGATTCAGACCCAGATGTGTTCTGGAAGTTGTTAGTGAAAAGGAACCCTATATCTTGGGCTTTTCATGAAGAGGAAATAAGACTGGGGCTGCTGGCAGCAACCCCAGTCATCGTGGGGGCCTGTCTGGGGTTGGAGCTGACTCAGATAAGAGCCAAGCAGAAAGATGGAGAGAGACAAGATCCAGGTGACATCATTTGAATCCCTGGCTCCAGCCATCCACAGACTTTCCAGTTACATTAGCCAATAAATTTCCATTTTGTCTAAATGTATTAGCCAGTGTTCTCCAGAGAAACAGAACCAATAGGAGATTTATATATATATATATGGAGAGAAAGAGAGAGAGAGGGAGGGAGGAAGAGAGAAAATCCCCTACATACAAACCTTCAAGTTGCAAATTTTCAAAGATGCAAACGTGTGTTCTATCAGCATCAGGCGTGAGTGAAACTGCAGCTTACCCTCCATCTCCTACTGCTGACGATCCTTCAGCTCTACCATCTCCCACCTCCTCTCCCTCCTCCAGTCAGGAACTCTTCTTGCCTGCTCACTCGATGCCAGCCCCTGTATGCCAGCTGTTGTACTGTACCACTGTACTTTTCAAGGTACTACACTGCAAGATTAAAAATGTTTTCTTTATTTGTTGTCTTTGCTTGTTTTTGATGTTATTATTTGTGTGAAAAGTATTATAAACCTATTACAGTACAATACTATATAGCCAATTGTGTCAATTGGGTACCTAGGCTGACTTTATTGGACTTACGAACAAATTGGACTTACGAACGGAATTGGGCTCTCAGAACGGAACTTGTTTGTATGTAGGGGACTTACTAATAAATATATATGAAGAGATTTATTATGAGGAATTAGCTCACATGATGATGGGGGTTGAGAAGTCCCAGGATCTGCAGTCTGCAAGCTGGAGACCCAGGAAAGCCAGTGGTATAATTCCAGTCTGCGTCCAAAGGCCTGAGAAGGGGAGCTGAGGGTGTAAATCCCAGTCCAAAGGCAGGAGAAGAATAGGTACTAGCTCAAGCAGGCAGGCAAGAAGCAACAAGGGAGGTTTCCTTCTCCCTCAGCCTTATTGTTCTATTCAGGTCCTCAGTGGACTGGATGGTGCCCACCCACACGGGGGAGGGCAATCTACATCACTGAGTCTGCTGATTCAAGTGCCAGTCTCATCCAGAAACACCCTCACTGACACACCCAGAAATCATGTTTAGCCTAGGCACTCCTTGGCCCAGTCACTACTACACAAAGAAATAACCACCACACCACCCAAATGATTTTGTTTTGCAGCTGAACAGGTTCAATTATACTTTCTCATTTTCTAAATTTCATGTTCTTTAGGGAGAATGTTCTTGTTTTATACCTTACACCACTTTATCAAGCACCTGACTTCCCCCAGAAGGTACTCAATATGCTCATAAATGATCTTACATCAGTATCTGACAAATTTCAGTAAATTGGCCTTGCATTTGCCTCCTGATCTCCATACCAGAATCATTGCTTTGAGACCTACTAATCTATGAAAACGATTCTACAGAAGAAATAAAATATTCGAACTTTAAAGTTTTCTTCGTACATAGATAAACAGAAATGAAGAAACAGCTTTGAAACTGACAGGAAACCTTAACACAGCCAAAAATAACCAAGTAGCTACCTAAATACCTATTGTAATCTTAGAATCCAACCAGAGTAGAAGTTTTGCAACCACATCAGGGCAGAGCGTAAGAATGACGATAAAATTCGTGGACAGCTGCCTTCTCTCTGGTACCCAGTGGGTCCTGTGATACCCCACCCAGAGTCCCACTTTAGGGCCAACCATAAACCCCCAAGTTGCTGGGAATACTGTCTGCTGATGGACCACAGCTGAGAGCCTTGCTGCATACTGTCGCCACAGGGAGCTGCTTCACTCAAGGTTTCTCTCTCAAGCAAAAGTGACTGGCTGATGTGAGGCTACAAAGTCCCAGTCCCCTGGCCTCAATTGGGGATAATTCGGAAAGATCATTCCAGCTCCAAGGCTCCCTGCAGGAACACCTGAGACCTCAACTGCAACCACTTTCTCAGTGCCCAGTGCTTCCTGACTCACTTCATTGTGTGTGGAGCCCCTAAAGGCTCTCCCCAATGAACCTTCTGCAGGTAATTTTCCACCTCAGACTCTGTGACCAGGAATCTAATCTAATAAAGATGAAAAGGAAAAGACATTAAGAGAAGATAAATGACGTGAGCTTTTTCATAGAAAAAGAAATGAAGAATGGGACTGCACCTATTATAGAGCCCCAAAGTTTTGATTTAGAAAACAATGTGCAGGATACCCTCTAAACTATTGACTCCAATAATAGGGAAAGAGGGAATGGAAATCTTAATATTTAAAAACATAGTATTTTAAATCTGGATCCACTCCCCCCAACCACTTCTAACACCAGAACATACTGCAAATGAATTAATTATCTAAACAACAACAGTGAAACCAAAAACATTAAGTAGATGATGATACATACATAGGTAGATAAAAAGATGAGAAAGAAAGAGAGAAAGAGAAAGAAAGAGGAAAAGAAAGGAAGGAAGAACGAGAAAGAAAGAGGAAGGAAGGAAGGAAGGGAGGAAGGGGAAAGAGAAAGAGAGAGAGAAAGGAAAAAGAAAAGAAAAAGGAGGAAGGGAAAGAGGAAATCCATATGCATATATACATTCATCTTAGTGGTTCTGCTTCTCTGACTGAATCATGAATGATACCTTATTGAATTGATTTGAAGTACATTTGAAATCCTAAGCGTAGGGATTTAAGACTTGAAAACTTGAAAAATTAATGGCTTAATGATGAGTGACAAAAAAGTATAGGAGATCTCACATTTGCATATCCCTAAATGAGAAAGATGAAAATGGCAACTCCCCTGGAAATTTTATCAAGGGTATCAGAAAGAAGGAAAAGACACAGTCAATTTCATACCTTCAGATTCTACTGTCACTTTAGCTGACTCTTGACTTCTGATTTTACCTTTGTTTTTCTGTTCCAGACATTGAATGAAAGTAAAGGGAGACAACTTGGCTAGAATAAGATTGCTTGTACTGGAAGCATCTAGGACACCAGATTTTTGTCTTTAAAATTTACTCTCTTTGTTTTATGTTATTTATTGCTTTAAAATATATGCACATATTACATTCCTGTTTCCCCAGAGGAGTTGAAGTTACAGCTAAAAAGAGAAAAGTAATTTGCATCTTTACACGGTATATAACATAGTGAAACTATTTCCATCAGGATTACTTCTGATTCAGTTTCTTCATAAATCTGTTTCCACTGAACAAAAATAATATGCTGTCGTGTATCTGGGACACACTCACACTTTCTATTTTCATATTAACGGCACAAAAACTGTCATTGTTAACTTGATATAACTGCCACCTCCAACACATGGACATGCATATTGCAGACTCACAAATTCATATCTTCTATACTTGGAATGTTCTACAAAAATCAGCAATTTCCCTCACTCATTTCAACCTGTTTTCAAACTTATAATCTGGATACAAAGTGAGGTTTTTACTCAAACAGGCACAATAAAATGTGTATGTAATGGGAAGCAACATCTTCATTCTCATCTATATTTTCCACACTTTCTACTATGAGTAGGTATTATTCTTCTAAATAAAAACTGTGGCTTTTTTAAAACAAAACAATATAAAATTCTGGTCTCTAAGTTGAGGGAGAAAGTGATAATGAAAGAGAGACTTTCAACAAAGTGGACAAATATGTTCCAAACTGAAATAGCTTTTACAAAATCTCTCCTGATTAGGGACATTCCACTCTAGACAGTCATTTCTGTTTGTTAACACCTACATATCCATTTTGTGCCTTATGATTTAATATTCATGTTGTTTTATACATATATATGTGTATATACATATATATGTTAGATATACATATACTGGTGTAAGTATATGTATATATATTATAAATATATTTCTAGCTATACGTTATATACATAATATATACAGTTAGAATTCCTAACTGTATCTTTTTTTTTTTAACATCTTTATTGGAGTATAACTGCTTTACAATGGTGTGCTAGTTTCTGCTGTATAACAAAGTGAATCAGCTATACATATACATACATCCCCATATCTCCTCCCTCTTGCTCTCCCTCCCACCCTCCCTATCCCACCCCTCTAGGTGGACTCAAAGCACAGAGCTGATCTCCCTGTGCTATGCAGCTGCTTCCCACTAGCTATCTATTTTACGTTTCGTAGCATATATATGTCAATGCCGCTCTCCCACTTCATCCCAGCTTACCCTTCCCCCTTCCCATGTCCTCAAGTCCATTCTCTATGTCTGCATCTTTACTCTCCTGCCCCTAAGTTCTTCAGAACCTTTTTTTTTTTTTTTAGATTCCATATATATGTGTTTGCATACGGTATTTGTTTTTCTCTTTCTGACTTACTTCACTCTCTATGACAGACTCTAGGTCCATCCACCTCACTACAAATAACTCAATTTCGTTTTTTTTATGGCTAAGTAGTATTCCATTGTATATATATGCCACATCTTCTTTATCCATTCATCTGTCGATGGACACCTAGGTTGCTTCCATGTCCTGGCTATTGTAAATAGTGCTGCAATGAACATTGTGGTACATGACTCTTTTTGAATTATGGTTCTCTTAGGGTATATGCCCAGTAGTGGGATTGCTGGGTTGTATGGTAGTTTTATTTTTACTAACTGTATCTTTTATTTCTTAAGTGTAGAAAGGGAAAAAAATTATTCATTTACTTTTTCTTCTTGCCATCTCCTTCAGGATTCTCCAGTCACTACAAACACCCACCCTAAATGTCTTATTTTCTTCTCCACCTGTATTTTCAGTCTTCGAGTTAACGTCAACCCAAGACACGCAAACCAGAAACCCACAAGTCATCCTATGCTTTTCCTTTTCATATCCGCTCTGCTGCCAAATCTTGCAAATCCTTTCCCTTAAATTTCTCTTGAACCCAGTTCCTCTTCTCCATCCCCTTTGAAAACACTTTAATTCTGGTTCTACCAGTTTGGAGCTGATTCATTCCATGGACTCTCATAATTTGATTACTGGGGAGTCCAATTCATTGAAGTTTAAACCTGAAAGGGTATTTCTTCCAGTACCTGCCCTCAGCTGTGCTTTAGTAGAGGTCTGTTTTTTAGACCAGGTTTCTATAACTTTCTTGAATTTTAGTTACAGAGAATAGTGTCTTTGTCTATTCATTCTGAAAGCTCTAATCTCAGACTCCACGCAGTCCATCATTCTCCGCCTTCATTGTTATACAGGACCTGTGTTTCTAACAGCTTAGAGAAAGGGTGGTGAATGTGAAGGCATCCTGTCTTCACTCACATCCTTCCTTTTAGTCACAGGCTCATCCAATGTCCCGAGGATATAAGAAGGAAAAGGGAAAGTCACAAATCTCTCCTTACTAAGATGGGCAAGAGTATAGGCTTCTTCTTGAGTAGCTGCAACTGCTGTTTCCTGTGGGCTCGATGAGAATGGATGGTGAGGCCAACACTGGGCAGTCATGGTCCTCTGTGAGATGCAACCTGCCCATCCAGCAGGCCCCAGGCACAGTTGTGCTTACTACATCTCTCTTATGTCTTTGCTCCCTTCATGTCAGCCATCCCATCAAGATGATGCCTCTGTCTCATCTTTATAACACAGACAAATCTTGCAGGTGCTGACATATGCAGATCCTATCATTACTCCTAACTCAGGAACTAAGAACCTGCAGGCCCATCCTAACATCTGTCCTCCTGGCAGTTCCCTACCACACCGTCTTTCTTCAAATCTCTTTTCTTTAGACCAAGTGGCACAAGATTGTTTCAATAAGTTCAGTGGCCGACAAGACATCCCAAGGGGGAATATACATCAGTCTTCCCTTCTGTGTATACCCCCAATATTTACGAACAATTCTTTTGGCGTCTCCTCCCCCTTCCCTTGGATTTGGGGAAGGAAAACCTTCCCCCAAGAGCACTGCACTTCTTCAAAAAGCATCAAGACTGCATCCTATCAGTTTGGGCAAGTGGAGGGTATGAGAGGGGATGTTGACGGTAGATGGTAGGGCCAGTTCTGAGTTGGTTATACTCTCTAATAAACCCAATTGCTGGTAGTTCTTTAAACTTATAAGATGAGGTACTTAATGCTTCTGTCCTCAAATTCAGTCCATAGTCACAACTTCTGGACTCAAGGGGAAAAAAAAAAAAAAAAGCACACTTGATGTCCTATTGTACTCCTAATTGGTATTACTATCTACTATCTTGTTCTTGCTTCCCATTTATTTCTGGGAAATTGTGGAAGAACCTAATTCCCTCAAAATCAATTTTCTGAAAGCCAAGTGACCAAATGACCAACTTACCAAATTTTTCAAGTTCAATCATTTACCAAAAGCTTATTTTCAGAAACCAGTTCACCCAAAATCAACTCACTCAAGACAAGTTTGCTGAAAGCCTGTTAGCCAAAAGAAAAACTAGCCAAATTAAAGATTTCCCAAATACTTGTTTTGTGTTATCTGCTTAAAGTTTACAGCAAAGTTATTTGGAAAATTTCAAGTCTTTAAGGCTTTGTTTTGAGGTTTTAGTTTATATTTAGTTTTAGATTAAGTTTAAGCTTATGTTTAACTGTAGCCATTTCATCCAGTTGATTATGCAAGAGATTTGTTAGTCCCTCAACATTGGATGTCATTTCTGTGTCTGATTCACATTTCAAACGCTGAGACTTCACAAAATATTCTTTGAATTGAGCTTTATATAAATATCTGTGAATTCTGAGAGGTCCAAAGGACAATGGACTCTATTGTGTATGTTTTAATGAAATCCACTCAATCGTTTATAAAATACTTGACATCAAGATATGCATCATAGTTGTAATTCAAAACACAGCAACAATGTGCATTTCCAAAAGCCATAGAGCAAAAGTACAGAAAAATCCAGACATTAATAAGGTTTTCCTGGCCACAGTAAAATGTTTGCTGCCAAAATAAAACTAAACAACACTAGAACTTCACAACAGTCAAATATAATTTCACAGACATCTTCAACAACCATTAAAACGATTCTTTTCCATGGGAATGGCGTAAAACTTAGTAAGTAGACATAAGAAGTAGCAGCTTTTTGTAAATTAGTGAATTTGGTAAATTGGGCATTTGATGGCATCAAATCAGGCATAATAATGGAGTATGCAACTCACACCAGGCCTGATGTTGATTCAAAACACTAGATTATAACCACACTGCTTGGGAAGGATGCTTCCTCATCAGCCAGTGTGAGAATGACGGTTGAATATGTGCACTGAGAAAGCTTTCTTTACCCAGGAACATATATCTTGGGAATATAAAAAGGAGAGAAAAATACTATACAAAGGAAATATGTGCAAAGAATTCACAAAGAATGGGTAGTCCGTGGTGGCCAGGAGAGACCTACTGGGGGCAGAATCTTATATGTGTGGAAGGAACAGAGTATTGGCAGCATCTAGCAGAGTTAGTGGAATCAGAATTTTCCTTGGAGGAACTCGGGGACCAGCTCCCCCAGACAGACTTCAATCAAATGGGAATAAAACCCTTGCTAATAAAAAGTAATAATATTTAAAATACTAGCTACCCTGTACCCAAAGGTAACTAAGTACCTGATATTGGCTAGGGAAAAAAGCAACTAAGGCTGAAACTTACAGCAAAGAATCTATTCTTAAAAACCCAGAAACTTTAAAATCTGACATGCTCAGCCCCATAAAACAATCCCAGCTGACTGTGTATCCCTCTCCATTACTTTCAACAGTCCCGACATATTACCTGGGAAGAGGCGTGGTAAATTCTTAACTCCGTGATAGGCATTTGGTGCCTACGAGATAAGGAAAGAAGAGACAATACAAGATGAAACGGAAAACATCACATCCCAGTAAGGACATCTTCTATCTGAAGGGAAAGGAATGGGAACTCAAGCAAATAAAATCTCAGGGTAGATGAGCTCAAGGAGTATATTTGATATAGCTTTTTAATATTGAGGTTTTCTGGAGTCCCACTGACTTCTGCAATGATAAAATAAGATGAACATGGGATTTTCCTAAAGTGATCAGTGCCCTGTGATTCGTTTTCCTGTAGGCCACCGGTGGCTGTGATGGACTGAAGTCCAGCCACAAAGCCCCTGAAGCTGGGAGATGCTGCCTGCAGGGCAGGCACTGTGCCAAGGCGCCTGGTGTGGAATCGTCACAACAGCCCTGGCAGGGTCAGTGTGGTTCCAGTTTATAGACAGGAGAATTGGACTTTGGAGCACTAATTAGACACATTGCTAGGAAATGACACTGACATTCCATGGTACTTTGCTAGTTTGCTGTACCGACTGCATCTTATTTGATACAGTAGAACTCAAAATAAGGAAAACAAATAGGATTTGTCCCTACACCCATCGCATATTTATCTGGGTTTTATTTATTCATTTTCCCTGGGCCTTAATACATTTCTAGGTAGGATGGTTTCAACTTGTATTTTACATGAAGGTGACGATCAAAACATTTTCTTACTTCTTTTTTCATTATTTGATATCTCTAGATATTTCAAATATTACTGCATATTCTATGTATGAACTATTAGACTTTGTAAGGCATACTATTTTAAAGAAGGAAGGAAGGAGGGAAGGAATGAAGGAGGGAGTGAGGGAGAGGGTGGGAGGGAGGGAGGGAAGAAGGAAGAAAGTTCTCTTAAATAATGATAGGTTTTCTTGCTATGGATGTGGCTAGGAGTGAGGAGATCCAGCACAGACTCAGCACCACACTGAAGTTCTCACCACATTTATGCAAGATGCTAGAGTGACATCGGTTTCTTTCTCTGTTGTCTAAACCTTAGTCTCCGAAATCTCCCTTCCGGCTCTGTCTTCCCATCCATGCACCCTGGGGAGACACGTGATCTGCTCACTTCCATACTTGTAGGGAAACGTGCAGCTGTGTGCCAAGCCTGTGTAAAAGCTGGTCTCTAAAGAAGATCCCATGTTGGTGCTTAAAAGAAACATGCCTTAGTAAGCGGTGTTCTTAACTCACTGTTGGGGAAATTGTTCATTTCCCCAAATCTTTTCCCCTCAGATTAGTCTCATTTCTTCTGATTCTGTTCTCAGAATACAGTTGTAATACTACTGCTAACACTTCGGACATATTCTAGGTACTAGTCTTCATCTGAAGATAGTAACGTTCTTTCTTTAACAGATATGTTACAGTTGTGGAGGTTTAACATTGCTTTTGTTCCTTTGTAAAGATGTATATTGCAAGATGGTTTTTTTAATTGAAAGTATTGACCTATATCACTCTGAAAATCACAGGCATAACTGTCAAAATTTCATCGGCAGTTAATTTTATTGATATAGCTGAAGAAATGACATGAAAAAAAATAGTCAAATGGGATTAGTATAAAATTCCAAAGCGCTCGTTGTTTAAAAGTCTCATTCACATCAGTGGGGCTAAAGTTCATATATATTTTATTTGGTTTTGTTCTGCTTTATGTAAGTTATTTCATCCATTTTTAAAAGAGTCAGACAGAGATCCAGGGAGAAAAGGAGGCACTTGATTTTCTTTTTAATATTTTTGTGTATGTGTCTCATAAGTTGCAAAATAACATAAAATTTGGTTTTCAAAAAATAAACACATCTGTGAGAGTCTTAAAAGAGTAAATAACTTATTTTACTGTCAAACCTAATTAATTGGAAGCTTTTTATCAAACTTTGTTTCTTTTTATTTTTTAGAAATATAATTCCTTGTCGTAAAATTGATATCATCACCCCTTCAGGCAAAGACAAATCTGTTTCCAACATGCTTCCATTTTACTACAAGGAAAATAAATCCAAGATTTTCCATTTTCTCTTTTTTCACTTTTTTGTATTCCTTTTCCTTTCAAGAAATATAATATAGTGCCTCTGTTTATGAGCGATACCTAGTCATTTTGTCTCTTTAGTCATTGCAATCACTTTTCTGATTTTATTTGCACATCAAATGGTACTCAGCTATCTTCCTGATATTATAATATTCAGGTCCCTATCCTTTCTTCAGAATCCATTTCATCAGTTTGAAATGGACACAAGGAAAGAGTTCCGGGGCTGTTTGCACACTCAGGAGCCACTTTATAACCTCCCACCCACAATTAGACCCTCTCAGGAAAGCCTTGTGGTACTGGCTTCAGCCCTTGGCTTCATCTGTCCTCTACAAGGCCGAGGCTCCTGGTGGGCAGCAAATCTTAAAACAGCTCTTACCAAAAATTTCTCTGGTGACTATGATAGCCACTCAATTTTAAAAGGCTGAAAGAAAGTAGGCAGCTGCTTGACTGAGTCAACATCCCTTGACTCTCCCTGGCTCCTCCATCCATGCCCATTAATCAGGACTCATGGCAGACTCCCAGCAGCTGGCAGGAGGGCCATGAGTCTGTGTTTGTGTGAAGGGAAGGGAGAGAAGAGAAAGAGAGGGTGTGGCCCAGACTGGCAAGTATGAGGAAAGCCAGATGGCAATAGCACTTGATTTTGACATGCAGGTACCACTTTTGAAAGATTATGTGGCATGTCTTTGCTTTGGGCACTGTGAACAACCCTACTGGCTGTGAGTTAATATATGCCAAAGGGGTCTGAACGAGTTTTAGCTGGTTGTGGTGCATATGAACTCTTCAGAAGCTTCCTGAAAGGTTAGGGCTAGCTTGAACCAGTTAGACAGAGTTTGCCCAAGTTTTGAGTGGTCAAGTCTCGATTGAACCAGGAGGACACGAGCAGGCTGGTAAAAACCAAAAGAATGTCAGCAAAATAAGTATTCTCCAGTTGAAATAAAAATGTTATTTCTACACATTAATTAAGGATATATTCTGTGATATTCTTTGATGTTTGATAGTACTTCATGAGTTATAGTTAGATGACTGGTTTTATATAATAAATTTTTTTAAATACTTGCCAGCATTTGTTGTAAAACATACATTATTTGTATTGAATTTTGTTTTTTTAATGGTCCTGATTCAACTTCTAGCTCTTCTTTAGTAAGTAATTTCTTAATTAAGAGGTGCCAAAAAATGAAGAATGAAGTTAATATATGTACACCGTAGTCCTGAAACTTTTGTTTTGCACCACTCAACTGGCTGATTAACTTGCCTTTTGTAAACTCTAGTATACTTCCAAGACACTATAAATAATCATGACAATATCTAATAAAAATAGATGTCATATCACAGAACCACAGCAGAGTTCAAACTTAGTTTAGCAAAATCAACAACTTGCTCACAAGACTGATGAACTGCAGTTACGTGTTTTTAGCAAAAGCATTTCTAGCAACCAGATAAGCAAGTGTCTTCCTGACATAGATGGACGATAGCACATGTGCCAGAAGCCAGTGGAAAATAGGAGCTGTCATCTAGAAAATGCCAGAGCCATTTCAAGTCCCTCTAGATTAGCACTCCATCTTCGGCTGAGCAAGATATGCTGTTAGCTGAAGGTCTATTGCCAGCGAATCAGAAGAGGGCAGAGCCCTATCCTTCTCACATGACTAGATTCATCAGAGGCTCAGAGGCAGGGGATGCACGTGATCACCTCCCAGCTTTTTGTAAGGTTTGTGGCATAAGAAACAAAGCCAATAGAAGTTCTACCATGTACGACAGCAAAAAATATGAATTAATCGATTCGTTCTAGAGACTTACCAATGTTCAAAAACAGTGTAAGCTAGTGTAAACAGATTGTTTTTAATACCCTGCCTCATTCAAAATTGTCTTGTGAACAAGAACCTGATTATAACATCACAAGTTTTGCTACTTATCTTGATTTAAACAATTAAGTATTCGGAAGTTCATCTTCTCAGCCTCGGGTCACTAAATAAACACTGTCTAACTGACTGACCAGTATCTAGGGAGGTAATTCTGAGGTTAAAAGGAAGGTCCGGAGTACACTGAGTTTAGCAAGACAGATTTTCGAATGCAGCTGGGACTGCGTTTCTGTAAAGCCTTCCCCGGCTTGTCCTGAAGCCCTCTGGAGACCATCTCTTTGTGATGGAGCTTCATGGCTGAGGATAATATGCTGCCCTACGCGAGGTCCTCTGGCAGAGATGGAGAACTGCTGTTCCGTAATGGCCTGGCACTGCATGGCGCACTCTTGATAATGCTGTTCTTGTGCCTCTGGGCCCAGCGAGCTTGGGCATGGGCAGACTGCTGTCTCATGGTCTTCCATTGGGGCATCTCTGATTTCCGAGGATGCAACTCAGGCACCATCAGGGAGGTCAGCTCAGACCTGTGCATGATGACAGCCTCCACGCCCTAGAGTGGAAGTCTCCAAGGGGCACCAAAGGACACATCAACAGTTTTGCTGCAAAACAATAACTTCCTTATACACATTTTTCTCTGTGGCTGCGGTTAGCAAAAGAGAGAAAAAAATATTTAAAAGTGTTTAGAAGCTAAGAATAATAAAGAAGCCATCCTCCTAGGGGAGAAATGACTGCCTTTCATTCCTGGGTAATTTGCAGAGGCCTTTTAACTCTACCTTGGAGCTACAGGGGTGACAATGTGGGTATAATTTAGGACGCTCTGGAATCTCCTTAAACCTATCAGGCCAAGACTTACTCACAGGTTGTTCTGTTAATACTATGAGCCAGAGAATATCCAATAATATTGAGGAGGCTAACTTCAGAAAGAAATATTCTTCCAACTACTTATTTTGTCTATAATGACCAAGTTATTTGTCTTACGTGCAATGGATAAGGAAGAAAATTCCTATTTCTGTGGCATTATAATTTGATTTCAGTTCTGTCAAGTCGTATCACACAAAAGCCTCCTTTTCCCCTCCTTCCCCCACTCTTTTCTTTTTGTCAATGACATTCCCCATGATGAGCATTCCGAAAGAGTAGCTACTGCTTCTCTTGTCAACTGGGTTTTGTCAGTTCTGAACACAGGGTCTTGCTTTGCCATTTCCAAGGTCTCTTTGAAACCTAGGATCACAGCTGGTGCTTCAATCAGGAGCTCACACCGTGAAGAAGCTGGCAGTGAATCCTCCACCGAGTCTGTGGAAGATACATCATCTCTTTCCCAGCCACAATGGAATACACCTTTCATTTTCTCACTGAAAAAGACTGCATCATTCACTACTCTTTCTTGACAAAAATATTAATAACAACCGAGCCTCCTAAGGGATGGGAGCATTTTGGGGTTTAAACTGAAGTGACCTTAGCTTGTCAGAATGATTTGACTTTAAGAAATGCAACAGTAAATACTGTTTTTTATTGTGGTTTTAAAATCTGGTGTAGTAATAAAATTAAGGACATCTTAACTATGTCTATCATGGCAAAATGTGTCAGTAAGAATATATAAGTAGAGGGATTTTTTTAAGAAATATGCTTATATAATGGAATTTGTATTCTTTCCCAACTTGTGGCATGGTATTTCTTTGTTTTTTATCATTTTCAGGGATAGATTATAATGGAACCTCTTTAAGATAATGTTTTTAATGTTTAAAAACTATTTTGTTTATATATGGAGAATGAAGATGAAAGAAAACATTTAGTGGCACTTTAGGAAGAAAAAGTATTGGCAATGCTAGGCAAATGTGATATTAGGATTTATATTTCTAGCTGAGATCAATGCGGAAAGTTAGCAGATAAATCAGAAAATGGAAACGGAATATGGTCATACATAATAACTAAGAATTTGAAGTAAAATTCTCCTTCTTTGTTGCTAACTTCTTTTTTCAAATTTTGTGGTTTCACTGTAGTACATGTTTAACAATTAGTGTTCTAAGTTGTAACTTATTCAAAGACAATAAGCCTTCTTCAAATATTAATACAGGCTGAATCTAAATATGCCAAATGAGTCAGAGAAGTGGTAGATTAGATGCCCCAAAATTACTTTGACCTCAATTATCTAGATACGATTTCAAGAATCACTTTACGTGGCTAAACAGCGTGTAATCTAGTCGCCTCCAACAAAATCACCATCTTCTAGAAAAACCAACCTTTCACATTCCACTGTCTTCCATTCTCAATCAAATCAGAGCCCAGGGTTACAAACATTCACTCAGCATCTTACGGGTGAGATCCATATTTCTTGGGTAATTACTTCTATTATTAATGTTATGTGTAGCAGAAAATGAGTATTTTATATACCACTTTTGTGAACATAGGTGTTTTTCAAATGAAAGATGACTATTTTTTAAAGCTATTCTAATTATTACCAAATACATGTTTCTGTATCACCATATCTGAAACTAGACCAAAATCAACAATTAAAAATGTAATCAGAGGTGCTAGGGGAGGGGAAAATGGGAAGTTATTGTTTAATGGACATAGAGTTTCAGTTTTGTTTTTTGTTTTTTGTTTTTTTTTGCAAGTCTCGGGAAATTTATCACAATGAGCTTTTACCTGTATATATATATATATATATATATATATATATTTTTTTTTTAACATCTTTATTGGAGTATAATTGCTTTGCAATGGTGTGTTAGTTTCTGCTTTATAACAAAGTGAATCAGCTATACATATACATACATCCCCATATCTCCTCCCTCTTGCATCTCCCTCCCCCGTTCCACCCCTCTAGGTGGTCACAAAGCACCGAGCTGATCTCCCTGTGCTATGCGGCTGCTTCCCACTAGCAGGTTTCAGTCTTACAAGATGAAAAAGTTCTGGATTTCTGTTATACAACAATGTGAATATACTTAATGCTACTGAACCATACACTTAAAATAGTTACGATGATAAATTTTATGGGTTTTTTTACCACAGTTAAAAATTTTTTAAACATAATCAGGAGAAATATTCTCCTTTGGATCAAGGAAAATGGGCTAGGTGGGATTCATTATCTTCTTGCCAAAAGCCAGCTTTAAGTTACATGGCACAGTTATAGAGAAGGTTGGTAAAGCTACCACAGGGGTCAAGGAAAACAAGAAGCAAAGAGAAGATGATCAATGCCTTTGTCTCCTTGAATAATCTTAATTCCTGCAGAATAACTGAAATCACCTCTCAGATAAACCTTTCACCATGAAAAGTGTGGCTGGGAAAGCTGTGAAAAACACTCTTCCTAAATAATGCTTACTGATCCTTGACATGATCATTGCTTAGACATTGACACAAGGCCAAGTTTCTAAATGTCAGATATACAAGAGGGAAAAGAAATTCCTTGGATGAAAGTAAAGGAGAGGGAAATAAGATTTGTTGAGCTTACACCGTGCTTTACAAGTGATATTTCATTTGATCCTGTGAGGTAGGTACTAGTATCCCATATTTCTAATGAGAGAAATTGCATCTGAGAGGTTAAGGAATTTGCCCTATTTTGTTCAGATAGTACTGATATCAGTAGAAAGGTTGCACCAATTCAGAGAATCTGATACAGTCCAATCCTCATTTCTCTGTGACACCATTTTGGAAAGTCAGGAGTGAAACTGAGGGACAGAGGCATACCTAGTGTGTCCTCTCAGCTCTCATACTCTGGATGATGCCATACACTATGTCTGTTTTTGGTCCCTGGTTCCTGGGAATCGAAGGCCGCATTCTAGAGTGACCATGGACCCCTCACTGTCCTGCGTTAGCCACTATTTCAGTATCCATCCTTACGATGACTGAACACCAATACAGTAATCCTTAGACACAAAGATGTGAACATGATCACACCCCTGCCTTCAAGAAACTAGTGGGAAATGCTGACAGGTAATAAGTATGTTAAGTACCTGCCACAGTGGAGGTGTACACATGGTTCCATGTGGGAAAAAAGTTAAAAAGCAAAATGGAGGAAGAAGTTAGTGGGGAAGGAATGGATGGGATATAGTATCTAGAACCCAGGGCAATGAGAATGAGAAGGGTGTGCTCCATTCCCCAAGCCCAAGGCTCTGCCTAAGGTCCACCTCTGCCTTTTCTGTACAAGATTCCTAAAGTTTTAGGAGAGTTAAGCAGTACCTAGTATATTAATTTTTGCCTTATCATTAAATACAAGAGACAAAGTGACAGATAAAGAATATTTTATATCCTTTTTTTCTTCTTTTTTTTTGCGGTACGCGGGCCTCTCACTGTTGTGGCCTCTCCCGTTGCTGAGCACAGGCTCCGGACGCGCAGGCTCAGCAGCCATGGCTCACGGGCCCAGCCACTCTGCGGCATGTGGGATCTTCCCGGACCGGGGCACGAACCCGTATCCCTTGCATCGGCAGGCGGACTCTCAACCACTGCGCCACCAGGGAAGCCCAAGAATATTTTATATCCTATTATTGAGGACTAACTATAGTCCTTTATTAGGAACTAGATGTGTGTGTGTGGAAGTGGGGGAAAGGGAAAGTAAGAAGGGGATTGTGAAATAAGACTCTATTATTTGTGAAAATCAAAATTTCTTTAAGAATCTTGATTGGGCATAAACTGGCAGTGTTACCTCTCCCCATACATATTGTAAATGCATAGCATGCTAGACAATTAAAACTTCATCTTCTTTCATGAATTGGAAATTCATCTTCCAATTCTGTATTATTTTATATATAACATCATACATTATACCTTATATATGACATAATTTTTCTACCAATTTAATTAGGTCACCCAAAAGGATTACCCGTAACACGCCAAACACACGATTTGTTGTCTATACTTGGGAAAGCAGTTTTTAAACTCCTGGTATTGCCTTGGACTTTCTTTGGATTTCTTGGATTTGATGTTCACAATCCATTGCAATAGAAACACTGAAGGAGGGCATGTTGAATGTGGAGTATCGCTGTAGAGAGCTAGGCTAAAGCAAACTCCATAAGGTATTTTAGCGGAGGATGCAGGAAAACAACAAGAAGGAGAAAGCTGGTGAGATTCACAAACTATAATTAGCTCCATTAAATGCCTTTAACTAAATTTCTAACACGCTGTTTAAAGAATGGGGACCTTTATGAGAAAACGTTGCACACCCCTTTTTTGGTCATTGTTTTTGAGTGTTAAACACAAACTACATTTACAGGTCCCATGGCTATCAAATTTATTTGCTCACAACACGGTTTCCTCAGCATTGTTTGTTATCCAGGAAATTTCACAGCTTTAGAGGACCCAGACTTCAAAGTCAAGGAAGTAGATTTGGGGCATGGGAGCCTGGGGACACCAAGGGAGACTGTTCGTCAGCATTAGAAATTTTTTCTTTCTTTCTTTCTTTCTCTCCCTCTCTCTCTTTCTTTCTTTCTTTCTTCCTTTTTATGCTACAGGTTGCAAATCAGAATCAGATATCTGCCCATAATTTTGAAAGCCCACATATTCATTTTCAAAGATGTCTAGATACTAGTTGATCATTTCATAAAACGTTTAGCCTACCAGACGAAACACTGTTTTATCAGTTGTTGATGGAAGAAGCCTTCCTTTGCTAAACATTGTGCAGTACCAGCAGCGTGACCCCCGGGGTCATGGGATAACAATGGTGTGCTCACGTTGGCAGGGGCCTTCTTTTTTGCAAGTGGCACCTGCTGTGAGGCTCTCCGTATAAATACTGAACGCCTGCAACAAATCACAGATGTTTTATGCACTAGAAAAACCGACAGGAAGTAATCACTAAGAAAAAGAAACAGTGTGGAATAGGTAGGAGAAGGGGGAGAAAAAAGACTCCTTTACCTTTGAGGGGATGTTTGGGGGAATAGATTTAAAATGCAGGATGTGAGTAGCCTTGCTGTGTGGCTCAGCTTGACCCAGGCTCCAGCTCAGCCCAGCTGAGAAGGTACAGGCCTTGTAAGGAAGATGGGGCATCCTTTACATAAGCTGAGTGGGAAAACACACTTGAAAATTCCTTTGCATTGTCTTTGGTGGGTTGGAGTTCTTAACTTTTTCAGTTGTTCTCTTTATTTTGTGGCATCTAAGTGTTTCACAGAACAAGTACCCTGTAATTTTTTTAATATGAAAAGAAATGGTTTCATTTTGATGCAAACCTTTCTTATTATCCAGGGACCATTCCCTTTACACATCTCTGGGGACTGTCCCCACCACCTCCATTAGGTTCTTTCTCCTGTCCTGAACATTGACCATTGGGCCTCAGAAAAAGAACTTCATGCCTGAGTTTATCTTGTTTCCATATCAGCTTATTTTCAGTGTATTTCAAGGCCATATAATAACATTATTTTATAGACTTCTGAGTAAGTGGTAACAAAGAAACTATTTGTCTCTTCTCCATTTCCCCAACAATTTCTGGACCTCATTTCAAAGAGATGCATGTCGTCGGAATGGTAATGTGCTTTTCTTTCTTCCAGAGAAACCAAAGCGGGCTGTTTGTTTTCACAGGAGTATTTATACTTAACACGTTTACATTTTAAGTCACATTTGCTTGACTTCCTAAATGACTTCTCTGTTTTTTAGCTTCTCATCACATTAAAAATCTACCCCTAATGAATTCTTCGGAGCCCTATTTTTTTTTTTCATTTTTATTTTAATATTTGACAGTTTCTTTGTAGAAAGGAAAGAACATTTGAAATAATATTGGATATTTTGCCAAGTCTGTCAAATGAGGAGCACTTTCACTTTCTCAGCTCCGTCTCATTAAAATTGTATTCTAATTCTGTCTTAACTCGGTCTCTGTGCTTCATAAGTCATTGCCTGCTCATTACTTGTGGTGTGGGAGATGAAATTTATTCAAACCCAGTAGCCAAGATAAAGCATTGAAAGGCAGGCAGCTGGGAGAAATGAAATTAGCCTATTTTAGTGCTTTTCCGGCTGGATTTTTGCATCACCACCCGTTATGCCACGTGTCAGTTTGCATTTGTGACACTATCTATGTTTGGTTTCTAGATTTCTGTTAATACGATATTCTTAGAAATATAGAGAATCTCCCCCCTTCTGCTTTTGTCTGAGAATTGGAATGTCCCTGAGTATCTGGGTTGATAAAGAGGAAAACATGATTTTCTATAGTTTTGTATAATTATAAAATCATTAAAATTGCCCCCAAAGATTAATTGTTTCATTGTGTTACAATTCATAATTGTGTGTCTTACAGAAAAGAACATTAGTGACAAAGAGTAAATGTTATACCCTCAGAATGGTTTGAGGGGAAATGGCTTTAGAATGCAATGTGACTTACAAGCAATTTCACATGGAATCCGGGAGGGAGCTGTGCTTTCTAACCTAACCGCTCCATCTTGAGCTTTAAATGTCATAAGAATACACTGTGGAATTCCTAATTTTGAATATAGAGGAGTTTTTGAAGAAAATTGACTAAAAGCATTGTACTTTGCCATTATCAAATTGAGTTGTTAAGGAATTATATGGTCTAATTACTAAACTTGGTATTTTTGACTACTTTGATTATGAACAGATATTGTCATTAGCTATCTAATTAGATTGACTGCAATAACAAGCAGTAATTTAGAAATATGTTCTAAATTAGTTTCTATATGAAAGCAAAGTCTTTGTTGATCTGTGTGTGTGATTAATGTCAAGTGTCATGAATTAGCTGAAGGATTTCTGTGTAGAAATATATGCATTTATATAAAAGAAAGATTCATCTACACTGAAAGTAAAAGATGGAGCTTGATTGGTGCCTAAATATAAGTACCAATGCAATTTTTTCTGATTACTCAAAGAAAATATAGGAAAAACAACACATTTCCTAGAAATGTGATGGTTAGGTTTAAGTTAGGTTTAACTATCTATGCATACAATGCATATGTACAGTGTGTGTACCCAACCTAGAAACTTTGCAAATAATATATGCAGACTTAAATTTAAATAGAGCCCATCAAAGCATTATGTAAGATACGTGGACAAATCTGTCAAATCCATTGTAGTACAAAATTACAAAATATTTTATGTGACTAATAAATTGTGCAGATAAGCAGTGGACCATAGTCATAAACAAATTAACCTTTGATGTAGGTATTTTCTGGTAATGGTAGCTGGATTGGAAAGGTGACCCTCTTGAGAGCATTTAGCATGGTGCCTTTTTATTTGCCTTTTATCTCTTTCCCAGTGTGATACTTGGTTCATGATCTTGGTCATGCTTCTACCTATTAACATTGTTGTAAACCATCTAACAGAGGAGAAGGTAGAGTTATAACCTAGGACTAAACTGGAAATTACTAGGCCACACAAGCCTAAACCCTGGCATGATTTAAGAGATTCTGTCCAAAAGATTACATAATAAACTATGCTGTGTGCATATATGCATATTATGTAAGTGAATCTCAGACACCCAAACTGATGTGGCCTTAAACAATTAACTACTGTAAGATTTATTCCTGAATACTCATTTATGGGATAAAGAGCAATTCTATGCTATAACTAATTTACCCAGATCCATTCAAACCCCATACTTCTACCCCTGCTTCTCCCCATCTTCTCCACTCCAGGCCCTTGGACTAAGCACTTAACTTAGTCCTTGGTTTGTATGGCCTCTACCAGGCAAGTAAAACTTCTAATAGTAATGTGGAAACCGATTTGTTATTCAAATAGAATATTTTTTAACACCAAGCTTGGGTCTATATAACCCTTGAGTTTGTAACTTAAGCCTCACAGTTCTACAGACTAAAGGGCCCTGCCAAGAAATATACTGAGAAAATGGACCATATGATCCTGCAATAGACTGTGATCTATTTTTTCATTCGCAAAACACTTCTCCCTTTTTTCAGGCTATAAGAATCTGGTTGCCAATTATACTTAAATTATTTTATTTGGCCCGTTGATTCTTTGATTAACTGGACGTTTTCATAGAAATAACAGCTGCACCAGCAGCACGTTTTCAAAGCAACAAGGAAAGAATCTGGTCCCACTCCAGAGTCCCATGTTAGCCAGTTCCTTCTCACCAAAGGGGAACAAAAAATACCTACAGCCAAAATGAATAAAAAGGCAAAGGGCCTTTATGGATCTATTGTCAGTTTAATGCCCTGGGGTGGCCACCAGTCCATGGGGTTGTGCTCTTTCCTTGGTACTCTTGGCTATATCTGTCCTTCATGGTTGTTGGTGGTGGGTAACTCTATTTAGCACTAGTGGCTGCTCTGGTCAGTGTCAAGGAGTTTTAGCCTAATCTCCTCTGTCTTGAATATTCTTAAATATTCTGGGTTCTTAATATTTTCCCAGTAGTTGCATGCCTTCTCATGAATTCCAGCCACATTAAGGCATTTGTGATGTCAGATCTCAGAGAGTGAAATCCTTAAAAAAGTGGGGGGCCTTCTTGGATGATGTCCACATTATTCTTACAAATAGGCTCTCCCACAACCCCTCCCATTAGCTTTAGTGCATAATACATAAAACAGTATCTATCTGCTTTTCATCACTCAGGTTCAAAATTGTCTGCCCTACAAAATATTTTCTTTGCCCATTTTTGTTTTACTTTTATACAGGCATGTCCTGTTTTATTGCACTTCACAACTATTGTGTTTTTTACAAATTAAAGGTTGTTGACAACCATGTGTCAAGCAAGTCCACCAGCACCCTTTTTCCAACAGCATTTGCTCACTTCATGTCTCTCTGACATTTAGTAATTCTCACAGTATTTCAAACTTTTTCATTATTATTATATTTGTTGTGGTGATTTGCAATCAGTGATCTTTGATGTTACTATTACAAAAAGATTACAACTCACTGAAGTCTCAAATGATGGTTAGCATTTATAGCAATAAAGTGTTTTTAAATTAAGGTATTTACTTTTTTTTTTTTTAAGACAATGCTACTGCACACTTAATAGACTACAATAGAGTATAAACATAACTATTATATGCACTGGGAAACCAAAAACATTGCGTGACTTGCTTTATTACATTAGTTTTATTGTGGTGGTCTGGAACCAAACCCACAATATCTCCAAGGTACGCCTGTATTTGACTTTCGTGAGATGCGATTCTATATTTCTTTGACTTGTTCCAGTAGCTGAATTATCTAAGTGCTCCTAAATATAAAGATTTTCTTTGAGAGTCCTGATTCAGCGTCAGACCTACTGGGCTCTGCCTATGAAAACTAAAATGACTCTTAAAAAGGTAACTGGTTCTTAATTAACAAATGAATGTTCTCTTCTAAGGCAATATCTTCCTTCAGTTTTCTACCATTTAGCACCCAGTATCCTCCCATATTTTTACTCATCTTGGCCTTTCAATCTATTTCTTCCATGTCTCCTTTACCAGCATGCATTTTATGTCCCAGATAATAGTGCACTTAGTCATAACAGATGAGCAAACAAAACAAAGAGCTGGACATTAAGTGGCCAGCTCTAAAATGATTACATCAAAGATATGCAAACAAAGAAAAAAATCATATAAATTATATTTCCAAATTGTTGAGGGACAAATTTCAAAAGCAGGTAAAATTATGACTCATATAAATATAAAATGAACACATGTCAAAGATGTGTTTTAATTCATAAATTGAAGGAGGAAACTGGCAAGATGTTACAACTGGTTCAAAGGAGAATCCAAAAAACAGACACATATAAATTAGGAATATTGAATTGAATTTGCAAATGTATGCAAAAGTGGCTCCTTCTAAAATAGGAGAGCCAAGTTGAAACTCCACAAAACAGAATTGATTTACTTGTCTGTAGATAAGAATTATTTGCATGACTGTCAGTTTTTTACAAGTTATTTCCTACTTTACAAAGTTGTAGAAAGTTGCATAACGTGTACAGGACCAGGTAATCCCTGGAGCCTCCAACATTCCATAGAAAAGAAATCCAGTAATTTATTTTGCATATTCTAAAGTGTTACATTGTTCTTCACAGGTTTGTTGAATCTTCTTGATTCAACAAATGAATGAATGAATACACTTGGTTAGACTTCCGACGGTACTTAGGATTAATTACTCATTCATTTAACAAACATTATTTCATACCTATCGTACCTATATTTCTGTGTTCTGGGTGCTGAAGATAATGCAGTTAACAAAAAAGAAACACTCTGTCTTATATTCTAATGGAGAAAGAAAGAAAATGAGTAAGTAAACAAGCAAATTATTAGTATATATGTCAGATGATGTTTCAAACTATTGATGCCGAAAACTCAGCCTCTTTGCACCAGTGCCAAATGGCATCTCGGAGACAGAGTTTTGGGTGAAGTAGAAAAGGTTAGCTTTATTGCTTTGCCAGGAAAAGGGGGACACATCGGGCTCATACCTCTCAAAACTGTGTGTCCCAACCCAGGAGGATTGGTGAGGAGTTTTATAGCAATGGTTCAAAGGTGGGGCTGCTGATAAGGATCAGGGTGTGTGCAGGGCCTGCACTCCTTTAATCTGGCCTCAGGTCGTCTCCTGATGAGCTTCTCATGGTTATCAAACTGTGACCTTCTCTGGAATGAAGAATGCTAACATCTTCCATTTGTTAGGGGGTTTTAGTTCTGTAAAAGAGCTCAAAGATATTATGTGTGTTCTTTGAGGTGGAACAAGGACCTGCCCCAAGGCTGCACTATTGTTTCTTGACTGTTCCTCCCTCGTCTCTGCATCCCTTCCCTTCCCTGATTCGCAGCTGCTCCCATATGCCCTTTTCCTTGTTTAGCCTAAGATGGTATAAAAGCCCAAGCTCTAACCACCCCTTTGAGTTACTCAGCACTGAGCGCTCCCATGTGTGCATGTGTGATGCACATGTTAATAAACTTGTTTGTTTTTCCTCTTATTAATCTGTCTTTGGCCAGTCTGATTTATAGGGCCCCAGCAGGAGAACCTAAGATGGGTAAAGGAAGAGATTTTTCTTCCCTTACAAAGGTTTTGAGCTTAGGAGCGGAATGATGCAATATAGATTTGATATTGGCTGCTCTGTGAGATGGGGCCAGGATTTATTGGAGATCAATCAGGAAAGCTCTGGCAGTCTACAGAAGGATTATGATAGCTTGGAGTAGAGTAGGAGTTGTGGAAACAGGAAGAGTGCTCTTTCTTGCTGAATATTTTACAAGTGAGACCACCAGAGAATTTCTGCTCAACCCAGCCAGAATAAGAAATAACTTTGCAAAACTCACACAGTCCATTTTTCACTCTTGAAAAACCTTTCCTAATTCAAAGGCACAAGATTGTCAAAGCACAAAAATATTCCCAGAAAATTATTTTTATCTTGTCCTGTGAAGTGTATAGAAAGACAACTTGCTGTTTGTTCCTTTCTGTCACTGAGCCTGTAATGGGTGTTTGTTTGCAAACTAGAGAAATTTACTTTGACTGAGTGAAGCAGGAAAGGGGAACATTGAAAGAATACCATTAGCTAATGGAAGAGTTAGACCCAGGTCTTTTAAGCTGACTGGGAAAAAAAAGGTTCCTAGATTTTTTGGTGGGAGATAAACATGAGAATAAGTGGGTTTTTTTAGTACATAAATCATGAAAAATGAAGAAAAATAACTAAATGAATATAAAAATAAGTATGCATATACAGTCATATATCAGATGAGAACTATGCTTATGCCAGGAGTGATACATTTTTAAAAAATAATTGTGATCAGCATGCAATTAGAGAAAATGTGGGCTCTGTGCCTCTGGTTTAAAAGAGAATTTTCTCTTTATTATTCTGGGGGAATCTAGTTGGATCATTTCAGCCATTCATCAGATTTCTCTGGGGAATTTTTGTTAACATTTTTTTAAAAAACCCAAAAATTTCCAGAGCACAATGCAAAATGTTCTGATTCAATACATTTGAGCTGATACCTAGAAATCTATACTTTACAACCTTATAAGGATTTTGACACTCAGCCAGTATGGGGACCCATGAGTTAAGGCACAGCCTACACCTGAAAATGTGTTTTATTCACCTGCTCGAAAAGAGAATCTGAAAACAGAGGTTTGTTTGCTTATTGGGATCTACTCATTTTATTGAGTCACAGAACATTGGTGCACAAAGATTATCTTGTCAAACAGAAAACAAACAGATGAGGCAACTACAGCCTAAAAAGTACCCAGTAACCACAAAACGTCTGCCTTGCACCGGACACTGCTTAAAAAGTGTATTTAAAATTTTTTTCACAAGGTGTTTTCCTTAATATGTATTTATATTTATTTAATTTCTATCTATTTTCAGGAAGTAATCCAAGTGGCATTTAACAATTATATATACAACAAAATAGTTAAAAAAAAAAAAAGTAGAAGAAAGGAAGGAAAGAAGGAAGGAAGGAAGACCAAGGTAAGGAAAATATAAATATGGCAGTGACCATTCATCAACTTTGCAATGATAAAGTTTAGATTGGCTTCTGCACTCCATCACACTCAGGGCAAAAAGAGTAAACTAAACTACAAGCTTCACAAAAGGTAAGTAGCATGATTTCTTTCTTATTATTTATTTTCCTCCTTGTATGAAGCCATGAATTGCTCAGTCACTCATCAATGGCTATAAGTCATAGCACTGTTGCAGGAAGGGGGACCCCTTCCAGGGCCCAAGAGTGGGCTCTTGTCTAACACTCAGAAATGAATTGTCCAAGGAGACACACGTGCTGACAAAGCAAGAGACTTTATTAGGAAGGGGTGCCTGGGGGGAAAGCAGTGGGGTAAGGGAACCCAGGAGAACTGCTCTGCCACAGGGCTTGCAGTCTCACGTTTCATGGTAATGGGGTTAGTTTCTGGGTTGTCTCTGGCCAGTCATCTTGCTTGGCCCATACTGGGCCTGACTCAGGGTCCTCCCTGGTGGCGTGTGCATCTCTCAGCCAAGATGGATTCCATCGTGAGGGCTTCTGAGAGGTTGGCAGGATATATCGTCTCCTCCTTCCTCCTCCTTTCAGCCCCTCCCGAATTCTCCCGGTTAGTTTTCTTTATCGGGACCTCCTGTTGTGAGACAGCTCATACCAGCGGTTATCAGCGTGCCTGGCCAAGGCAGTCAGTTTCGGTCAATGGTTCCCTAACAGCCCTGGAGCCAACACCACATTCAACTTTCATTCCATAATGCTAAGGCCCTACACATTTCACAAGGAAATTTAGAAGTCACCTAAGACTATGTAGAAACAAAGTGACCTACAGCCATGAGTATGTGACATCACATTGGTAAGGCATTCTCTCAAATTTGAACAAAGTTTTTAAAGCGTTCCTAAAATGAATTTGTGTTTGTCCTGATTCTTAATTTTCAGATCTAATAGCCAAGCCGAAATACTCTGCGTTTCCATTTATCTGAACCACTATTGTTCAGGCTTCTTTTTATTTTTTCTCACAGGACACTATTAGAATTCATCAGTCCTTTCAGTGTCTCAGGCTTCATCTTTCCCATTTTTTAAGTATTTTACTCAGAACAATGGTGGTAAATAAAAGGAAAAGAAACAATTCAGTCCTAGGCTCCTAAAAATTATTGAGCTACCAGTGTCCCTCATTTGTTGTGGTTGTGGTTCCTGCTGTTGTTATGACTGTCCTGTCTTTTGTGTACCTTGAATGGTTCTTGCTTTTAAAAACATTTATCCAGTGTTTCACATACTTCCCATGACTCCCCGCTAATAAAGCTTCAGTGTAATTAATGTATTTATATGAACACTGCTGAATTCAACTTGCATTATTTAGACACACAAAGGAAAATCTTGGCATTTCCAAGTCACAGTTGTGTAATCACATGACGTAGTGTCAGTTGGTTTAAGAATACCTTTACGCCCAGTAAAAAAAAAAAAAAGAAAAGAAAAAAGTGAAATTGCTGTTTTCTTTCTATTATATGGTATTTTTCAGTGAAATTTATTTTACCAGATTATACTTCAATTTGACTGAATTTTTTAAACTAAGCAGTTTAAAAATTCATATTGAACTATATTTGGTCATTTAATTAACTTGGGAAAAAGGACCATATCTGGACAGGGAGAAAGGCAACTCATCACCATTCAAATAGGCCTAGACACAGCCTTTATTTTTATTTTATTTCTTTTTTGCCTTTAAGTAAAGTCTTGCCCCTTGACACATCCTTATTATGGAAATAAATGTAACGTTGAATAAGTTAATGTCATTCTTTTCGAATTATGACATGGTGGGGAAGAATTAGAGCATGCTGGGAATGTTGGTATGAATTGATTTACAAAATAAGTTGCCACATTTGTTTTTATTGTGGTTAAAGCTCTAGTTTGGGAAAAGACAAAGGGCAAGGAATTGGGGAGTTTATGGATGAATGTGGATCTAATGAAGAGAGTCCATTGGTTCCCCAAGCTGGGGTAAGATTCCCACAGTCCTGAACAAACAGTTCTCAGCCTCTAATTTCTAAGCCTTTGTTTCCCCACTTTGGAATTCTGACTACAGGCCTGTTACCAAGCCAACTGAGTTCACTACAAAGATCCAGCGAAGCTCTTTTTATCACAAAGATCAAGACAACAATTGTGTGCCTACAAGAAAAGAACAACTAAAGCCATCCAACAAGCATTAAAAGAACAATTCTAGAGATAGTTGCCTTTGAACTCCGATAATGGGCAACATTCAGTCCCGAGATTTGAAATCCCGAGTTAAAAGAATTCATTACCAGTTGCCTTTCCTTGTAATTATAAGAGCTGCTGGCAGCAGGTATTTTCAGCAGCATTAATTTTGTCAAATGTGATATTTTGCAGTCGTGTTGAGTCGCACACAATGACCATATTATAAACCTACTTTATAGACTTTGTTTTGTTTATTATGGAGTTCATTTATGAAATAGAAGGAATCTAAATTTCGCCTTGGCTTTACCCCCAAACCACAGAAAATGGAGTATTGTTTTATAAAAGCTTGTTCTGAAATATCACTTCCCGAATGTAAAGTATGCTGTTTGTACAGATACATTCCATTGACATGCACAATGCCCAGCTGAGAAAATAAAAAAGGACAGTCAGTCTGGACATTCCCCTCTCTTTTAGCTGTGACCTATGAACAATTTCAGTTCCGTGTGGAAAAAAAAAATAGGAATTTCCATCTTTGTGTAAACACTTCTTTTTCTGATGGTATGGGAGCATTTTAAACTAAATCTGAGCAGGCATCAGTAATTCAGAATAAGTATTCTACTTGAAAGACTTTGACCACTAGTATTTGTGTGGGCCCTATATTTAAACCTTAAAACTAGCTTCTGGGATTTAGTCATTCCTTATCATGAAATTCATGACAAGCTATTTATTTGCTTTTATGCACTTGTTTTTATGTGAGTGTTCACTCTTTTTTTTTTTTTTTTTTCCTGCATAAGAAAGACTAAAGAACCAGCTACACTGGTACTTCATTTTGGGGAGGATTGAGTGAGTTTTACATTTGACAAAAATCTAACAGTACCACCCCAGACCAGAGCAGCTTCCTTTTTTTTGTCCAATGTGAACAACATGCTGCTTCTCGAAAACTTGTCAAAAACACTTATCTTGCTAAAAAAGGAAAGGACGAAGAAATGTTCACTTATAGAAAGAGTGTTCTCGGGTTTTGTTTTTAACTTAGATTTTAACAATCTTTTTTTTTAATATTTGATCATATAAAATTTAATTGTTTTCCTGATTGGCAAAACACAACACAAAACAAAAATCCCACCACACCACAAAGTGAAAGGTAAATGACAAAATGGAGAAATATTTATTACATGTGTAATGATTTTTTTCTAATTTTTATTGAGGTACAGTTAATTTACAATGTTAGGCTAGTTTCAAGTGTACAGCAAAGTGATTCAGTTCTTTTTCAGATTCTTTTCCATTTTAGGTTATTATAAGATATCGAGTATAGTTTCCTGTGCTATACAGTAGGTCCTTGTTGTTTATCTATTTTATATATAGTGGTGTGTATCTGTTAATCCCAGAATCCTAATTTATTTCTCCACCCCCGGCCCCCCCAATCCTCTTTGGTAACCATAAGTTTGTTTTCTAATTTCTGCTTTGTAAATTTGTTCATTTCTATCATTTTTTTAGATTCCACAAATAAGTGATATCATATGATATTTATCTTTCTCTTTTTGACTTACTTCACTTAATATGATAATCTCTAGGGCCATCCATGTTGCTGCAAATGGAATTATTTCATTCTTTTTTATGGCTGAGTAATATTCCATTGTGTGTGTGTGTGTGTGTGTGTGTGTGTGTGTGTGTGTACACATGTATATATATCCCATCTTCTTTATCCATTCATCTTTTGATGGACATTTAGTTAATGATTTATTACTGATGTATATTCACATTTAAGTTCCAATTCTATGCCAGCAAATTTTATGCCAGAATCAATATGAAGACCCACTTTGGAGTATGTATATTAATTTCTTGCATGAAAAACTGTAAATTTGGCAAGGAATTTCTCTTTATTTGTAAATAACCAGCTTTAGTACTTTGCCTACAGATTTCAGATTGTCATGAAAAAAATTTACAATTTTTTTTTTTAGGTCTACAATTCGAATATTATTTGATTGTAAATAACAGAAATGCATTCATTATCAGCTAACACAGGCAATTCTAAACTAAAAGTAGACTGGTAGACTGTGCTGTACAGCAGAGATTGGCACAACATTGTAAATCAATTATACTTCCATTTAAAAAAAAGTAGATTGGTAGATTATGTTCTTAGAGAAAAAATTCTGTAAATCAAATGATTTTTTCATAAGGATTATTTAATGTTATATTCCCAACAAGACCTTGATGACAAACTTTTTAGGAAAAAGGGAGGGGCCATAGATTTCACATTTATTAATGATAAACAGTTTGTTTATATCCCGCATAGTATAATCAGGTTCATAGAACAACAAATCCCATATATTTTATTAAAGAGATCTTAGAACAGGAATTGCATCTGAGTCAAACAGTCAAATGTCCGTCCAGGCAAGTGCATAGGAGAGAGAAGGAGGAAGGAATGATTTTATATACCGAGGAACAAGATGGAAGGCTAACTGAGAAATATAATTTGTGATCTGCTTGCTTTTAGCTCCCAGAACCGTGATCTGAGGCTAGACCAAGGCAGCTCTATTCACAGGTCCCCCAGGCTCTGTGTCAGACCAGCTCACAAACTCAAGCTAGTAGATAAGCAACTAGGAAGAAGCAGGGATGGGAGATCTAAGTGCTGGTCCCTGCTTTTCGTGTTTTAAATCTACTACATCCACTCTTCACAAGACCCTGCATGGCAAATATAATTAGCTTCATTTTACGGGTTGCAAAACTTATGAGTAGAAAGATTGAAGTAATCTTCCCACCATCATATACCTAGGGAGTGGCTGAGCTTTGATTCACACCAACCTTTGTCTGACTCCAGGTAGTTATTTTAGCCATGCTGTTAAAGATTATTAGTTATAAGTGGGTTGTTGTCTATAAGTGGAAAAGTTCAGCAGGTCTCTGGTCAATTGCTAGAATGGAAAATTCTTGAGATTCTCAAGAATCAGGGAAGGATTGTGTCTTATTTATCTCTGTACCATTCATGGAGACTAGCGTAGGAAATGTTCAAGTAATAATAATTAAATGGATCATACATACTTTGGAATTTTTTTTCAGGTTGTTGGAAATGACATTAAAGCAGTATTTTGTGTAAATTTAAGATGCACATTTAAATTTTTTGATTATGCTAGAGATTGTATAATGATGTAACACAGAAACCATTAGTTGTTATATTGATTCACTGCCCCCTAATTTATTACTTTATTTAAGAGAAAAATAAATCCATGTGTCATCAATTACACTCTTAAAATGGCTTTGACCTTGGTGCATCTCTGAATCTCAATTTAGAAGTAAAATTTTAAGATTTTAGACAACATCTGGCGGGGAAAAGATCTCATCATATGTCTGATCATTTAAAACCCAAATATCAGCATAAGGAATCTGTAAATGAGACATCAAAGTCAGTGGATATGCTAATGAATGTCTCATATCCTTGCCAAAATAAAACAAAATCTAATAAGAAGAAAATCATATGCAATACACTACTATTTACAAAGCATTTTCCTAAGTTTTTCAAACTGAGGTACTTGTTCTTCATAGCAGAAATCAAAGATAAACATGGATAATGCCAGATTGGGTAAAATATTTTTATATTAAAGCAAACAGATCTATTTTAGACAAAATATGTATTCATTTCTAAGGCATGAAGATAACTCAATAAAGTTTTTCTCTAATATGTACTTACGGGTTTTCTGAATATTTCCCCTGCCTACCATGAAAGATAGTGATGAAAATATTTGAGAAAAATTATAGTATCGCCTTGTCTTCAGGAGAGCCCTGTGATGTATTTGCAATCATGCCCAATTTACTGGTAAAGAAGCACTGAGAACTTAGCTTGCTCAGTTGGGAAAAGGAACTGTTTCAAAGAACATTCCCATTTCCAGGACTCCCTCCTATCTCTTGTAAACTCACCTATTCACAGCATGTTATTAACATCCTATGTCAGATTTAGTAGTGCTCTGGAAAAAATGCATGTAAATATGGATTGCTGTTTATCAATTATATAAAATAGGTATTTATTTATACTCACCCTCAACCTACATTCTATTAACCAACTCTGCTACTCATCAACATTCTTCCTTCTCTAAATTAAATATGACACTTTCTGTAAAGTATGATGAAAATCTACAGCAGCAGTTCTCAAAGAGTGATCCCTTGACCAGCAACATAAGCATCACCTGGAAATTTGTTAGAAATATCAGTTATCAGATCCCACCTCATATCTACCGAATCCAAAACTCTTCATATGGGGCTCAAAAATCTGTGTTTTGACAAGCCCTCCAAGTGATTCAGATGCCAACATTTGAGAATCACTCATCTGGAGTGATTCTACTTACACATTGCTTCTCAATTGACTATAAACTCTTACTTCACTTGAAAGAAGCAAAAACTGGAAACTGTAGACCATACACTGTGAGTACGTGCAAGAAAAAAAATACAGATTTTCCCAATAGTGGAAACATCCTTATCCCTTCATAAAAAGATTGCTAGATAGATGTCTAAAGCATGTATGTTTCATTTTTCATGTATTCCTACCTTGGCAACTTTTTCTTTTTGAAGTATAATTGATTTATAATATTGTATTAGTTTCAGGTGTACAGCAAAGTGATATATATATATATATATATATATATATATATATATATCTCCTTTTTTAGGTTATTTTCCATTATAAGTTATTACAAGATATTGAATATAGTTCCCTGTGCCTAACCATAAATCCTTGTAGTTTATTTTATGTGTGGTAGTGTGTATCTGTTAATCCCAAACTCCTAATTTATCCCTCCCACCTTTCCCTTTGGTAACCATAAGTTTGTTTCCTATATATGTGAGTCTGTTTCTATTTTATAAATAAGTTCATTTATATCATTTTTTTATATTTCACATATAAGTGATATCATGTGATATTTGTCTTTCTCTGTCTTAGTATGATAATCTCTAGATAGACCCATGTTGCTGCAAATGGCAAATTTTCATTCTTTTTTATGGCTGAGTAATATTCCGGGGTGTGTGTGTGTGTATGTGTGTGTGTGTGTGTGTGTGTGTGTGTGTGTGTGTGTGTATAAACCACATTTTCTTTATCCAATCATCTGTTGATGGACACTTAGGTTTCTTCTATGTCTTGCCTATTGTAAATAGTGCTGCTATGAACATTGGGATGCATGTATCTTTTCAAATTAGAGTTTTCATCTTTTCCAGATATATGCCCAAGAGTGGGATTGCCAGATCATATGGTAACTCTATTTTTAGTTTTTTAAGGAAACTCCATACTGTTTTTCATAGTGGCTGCACCAATTTACATTCCCACCAACAATGTAGGAGGGTTCCCTTTTCTCCACACCCTTTCCAACATTTATTATTTGTAGACTTTTTGAGGATGGCCATTTTGATTGGTGCAAGGTGATACCTCATTGTAGTTTTGGTTTGCAGTTCACTAATAATCAGCAATGTTGAGTAGCTTTTCATGTATGTCTTCTTTGGAGAAATGTCTATTTAGGTCTTCTGCCCATTTTTTCATTGGGTTGTTTGGTTTTTTTTGATATTGAGTCATATGAGCTGGTATATTTTGGAAAGCCCTTATCAGTCACGACTATTTGTTTGCAAATATTTTCTCCCAGTGTATAGGTTGTCTTTTGGTTTTGTTTATGGTTTCCTTTGCTGTGCAAAACTTCTCAGTTTGATTAGGTCCCATTTGTTTATTTTTGCTTTGATTTCTATTGCCTTGGGAGACAGATCTAAGAAAATATTGCTAAGATTTATGTCAGTGAATGTTTTGCCTATGTTCTCTCCTAGGAGTTTTATGATATTATGTCTTATATTTAAGTCTTTAAGCCATTTTGAGTTTATTTTTGTGTATGCTGTGAGGGAGTGTTCTAACTTCGTTAATTTACATGTGGCTCTCCAGCTTTCCCAACACCACTTGTTGAAGAGACTGTCTTTTCTCCATTGTATACTTTTGCCTTCTTTGTCAAAGATTAATTGACCATAGATGTGTGGGTTTATTTCTGGGCTCTCCATTTGGTGCCATTGATCTATATGTCTGTTTTTGTGCCAGTATTATGCTGTTTTGATTACTGTATCTTTGTAGTATTTTCTGAAGTCTAGAAAGGTTATGCCTCCAGCTTTGTTCTTTTTCCTCAGGATTAGTTTGGCAATTCTGGGTCTTCTGTTGTCCATATAAATTTTAGGATTATTTGTTCTAGTTCTGTAAAAAATGTCATGGGTAATTTGTTAGGGGTCACATTAAATTCATAGATTGCTTTGGGTAGTATGGCCATTTTAACAATATTAATTCTTCCAACCTAAGAGCATGGGATATCTTTCAGTTTCTTTGAATCATCTTTAATTTCCTTTATCAGTGTTTTATAGTTCTTAGTATATAAGTCTTTTACCTCCTTGGTTAGGTTTCTTCCTAGGTTTTTGGTTTTGGGGGGGTTTGGGGGGTTTTTTTAATGTAATTTTAAACAGGATTGTTTCTTTACTTTCTCTTCCTGATATTTCATTGTTAGTGTAAAGAAATGCAACAGATTTCTGTAAATTAATCTTGTATCCTGCTACCTTGCTGAATTCATTTGTCAGTTCTAATGGCTTTTCTGTGAAGTCTTTAGGGTTTTCTATATAGAGTATATGTCATCTACCTATAATGACAATTTTACCTCTTCCCTTCTATTTGGATACATTTTATTTCTTTTTCTTTTCTGATTGCTGTGGCTAGGACTTCCAATACTGTGTTGAATAGAAGTGGTGAGAGTGGGCATCCTTGTCTTGTTCCAGATTTTAGCAGGAAGGCTTTCACCTTTTCACTGTTGAGTATAATGTTGGCTGTGGGTTTGTCATAAATAGCTTTTATTATGTTGAGATATGTTCCCTCTGTACCCACTTTGGTAAGAGTTTTTATCATGAATGGATGTTGAATTTTATCAAATGCTTTTCCTGCATCTATTGAGATGATCATGTGGTTTTGTCTTTTCTTTTGTTGATGTGATATTGATTGATTTGTGTATGTTGAACCATCCTTGTGACCCTGGGATGAATCCAGTTTGATGGTGGTGTATGAACTTTATTATGTGTTGTTGGATTCAGTTTGCTAATATTTTGTTGAGAATTTTTGCATCTATATTCATCAAAGATATTGGCCTGTAATTTTCTTTTTTGACAGTGTCTTTTTCTGGTTTTGGTAACAAGGTGATGGTGGCTTTATAGAATGACTTTGAGAGTGGTCCCTCCTCTTCAATCTTTGGGAAGAGTTTGAGAAGAAGAGGTGTAAGTTCTGCTTTGAATGTTTGGTAGAATTCCCCAGTGAAGCCATCCAGTCCTGGACTTTTGTTTGCAAGGAATTTTTTTTTTAATTACAGATTCTATTTCACTTCTAGTGATTGGTCTCTTCAAATTATGTTTCTTCTTGATTCAGTTTTGGCAGGCTGTATGTTTCTAGAAACTTGTCCATTTCTTTTGGGTTATCCAATTTGTTAGTATATAAGTGTTCACAATATTTTCTTACGAAAGAAATTTTCTTATGATTTTTTTAAAAATATCTGTGGTATCAGTCATTTCTCCTCTCTTGGCAACTTTTTGATTAACTGATCAATTGTTAGGGCTGGTCCCAAGTGTGTTCTAGCTCCCTTATAAAAAAGTTGAGATAGGTGATAGATATAGATAGGTAGGTAGGTAGATAGATAGATAGATAAACTTGATCTATTTTGAATGAACTAAGAATATAAGCATTCCTCTGTAAATCCCTTAAGAAACACAGAGGGCATTAGCTTTTTTAAATGTCTATATTTGGAGTATATCTTGATGTGAAATAAAGGAATGTGATGCTAAGAACTAAGAAAGAACACTTCCAATTCAGAGGCCTTGGAACCCAGAGATGCTGGCAGAGCTGCCACATGAGCTGTGTGAAGAGACAGGACCCCCATCTGAAGGAAAGACACAGCACTGAGACCTGGATTTTTAGACCAATCTCTAGGCTATTAGTATCTGAAATCAGGCCTATACTTAATTGAATAAAGAAAAACTTTGACTAGACCACCCAGATGAAAACTGCTCTTTGGAAACTTCCACTCAAGGATACTTCAGAGATTATCCATACTGGCTTGGACCAGGCCTGCCAATCATGTGGGATAACACTGTGACTCCCTGTACGTCCCCTGAAGACTATCACTGGCTCCCTCCCTTCTCTATACCTGCAAGATAAGCTAGGAGATATGAGTAGTATTATCTCCTAGAGAATCACACACCTCTCTCTCTCTCATCTCTGTCTCATCTGTCTCTCTCCTCTCTCTCTCTCTCCTCTGTCTCTCTCATTCTCCCCCTAACCCCATCTGATTTTTACCTGCCTTACAGCTCTAGACCACCTGCTATGGAGAAAATTTGAGCTTTCTGACTGGTGGATTGAAATACTCTTCTACAGCAAGTGGATGTGCCACCTAGCAATTCAGAATTCAGTCTGCTCTCACAACACTTACATTTTAAAATATAGTGAAGTCAACAGAACAAATGAAGAAACAATAAGAACTTTTCTTCAAGTGAAGGCAGGATCTCTCTCTCTCTCCAACTCTAAATACAGAAAGAAAATTTTCATTAAGGGTTATGGCAGAGGGAAATAGGGCTGGAAGGAGAGTGAAAGTAATATTGCCAAATGGCTAGTAGTTAAAAGCTCTCTGGCTACTAGTTAAAAGCTCTCTACCTTTGGGCTTTTTTAAAAATCTTAACTACATTCCCTTCCAAAGAGCTGTGAGTGATTACACATTATTGCCTCAAAGAAATCCTAACATTATTTAGTAGTTGGTTTTAGAGCAATGCAAGAGAAAACTGTTTCTGCTAGTACTGAGTGATAGCTCAACACTATTTGACTGGGCTTTAGGGAACAAAGCCTTCTGATTACCCAGGCGAAAATCTCTCCCTCTCAAGTCTGGCTTCCTGTGTTGCTTTCACTCCTTCCCTGGCACTGTAAGAAGCAGAAAAATACTTTGAATATGAATTTGAGGTGTGAAAATTATATCCTCTAGGATATAATTTAGTTTAAATTGGGCAGTTGATCACAGATCTGGGAGTCTTCAATTTTCCTTTTCCCAGACTCAGTGCATATTCGAAGAGGGGTGGGAAAGGAGTGTCAATATCATCTTGCTGGTTTTGACTTAGCTTTGTCTTGTAAGTGTATATGAAGCTGTATTTCTTGACAGAAAATCCCCCGAAAGAGAAATGAGCTGCTGTGAGTGTTACAGCAAGGAGGGAGACATGAAAGGGTCTAAGAAGCAAGATAAAAGCTTTATGAGGAAAATCATATGCTGCATTTGTGTTGTCAAATCTCAAAATTCAATACCTAAAAGGATTGAGAGCAGAGACTCTAATATTTGCACACTCATGTTCACAGCACCATTATTCATAATAGCCCAAACATGGAAGCAACCCAAATGTCCGTCAGCAGATGAATGGATAAATGAAATACAGTATATACATACAACGGAATACTACTTTAAAAGGAATGAAATTTTGATGTTAAAAACAGAGATGAGCCTTAAAGATGTCATAGTCATGCCAAATGAAATAATCCAGTCACAGAACGACAATATTGTATGATTCCACTTATATGAGGTACCTAGGGTAGTCAAAGTCATAGAGAGAAAGCAGAATAGTGGGAACAGGGAGGAATGGGGAGTTATTGTTAAATGGGTCCAGAGTTTCAGTTCTCGATGGGGGAAAAGCTCTGGAAATGGATAGTGGTGATGATTGCATAACATTGTGAACGTATTTAATGTTACTGAACTGTACACCTAAAAATGGTTAATATGGTAAATTTTATGTTATGCCTATTTTACCACCAAAAAAAAAGTGAAAAAAATAAATCCCAAGATTCGTGGAGGTCCGTAGAATGGGTTCCTGGCAAATGTCAAAGTTCTGTGATGTCAATGCTCTTAAATGGAAAAAAACCAAAATGGATAATCTAATAGGCATAAACAAAGCCCTTCAAGAAAATGATATTTAATCCCACATTTACCAATCATCAAATAATAAAGAATGTTAGCTAGAGTTTGAAAGCCCCAAAAAAGTTAATTAAATATTAGGGCAGAAAGTTATTCTAAGTGGTAGGGATTGTCATTAGCAGATTGTGTGTGAGTGTTGGGATGGATACTGAAGTTTTAAAACTGATTTCTTGGGTAAATTTCAGAAGAGGTGTCAGGAAAGAGAGCAAAAACTAGACAAAATAGGAGACAAGAAGAAGCCCATCAGGGCTTCCCCGGTGGCGCAGTGGTTGAGAGTCCGCCTGCCGATGCAGGGGACACGGGTTCGTGCCCCGGTCCGGGAGGATCCCACATGCCGCGGAGTAGCTGGGCCCGTGAGCCATGGCCACTGAGCCTGCGCGTCCGGAGCCTGTGCTCCGCAACGGGAGAGGCCACAAGAGTGAGAGGCCCGCGTACCGCAAAAAAAAAAAAGAAGAAGAAGACGCTCATCAGATGACCAGCTCTGCAGGGGAATAAGAAGAGATAAGTGAAAGTAGCGATTGAATGGTCTGAGATGGCAAGTACCTGAAAAGCTAAAAATAGAGAATTTAACCTGGGATTAACCAGTGTGTGTGAAACCTGCCCGTGACTGGCGATGTCTCATCCCGTGATGTTCTAACTTTACTCTCAGTATTAATGAGGAGTATTATGGATGGTGATGAGGAAGAAAATTGGGGATCGGGGGCCAAAGAAAGTGTTTAGTGTGAGTATCTTTGATGTGCTCATCGGAGGAGAGAGGAGGATCGGAAGAGTGAAGAACAGACGTTGGCAAGAACTACAGCAGGGGGCAGCCCACGCGGAGCAAAGGTTTGGGTAAGTTTCTAAGGGGAGGAAGAAACCATTTCTGGCACTGATGCAGCACAGAACACAGCAGGACTTGGCAAGAAGAGCCTGGTAGGAAAAGAGAGAAGGAAAGATTATTGAAAGATAAGAATGAATCTTTAATCTGGTTGCCAGAAGGAAAAGGTGTTCCTTCGGATGAAAGGAAAAGGTGGGGTAAGTAGAAGATGCTGACAACCAAAGCAAAAGCATGAAATTACTATGCAATGATGAACTTAGAGTATGTTAACTGTGATGACTTACATCTCTATGTGTTCTAAAAGTGTAAGCAGCGCAGACAAGGAAATGAGTTAAAAAGGAACTCCCAAAATCTTCTCACAAGGGAAAACCTCACTCGTAACCACACATACCAACACATTTATGCTACTTAAGATTTTTTTTCCTAAAACCTTGGAAGATTTGATTGAAATCTTCATTCATGACTTTGAAGCTCCTTCATATATACCCATAGAAAAACATCACATACTGCAGAGTTCCGGAAAAAAATAACGATGCATATATAGGTCTATGCTTTTGTTACTCACCATAATAAAAATAGTGTGTTGAGTGTGCTTCATTCCCACAAATAAGTAATGTGTTTAGCTGTTGCATTACACCAAATAATGAAAACAAATGTCTTTCTGCAAAATAATTTTGTCTTCAACTCTTAACATGTACCAGGAAATAGATTTCCTGTGGTCTTGAGCACCAAGCCGGTGGTCTCTGTTTATGGTTTTGTGTAAGTTCAGAGGGGGAGAGGACTGTTTACTAGAATAAAACTCTTAAAAAAAATTCTTATCTTTCATTTAGGTTAATAACATACCACACATATTTGTCAATCAAATTAGAATTACTGTCAGCCCATAATGCATTTTAGTTTAGCCAATATCAGTCAGTCCTGATTTATTTGCTTAATACAAATCTAATTGAGTTTCAGCCTGCTCTTCTCCTTTCAGCTGTTAACCGACCAAGTACATCTTTAATTTCCAAGACCCGATGGTGTGGTAACAGTGAAGAGGGAGAGTGATTTGCATAAGGCCCCAGAAGGGTGCCAAAACTCTTCACGCTTTAAACAACAGCCTTTATTATTCTGTAAGTGGATGTGTTGAATTTTCATGCTTTTGTTTCCAGTTCAGCCCTGACAGAAGAGAATAAAGTAGATTTTGCCAGCACCCCTGCTGTGCCCTGGGGGAAAAATTCAATGTGCCTCATTTGTCTTAATTGGAGAACCGCCCTCAGCACCAGCTTTTTCTATGAATACATTAGCATAACAGACAGAAAATTCAAGCCCACTTGGGTAGAAATCATACCCCCCCCACCCAACACCTCCCATTTTTCAACTAATAAAAACTGCAAGAGGGGAAAAGGACATGTTTCATCTCCTGGATTTCTTCGAGTTGCTGTTGTAAAATTCTCTGTACAGGAGAGCAGCATCAAGCCTATTTTATCTCTGCACTGTTATTAGAGCCGATCATGAGAAGTGTGATAAATATCACCCATGACAGAGAGCTGAAAGCTTCTCTTTTTTCTTCATAATGCGCTAATCCTATATACTTGTTCTTTGACTGGTTACGTACGCTGCTTTTTCAGAGGGGAGAGTTGGTTTTACACAGAGACAAATGTGTAGCAGCTATGAATGAATCTGGGGAAAAAAAGAAAGAAAAATTCTTACCGAGGTGAATTTATTAGCACTGAAACAAACGCAGTTATCTCAGTCAGAGCAGGATTTTAAACTCCGTGCCAATTCATTGGAGAACTATTAAATTCATCTTCACGTTTTTCATATTACAAAGGAGTTCTGAGTCTGGACAAACAGCCTGTGCTGTGTAAATCATTCCCCTAATCCAGGCTCTTCCAGTGTCTGATTGAACTAATGGAATTTAAAGGTAGGTGTTTCAAAAGAAATATTTCGTTTACATGTTCCCAAGACTGGTATTAATTCTTTCATCACATCTGTTCCACCTGCTTGCCATTGCCAGCATGTGAAAGAGATGGAAAACATGGGGAAAGATATAATTTCTTAATAAAACGTGGTGTACACATTCTCTTGGAAAGATGGCTGCCTTTCAAAAAAACAATGAATCCATATTTTTTCTTGGTTTTTCTCCAGCAGACCTAATTTACCACGTCAGTCACACGCTGCTCTCACTAAAAGCCTTCCAGGGATTTTAAATAAGGGGGTTTTGTTGTTGTTGTTGTTAAAAGCTTGTTTTGTTTTGAATGATTTGTATGCCCATTTAAAAATGAAATAACTTTTGGGTCAGGTCCTTGTGGGGAAATGGAAGGCAAAATCTTTTTGGAATAATGATTGTGAGTTGCAGACGTCTCTATGGCCTAGAGAGAACCAACCAAGTCTTACTTCTGTGTAAATCCTCGTTGTGTCGCCAATTTCAAATGCTCCCTACACTTCATCCCAAGCCTGAAGGCAAAACAGGATTTCATCCACCTACCCACCCCTCCCTCTGCCTTTCCTCCACTTTTCATTCATTCAGCCCCAATAAACATTCCAAGAGGCTAAAGAGGAGGTGGTGAGTGTTGCAAACAAGGAAAAAAATGTTTGCTTTCTTCTGTATGATTCTAAAAATAATCATTTGGCTTTATCTGTCCTGTGAGAGGATGTCAGCTTTTCCTTTTACTACTGGTTTCATTTACATTATAAAAATGACAAGCCATTTACCCAGTGTTATCAGATAATCCCTGCTGCTTTCTAAACAAACATTCTAGCCACTGAGAGTTCTGCCTCGAATTCTCCTTCCCCCACCCCCAGTCGCCTTCAAGTCTTGTTTGGGGTCTGAACTCACACTTAACTTGCCCGGCTCATCCTGTCCTGTGAACCCTCTCCATCCCATACTCTTAGTTTCTTTAAAAAACAAAACAAAATTACTCATCTTCCAGAAAAATTATTTACTACTAATCCTAACAACTTTTGAAAGTCATGTGAAAAGAGGAGACACTGCTTTGGGAAAGAAATGTTCTCCTTACTTGCTACAAGTAATAAATAATCGTTCCTTGGTGGGGCGGGGGGAATCATAAAGAAAGAAAAACGGGATTAGAGGCAGCATTGAGGACTGAATTACAGTTCTCAGTAGATTGTTGCTATTGTTCTTAAGTACATTATTGAATATTTTTCTTAATGTTTGCTATCATGAGAATCATGTGTTCACCTGATCACAATGAGAAAATACTGAAAATCATAGAAAATAATGAAAGCCACTCATGTTTGGGTACTTTTAAACTTGTTTGTTATTGCTTCAGTCTCTGAGAAAGACCCCACATCCTTTGCAGACATTAAACAAACTGGAATTTTAAAATACACTGGTATGGTACTTTCTTGTTGCTTCACACACACACACACACACACACACACACACACACAAACGAGTGTTGATTTGGCCCACCTCTCCTAGGTTGAGAGGTGCCAGTGGGATTTCACCTCTTTGGGAAGACTAACCAGTTGTTAACCCAAGCACAGTTAAGGAGGACTGCTTTAATCCCACTACTGGGCAGATACCCTGAGAAAACCATAATTCAAAGAGGCATGTACCACAATGGTCATTGCAGCACTATTTACAATAGCCAGGACATGGAAGCAACCTAAGTGTCCATCGACAGATGGATGGATAAAGAAGATGTGGCACATATATACAATGGAATATTACTCAGCCATAAAAAGAAACGAAATTGAGTTATTTGTAGTGAGGTGGACGGACCTAGAGTCTGTCATACAGAGTGAAGTAAGTCAGAAAGAGAAAAACAAATACCATATGCAAACACATATATATGGAATCTAAAAAAAAAAAAATGGTTCTGAAGAACCTAGGGGCAGGACAGGGATAAAGACTCAGACGTAGAGAATGGACTTGAGGACATGGGGAGGGGGAAGGGTAAGCTGGGACGAAGTGAGAGAGTGGCATGGACACGTATACACTACCAAACGTAAAATAGATAGCTAGTGGGAAGCAGCTGCATAGCACAGGGAGATCAGCTCGGTGCTTTGTGACCACCTAGAGGGGTGGGATAGGGGAGGGTGGGAGGGAGACCCAAGAGGGAGGGGATATGGGGATATATGTATATGTATAGCTGATTCATGTCGTTATAAAGCAGAAACTAACACAGCATTGTAAAGCAATTATACTCCAGTAAAGATGTTAAAAAAAAAAAAGGAGGACTGCTTTATAGTAATTCATACGTTATTTTTTTGTGCCATCACTGTCTGTGAAAATTTTCCCCACAAAATTAAGCATTTGTAGTAATGACTCTTGAAAATCAAGCATAGGTATTGGGAGGCAGGGGGTGCATGTTAAGTTTGAGGAACAGATGGAAAGGAAATTAACTCTTTCCATGTCCACAAAATATACATTTATCTTGAGACCTGGAGTAAAAATAATCCTGATGATTTCACACAACATGTTATTGTGGGCTAACTGTTAAGCGGATAACTTGATGAGGAGACAGGTCTTGACGTGGCATCTCTCAGAAGAAACCCCTGGGATTCTTTCATGGATCAATACTTTTTAAAAAATTTTATTGAAGTATAGTTGACTTACAGTATTGTATTAATTTCTGCTGTACAGCAAAGTGATTCAGTTATACATATAAATATTCTTTTTCATATTCTTTTCCATTATGGTTTATCACAGGCTATTGAATATAGTTCCCTGTGTTGTACAGTAGGACCTTATTGTTTATCCATCCTACATATACTAGTTTGCATCTGCTGATCCAAACTCCCAGTACTTCCCTCCCCCCGCCTCCCCCTTGGCAACCACAAGTCTGTTCTCTATGAGTCTGTTTTTGTTTTGTAGATATGTTCATTTGTGTCATATTTTAGATTCCACATGTAAGTGGTATCATATGGTATTTGTCTTTCTCTTTCTGACTTCACTTAGTATGATAATCTCTAGGTCCATCCATGTTGCTGCAAATGGCATTATTTCATTCTTTTTCATGGCTGAGTTATATTCCATTGTATATATGTACCACATCTTTTTCCATTCATCTGTTGATGGACATTTAGATTGTTTCCATGTCCTGACTATTGTACATAGTGCTGCTATAAACATAGGGGTGCATGTATCTTTTTGAATTATAGTTTTGTCTGGGTGTATGCCCAGGAGTGGGATTGATCTCAGGTGGCCTCGGCCTGCAGTGGCCCGAACCAGGGTTTCAGTTCCCGGCCAGAGATTGAGGTTGGGTCACAGCAGTGAGAGCACCGAATCCTAGCCACTAGACCAGTGGTCAGTGACAAGACCCTGGCCCTACAGCTTTGCAGAAAAAGAATTCCCACAAAGACAGAAAGTAGTGAAACAAGTAAAGTATTTATTAGGAGAAAAAAAGAGTACAGTATGTGTGGACTCAGAGAGAGTTGTGCCCTTGTGGCAGTTTAAATTACTTACGTGGGGCATTTCTTCCATGTTTCCTTTGACCAATCATTTTGATTTACCTGGTTCAGAGTCCGTATTTGGTCTATCTCAGGATTTTCCGGTGTGTGCGTGCATCTCTTAGCCAAGATGGATTCTACCAGAGAGGCCTATGGGTAGGTTTGGCCACTTAGCATCACTCCCCTTTTGACTTCCAAGGAGATTTTCTGCACATGTGTAGTTGGGGAGGTCTCCTGACTTTGAGAAGGAGGAATATGTGGTCTCTTTTTTTTTTTTTTTTTTTTTTTTGCGGTACGCAGGCCTCTCACCGTTGTGGCCTCTCCCATGGCGGAGCACAGGCTCCGGACGCGCAGGCTCAGCGGCCATGGCTCATGGGCCCAGCCGCTCCGCAGCATGTGGGAACTTCCTGGACCGGGGCACGAACCTGTATCCCCTGCATCGGCAGGCGGACTCCCAACCACTGCGCCACCAGGGAAGCCCTGTGGTCTCTTATCTTCTATCTGGGCAGGGCCCAGCCTCCTCTCTCAATTGTCCTGTTATTCCCGTCTTGTCTCAGAGTATCGGTCCGCAGGGAACGAACTCCGTTTGCCCCGGGGCCCATCTGTCTCTTGCCTCAGGATTGCTGGATCACATGGCAGCTCTGTTTTTAGTTTCTCTGAGGAACCTCCACACTGTTCTCCACAGTGGCTGTACCAATTTACATTCGTGGGTCAACACTTTGAAGACTGAAATTTCAAAAGTTATATAAATATTAATATGGAAAAATCTAGAATTGACTTTGGAAAGCACTCTTTGACTATACAAATTTATTTAATTTATGCAAGTTCCTTACGTGGTCAAAACACAACAGCCAAGCAATACAAATTAGGAGAAAACCTATGGACAAGAGTAGAACACTTAGTAGGACTAGAGTTTAAGGCAAAATATTCCTGAGTTTAAACATACAGTTCAAATAACAATGACCTAAAATCTCCCGTAATAAGCATTTCTGTTGCAGTTTACAAAGGAAAAGGCATGTAAGTGCTAATTTAACATCAACAGATTACCAGTAAGCTGTGCCGCTTCCTGTAGTAACAGGCATAATAAGGTGATGAGGAGAAAACACTTATATCTATTTGTTTTGTGCATTGAAATTTCTCACTTTAGGGAATTTGTAACAAATCAGCCAAATGGGAATTCCCTGTTTATTTAGGGAACACCCAGGCTATTATTTTTTTGTTGTTTGAACTTCTTTGGAAGCTATTGATTGACTGCTCACTTTCTTGGTTGATAACCTCTGTATCTGATTCTAAAGACTTAGCCAGCATAAGCTAGGAGAGTCATTTTAAGTAATCCCTGGTTTATCTGCTGACTCTTTTCAGTGATATATCTGTTCTCTGAAAAGAGAAGAAACGGCAGATAATGAATGATGGTTTTTAAGTAACCATCTCCTTTAGGTTTTAACCTAAAAAAAGCAAGACACCTATGTGAGGTATGCAATTGTACACAGCATTTTTCCTTTTGGAAAACCAACCAGTTCCCTGTAGAAGGGATACATTCTGGCCTGGGTCTGGTGAGGTCTGGACAAACTGAAGAGTAATCAAGAGTCTACTCTGCAGTGTTATTTGGTCTGATGAAGGAAAGCAAGGGATGGAGGGATGCGGGCTGTCTCTGTTCCCAGCAGCTTTCTAGAATGTTCAGAAAAAATGGAGAGAGAGAACAGGGACAGAGAGTAAGAGATCATATGAATATCTCCTCTTTATATTGGAGGCAAACAGAGGAGAAGCACTTGTCAAAACATCCAACAGTAGAAGCAAGTTGGGGTGGTACTGGAGTGATAAGGACCTTAGTAAAGATGCTTAGGTGGCGTCAGAGAAAGACACTGCAGGCTGGGTGGCAGCAGGAATCCACGGAAAGCATGAGGGGGGAGGAGACACTGTGGAGGATCCTCTGGGCTGTGACACTGTTGTTTCCCTCATTCATATGAATAAATTGCTCCTCTCTGTGTCATAGATTCTGTCCTAAGAACTGAGCTAAAATGGAGTGAAACCTAAAAAATCCAACTGGTGAAACTGCCACAGGGATTTGGCTTGGCTTGGTGAGGCTTGGATATGATAGCTTATAAGCTGAGGCCACCCTTCACTCCCTATCTAGCAGTGATTTGCATGAGTCTCAGCAGATTCAAGGGAAAGATCTGGAACACTGTAGTGTGTGTTCAGACATACATTGATGGGGTGTAAGTGAGGGCAAGAGGGGTTGGACTGCAGAAGAAACAATGGCATCCCTTAGAAGGAAAACCATAATGAGAAAGAAGTTTTGCATTGTGGACCAGATGCAAAAACAGGTCTAACAACCGGGGAACAGTGGACTCAGGTACGGAGTGAAACTGAACTTGACTCCATCCTGACCTAATCCTCAGAGATCCCCTGGATATGCTGGGGAAAAGAAGGCCATGTGTGGTTGTGGGATAAGAAAAGGAGAAGAGGTAGATGTGTTTTTGGTCCAAAAGTATACAAGAATGTCAAGGAACTCAGGGTCAAGCACAGAGACCAGGGTGCCTAAAGTTTTGGAGGTTAAAAGCTGATAAGCACCATTATTTGGGTGGCCTGAACACAGCAGTGGTAATGGGCTGAGACAGTGCCAGAAGCACTGCTGGGATCGATCTGAGCAGCAACGGAGCCTAGGAACGTCAGGGGGCTGGTAGTGGCATAAAGGTAGTGATATAAAGAAAGGGAGGGAGTTAAGATTCAGTCAAGTTGGAGTTATTGATCAAAATGTTAAGTTGACTTTACCTAAGAATCACAGGTTATTAAGGCCTAAAGGAGGTTTTTATATGGACATATGGTGTATTCTGGAGAACAGACAGGGAGTGTATTAGTCTGCTAGGGTTGCCATAACAAAATACCACAGACAGGGTGGCTAACACAACAGAAATTTATTTTCTCATTCTTGAGGCTGGAAGTCCAAGATCACAGGGCCATCAGTGATGTCTTGTGAGGACTCTCTTCCTGGCCTGCAGATGGTGGCCTTCTTGGTACCCTTACATGGCCTTTCCTCTGTGTTCACACAGAGAGGGGGTGAGCTCTGATGTCTCTTCTTATAAGGACACAAGTCCTATGGGATTAGGGGTCTCCCTAATGATCTCATGTTCACTTAATTACTTCTTTAAAGATCTGTCTCCAAGTACAATCACATACTAAGTTACTGGGCGTTAGGACTTCAACATATGATTTTTGGGGAGACACAATTCATAACATTAGGACAAAGACTTACTTTCCTGAGGAACCCCACCTCTACGACCTCATTTAACCTTAATCACCTCTTTAAAGACCTTGTCTTTAAATATAGTCACACTGGGGATTAGGGCTGCAACATGTGAATGTGCGGAGACAGAATTCAGTCCATAACAAAGAGCCAGGATGGAATTTGCATGAGTGAACCTAAGAGATGGAAAAGATTATGAGTTCTGCCTTGTTCCTACCTGGTAGCTAAAGATGATCGTCCATCTTCAAGGGTTTGTATATGACCTGTAGATGAGAAAGTCCTGTTGCAGGAAGTAAAAACCCATTATTCCCCTCTCTCAGAGTTTCCAAGAACCGGTCTTTATTCACCCCCTAGTCTTGTGGGTATTTAACCAAAAGAAGGATTTGTCACTTCACCTACACCGATGAAAACAATTTAAACAGGGTGTGAATTCTGGCCATCATGAATGTTCTTCCACTTTAAGAAGGTGTGTTTTATCTCAGTGTCATGCTATTGCTATCTATTGCATCTAATTCTTCAGAAGGCAGAAGAATAAAAATATGAATGTGATATCAGTGTATTGCATTATGGGCTGATAAAAATACCATAACTTTAAAATTTATTTTCAAAAGAAACAGAAAACCAAAAATACAACACAATTTCAGTACACAATTCATCTTTCTCTAAGAACAAGTCAAGGAGCATAGAAGATTTGATTTTCGTGTGTGCCGATAACCTGAGTGATGTGGCTCAAAAATACTGCCCTGCCACGTGCTAAATGAACATTCAGTACCCTTGATTTGTTCCCTTTTAGTGGCTGCCTATCACATGTAGACAATATGGCATTTAGACTGGGTTGTGGCAATATAAACCAATTCTGACTTAAGCAAAAGGGGACTGTTAGATGAAAAGAGAAAAGTCACAGAATTAAAGACAAGTTCCTGGTCTTTGAAAGGACAAGATGCAGAGTTAACTAAGTTTTAGGGTTCTAGAGAGCATAACCCAATAGCCACTCGTTTTAGGAAACCACTATTGGGATAAATAACAGCCTCGATATCCAAACTTAAACTAAAAAGGGTCAGGTTAGCAAAACTTGGGTCAGGTGCCCATTTGATTATCAAGTCCACTAAGACCACACATGATGAGGAAGTAATAGGTTTTCAAGGAAAGCATGCATGCTGTTAGAAAAATGAGAATGAACACTGGACAGGAAAACGCAACAGGTGTCTACTAGGAGCAGCTGCCTGAAATATACCTGTGTTGAGTGTTGATTAGGGAAAGGTGAGAGGTGAGAGTATAAGCACTGGCAACAGAAAAAGTTCTTGCTGCCTTTCTTTCCCAAAAATGACCTCCAAGGAGATCCTCAATCTCTTAATACATAGTAAAAACCCAGAAATAAGGATGCTGTGTAATGGAAGGGAATGTCTGCCTAGCTAGCTGCATTTAAATATTGGTGAAACCGAGTCCCCTTAAAAACACGTTCCCTTACCAAGTTTATGATTAATCTCTCTATCCAAAACTTTATTCCCTGTCTTGTCCCCTCTGACTTCAATCCTGTGCGAACTGAACACTAATCAACCAGATCAGATGACTAAAATTTTTGTTGTCGGAAACATTGTTAATGTACTAAAATTGCTACTATAGATATCATCATTAATATAAAAACTCAGGTTTTTTCTCCAGGGCAAGATGAGCTAACAGACCTCCAAGCCATGGACCACCTAGTGAGAGAATCATAAACCAGAGGCATCCTGACTCCCGAAACTAGGATTAAGAAATGTCACAGAAATGTCAAAAGACAATGATTAATTCTAGCCTCTTTGTTTTCCCCTTTAAAAAAACCCTGAACTCAAAAACCAAGTAAAGGTGGATCTGAGGCCTATCTCCCACTCCCCTGCGTGGCACCCTGCAATAAACGCTGTGCTTTCCTTCACCACAACCAGGTATCAGTAGATTGGCCTTGCTGCACCTTGCTGTTGGGTCTGGTTGGTAACATTAGGTCAGTATTGGCCTCCTTTGGAGGATTTGAATGCCCTTTCCTGGTTTTGTACTGCTGCCACCACCACTGTATCCCCTTTCTGATTTTCCATCTGATTTTCATAATTTCTCCATCTACGCACAGATCTATTCACGAGCCCAGTGTCTAAACCATACCAAACCTAAAGCAATGGCCACTGAGTTTTAGTGTCTCATGAAACAGCAATCTTCATCAATGTGGAAATGACACTCCAATCTAACTATTCTCTAATCCTTCGTGCCCAGGCACTGTAACCTCAGCTGTCACCTCACAACTCCATGTTGGTCTGACTATATAGTTTACAGCAAAAACGTATTCTTGTGATGCAATTAAAAGTCTAGGTACAGATTAAGCAGCTTTTCAACTCTGTTTCTCTGGGTATTTTTAAGGCTGGTCTGATTTTGAAATGGCTCCCTTAAAGACCAAACGGGGGGATGCCAAGAACTCTGGGCAGTACTTCAAAAGTCAACAGCTGCTCTGCACTCCCAGTCAATCCCAATTTGCCACTTGGCTGCTTACTGATGAGCTGCTTATACCAGTGTCTGATAGCCCCAGAGTGTATTCCCTAGTTCACCCATTGGCTTGTCAAGCTTTGGGCAGGTATCTGGTACCCCAGAAGTTTGGCTTCTCTGCAGAATAACTTGTTATAAGGGAGAGGGTATTTGATGGGAAGTCAAGGGTCCAGTTTCAGGTTTGAACTATCCCTAATTACTTATATGGCATTGGGCAAATAATTTAATGTATCAGAGCTTTAGGTTTTTTTTCATTTTGTTGTTGTTGTTAACATTTTATTATGGGAAATTCAAACATATACAAAAGCAGAAAGAATAATATAATGAGTCCCACATACCTATCCTCTACTTCAACAATTACTCATTTTGATTTATCTATACCCTGCCTTACCTACTAGATTATTGTAAAACAAACCCCAGACTTCAGATTATATCCATAACTATTTCAGAGTGTATCTCCAAAAGATTAGAAACTTTTGTTTTTAAAAATCACACTAATAATTCCATCAATAGTGCAGGAGGATTCCCTTTTCACCACACCCTTTCCAGCATTTATTGTTTCTAGATTTTCTGATGATGCCCATTCTGACTGGTGTGAGGTGATACCTCATGGTAGTTTTGATTTGCATTTCTCTAATAATTAGTGATATTGAGCATCTTTTCATGTGCCTCTTGGCCATCTGTATGTCTTCCTTGGTGAAATGTCTACTTAGGTCTTCCGCCCAAATGTAAAATAGATAGCTAGTGGGAAGCAGCTGTGTAGCACAGGGAGATCAGCTCGGTGCTTTGTGATGACCTAGAGGGATGGAATATGGCTGATTCAGTTTTGGTGTACAACAGAAACTAACACAGTATTGTGAAGCAATACTCCAATAAAGATCTATTAAAATAATTTTTTAAAAAATCACACTAACAACAACAACAACAAATCACACTGACATTATAACCCAGCAGGGCCCTATGGGGCCTTCCCAGGACAGACCCCTCCCCCATACCCTCGACTTCAGCTCCACTCTGAAGTACCTAGAGAATAGTATCTGATGCACATTTCCTGTGTTGTTTTACAGATTCTAAAAAACGCCCACCAAATGGAAGATGTTAACTACTTGATGACCCCCAGGCCCCCAGGCCTACTGGAGCCTAAGGATTGATAATTTTAACCCCTATGACACCTCCCTGTTACCTCACCATCAATCAATCAGAGAATTATGCACAAGCTGATCACTTATCCTGAGACTCCCCTCACTCACCTGGCCTTTAAGAATGCTTTGCTGAAACCCATTGGAGAGTTCGGGCTTTTTGAGCATTAGCTGTCCCAGAACCCCTGGGACGCCTTACAATAAACACTGCACTTTCCTTCACCCTAAACAGGTGTCAGTAGGTTGACTTTACCACTCACGAGCAAGCAGACCCAAGTTTGGTTCGGTAAGAATATTAGATACTAAAAACGATAATAATTTAGCAATATTTTTTAAAATGCAGACTGTTCAAATTGTCCTGATTGTCAGATTTTTCAAAATGCTCTTTTTTAAAGGATCCAAATGAGGTTCATAAAATTTCATTGTTGAAATATTTCTTAAATCTACTTTAAACTATATTCTCATTCTCTCCCTCTCTCTGTCTGTCTGTCTGTCTCTCTCCTACAATTTATTAAGGGGAAAAGAACTAGATCATTTGTCCTGTAGAGTTTCTCAGTCTGGACTTTGCTAATTGTATCTTTGTAGTACTAATATTTAATATATTTCTCTGCCCCGTATATTTCCTGCAATTCTAGAAGCTTGGTCATTTCAAGTGCTAATTTTTTGTAGTAATGCTTATTTGGTGGTATTGTATACTTCCATCATGAAGCATATAATGTCAAGTTGTTTCTCCTTTTGAGTTGCTAGGACTCTTTGATAATTATTGTGTAGATCCATTATTTCATAAAGTGTTGCAAAATGGTGATATGATAATTCTAGCATGGCTTCTACATTTACCAGCTGGAGTACTTCTATAAACAGTAACTTCCCCTTGCAAACTCTTTTGTTTATCCTGCAGTATAGATATATAAGAAAGGAAGGATAAATGCTTGAATGTTTCCCTATATTTACAAGTTTAAAAAATAATGAGTTGTTTCTCTGGCATCTTCTGAAGGAAAGCAGTGAGATTTTGTTTTGTTTTTGTAAGATCAGTATACACTTCTAAATTTAACCATATTTTATATGTTTTAATCCATTCCAGTTATATTCTTATTTATGCCCAAATTGGCTAATGGGAATCTCTTCAATTAATCTAACAAGGAAAGAACACATAAAACACTCTACGTTTACAGGAAACATGATAAGCTACGTAGAAAATCCAAAAGAATTGACAAAAAACACTCTTGGAACTAATAAGCAATTATAGCAAGGTTGCAGGTTACAAGTTTAATATACAAAAGTCAATCCCTTTCCTATCAGTAATGAAAAAGTACAATTTGAAATTTAAAACACCATACTATTTACATTAGCACCCCCCTAAACGAACTACTTGGTGTAAATCGAACAAAATATGTGTAAGAGCTATATGAGAAAAAACTATAAAACTCTGATGAACAAAATCAAAGAAGGATTAGATAAATGGAGAGATATTCCATGTTCATGGATGGAACACTCAATATTGTCAAGACGTCAGTCCTTCCCAACTTGATCTGTAGATTCAATACAATCCTGATTAAAATCTCAGCATGTTATTTTATGGATATAAAGAAACTGATTCTAGGGCTTCCCTGGTGGTGCAGTGGTTGAGAGTCTGCCTGCCGATGCAGGGGACACGGGTTCATGCCCCGGTCTGGGAAGATCCCACATGCCACGGAGCGGCTGGGCCCGTGAGCCATGGCTGCTGAGGCTGTGCGTACAGAGCCTGTGCTCTGCAATGGGAGAGGCCACAACAGTGAGAGGCCCGCGTACTGCAAAAAAAAAAAAAAAAAAAAAAAAACTGATTCTAAAGTTTTATGGAGACAAAAGACCTGGAATATTCAACACAATATTGGAGGAGAACAAAGTTGGAGGACTGACACTTCCTGACATCAAAACTTATTATAATTAAAAACTTCTGCTCTGCAAAAGACAATGTCAAGAGAAGAAGATCATGAGCCACAGATTGGGAAAAAATATTTGCAGAAGACATATCAGATAAAAGACTGTTATCCAAAATATACAAAGAACTCTTAAAACTCAACAATAAGAAAACAATTTGATTTAAAAATGGGCTGAAGAAGAACAAAAGGAAGAAGAAAAGGAGGAAGAGGAAGATGGAGAAGAAGAGGATGAAGAAAGCGTGATAACTGGCAAGAAAACAAAGCAAAAACAGCACCTTCATCTCTGCAGTGCTGAAGGTTTAATGTGGGTCCAGACAGATTCATGAGTTTTTCTTTAGTGCTCTCTCTCTTTTTTTTTTAATAAAAAAGCTAGTAATATAAAAACTCTAAGTTATCAAGAAGTCAAATTGTCATGATGACCCTGTTTAAATCAAGTCTGAATGGATAAAAATAAGTACAGATTTTGTGGTTTTGAAAATACTCTTAAGGTATTCAGGAAAATGTCCTTATGTGTAACATCTCCATTGTTAGTGATTCTGGATAAATGATGTGTGACTGTAACTTCCTCCTTGGTTAAATTATAAGCTATTATACATTACAACATGATTGAATATATGCCATTTCAAACCGAGCCCAAGATAAATGACCTACATTTCAAGTTAAGCTTTTTACATTTGAACAGAAGACAACAACCTTGGAATATGACTAAATCCCAGAGCAGAAAGACTGATATATCACATATGCTAAATATCATTGAGTCAAAGGCAATGAAATTTGTTATATACTATAATATTTGAGAATGTATGTGAGCTTTTAAAATGTACTCCATGGTTCAGTGCTATTAAGTCCCGATACATCCGGTTGATGCATCGCATCATCAACCTGCCAGGAAGCCTTTGGAGAGCAATTTGTCCCTGGATCCAAATCAAATATGTACCCTGACTGTTAAAAAATATTTTGTTAGACTAAATGACTGAGCTATCTTTGACAGGACTGCCAAATGAATTATGACAAGGGTTGACCACTTTGTGAGCCCTGAGGCCGTATTACCAAAAGGAAAAAGAGAAAAATCTGTTCTTTCTGGTCTGATCTTATGCAGAACAAATGCATCATTCTTTCTGTTATGAATCTCAGTTGAGGTCCAAATGCTCTTGCACTCTTTTATATTGGAACTTAACAGGATATAGGTGTCATTTATCCTGTGTATTATCTGAGGTGGCATAGCCTCAAAATTGGCGCACAACATTAATTCTGTATCACAACAAAGCTGAGGCTTAATGGAAAGAGGTGTGTAGGAGCCTTACGTACCTGTGTTCAAATTTCAGCTTTGCCACTTATGAGGCTTCTAGTCTTAGAGTGGGATAATAATATCTATCTTTTGGGACTGCTCTAAAGGTTAATGGTGAATGTTAAGTGTCTGACATATTGTAGGCATTCATTAAAAGGATAGCTTTTATTATTATTATCTAACAACAGTTTTCTTCTGTAATTGCTAACTTAAAGGCTAATGAGGATAAACATATGAAAACAGTTATGTAGAAGATGATGGGGAGCCGTCAGCTGGGCAATGCAGAACCTGCCTAAAGGCATTCAAAAATAAAAGCAGCAACACAATCACATTGACACTATTAAAAATAATATTCTCTGTGCCAACTGAACCTACCCTGTCTGCCCATTGGTCTCTAAACATGAAAATTCTTTCTCAAAATGCATTTAGGAAAAGTCATCAGAAATTATTTTGCCTCTGGGCACTTTTATACCCCAGACATGCAAGAGGCTTTTACTTTTTTTTTAAACAAATAGTTTTTAAATTCATTTTAAGCTCCCCCTCACTCCTTTGACCAACACGTGAGTAATTCAACACATCCCAACTTTGTTTTACTTCTCCCCCACTGAATCAAAACACAGGAACACTTGGATATCCGCAACGTTCCGTTTCTCTGTCTGGCTACCTGAATTCCTGAAGTAGACAGAAACAGAGCAGAAGGGAGGTGAACGCCACGTTTCATTTCCCTCAGGCTTACGCTGCATTGTTACGATTTTCTTGAAGTCTACGGCCCATGGAACTACGTAAATGGCTATGACTTTCCTAAGATAAAGACAATATTCAGTTTTATTGCATTTCTTTGTATTTTATGTTTCCTCTACATTGTGTTTTAGGAAAGTACAAAAATCTTACCCATGGGGGGAAAAAACTGCTTTAAATAATTACTTGGTTCTTAGGGTGTTTTTTCCTCAGAAAAATGGTTTTACTCCTGCAACTATTCAGGAGTTGACTTTCTCACTAAAGAAGGGCTTTCTGAAAATTTTCCATTGGCAGTAGTCCAATGTCATAATTACTTTAAATTAAACCCCCAAGTGTTTCCCTTTCTCTTCCTTAGCACCACAAACAATTCCTTCCTCTGAGTGTTAGACTCAAGTTTAACTCAGCAAGTTTCTAGAAGCAGTCCACAAGGCCACAGGAAGCAGAAATTCAAACTTTGACCTTGAAAGATGCTGCTAGGATCTGTCGTTCATATGTTCAACACAGCCCCCATGTTCAGCTGAGTGTAGAAACACACTGGAGGCCAGAGTGTTTGTGGATAGAGAAGGGGTTGAGGGTGCATCCTGAAGGTTGGGGGGAGGTGCGGGGGAAGAGAAGTGCTGTTTTCCAAAGTTTTGCGTGGCTGGAAAGGAATTTTAGGCAGCTGTGTAGAATTATTATCCAAAAATTTATTCAAGGTTAAAACATTGATCAGATCAAATATTTTAAAGAAATGATTCAGAATTGAAGATTCTCATGCTGATTCATTAAGTTGGAAACATCTGCACTTGCCCAGAATTTATTTCACCCTCCAAATATATTTATAACAGACTTAATGATCTGTCATGTATACAAGTCTACCAGCCATAATTGTTTTAATTCTACTTAATTTTTTCAAACAATATTTTCCCAAAGCACTGAAGATTACTTGGATAAACTCACAATTGGAGAGAAGCAGCAAAAGCTTAATATCTTTTCTCACCCCAGTCCTCCTCCACCCCCATCCCATCCCAACTCAAACACTCAGGTTCTAACTAAGGCAAAAAATAGAGATCTGAAGAACAAAAGCTCAAGCTTAACCAAAGTACTAAAGGTCGTGGCTCAGGGACTCTTATAAAGGCAGAATAGTGTGGGCACCACAAATGAAAGTCCAAGTTTGCTCCTTGGACTTGCTTGACTGAAAATTGCTTTCTCTTGTCTGGAGGAGAAGAGATCAGACTCTTAGACCTGCTTTCAAGCATTTTGTTCAGGAGTCTCTCAGTCCTTCACTGTGTATTCCTTTAGACTTTCCTTTTGAGTTTTGTAGTTCAGTTGCCCTTTGGTTGAGTTTTGTTGCTGATAATTTGAAAATGTCTCTGGTTCTCTGGGACTCGGCTCTTCAGAAGATTTACAGGTGTGTCTCTTTAGCCATGCCCTGAAAAGGTGATAAAAGTTGTTGTAATCTGTTTAGAGGCTACACAGTTTAACATAATTCTACTTTCATCTCTCCTCATCTTACACATATAATCCAGTAGGCTGTTTTATAGAGGCTAAATATGAAAGGACAGTGGTACTATAGTATTTCTTAACCTATTATCAAGACCACAATATTTTATCAGGAATGAAGACCCCAATGCAAATTTCCATTCTCTTTGTATAACATTTATGCAATAAAGAATAAATTGAGTACATGATTTTTCATTTCTGAAGTACTAGGGCTAGTAATGCATGAGCTGTAGAGAAGCAGGCATTAATCTATCTAGCTGCTAAGAAATGAAATGTCACTTAGAGGAACTTGTTCTTCCTGGCACACTTTTTCATGGAGTTCTCCATCAGAAAGCGGAGAAAAAACTAATTCTTTTTCCAAGTGCATTATATCATAGCACATATACACTTTTCCACATGTCCTGATTTAGTTCCTGCATGTGGGGTGTACAGAAGCTTTCATTTTTTCAAGGATACTTCATTTGATTTCATTTTTCACAGTGAAATAAGTAATTTTTAAAAACAGAAAAGTGGGATAGACACAAAGGAAATATTTCTTCAAAAGAATATTTGTTTCTCAATAGCTGTTGTATTTCTGAGCTGACACCATTACTGTGGGTTTTGGGTGGTGTCACAAGATGTGCGTGTATGTGTGTGTATATGTGTGTACCTGATCAATTCTCTTCACTCATGTTATTGGATGAATGATTCCTCTGGTGAATTGAGATCACAAATTTTTAGGTGAACTAAGGGCACAAGTAATTTTAATGATAATAAAGCACTTTAATAGGTGACTAAAAAGCCTAAACACTATCTGTTTAGTTTTTAAAACAGAGCAATTATCTTTATACATATTTCTTTGCAAAATAGTAGACAGTACCATTCATTTTTCTGGTAGGAATGCATTTTTTAAAATAATGTATTTATTTACAAAACACCAAACTTAAACAGACTTACTTTCCACAAACTAATTTTAAAAACGTTTATTCGAAATAATGTAGATTTCAAGGAAACAATTACAGAAACCCACATTATCATCTATGCTTTGTGAAATAAAACTATCTGTGGATATTTTGTTGATTTTCCACAAATGTGCCTTCCTGTAATTGAACATATGGTTACATCTAAGTAAAGTAACACCTCCTTTATTGGAAATCCCTTAGGGATTCACTGTTCCAAACACTGGGATTTTTTCCAGGTAACTGAGCCTTTTCCCTTTAACCTACCAAGATTTTTCAAGTATTTCCTTAAAACTGTACCGCATAGGTCTCTCTTTGTTTTTAAGAGCAGTATTAAACATCATTTAATCTTTTAAACATGTTAACCGCCCCCCTTTGTAAACGTGGGAAACTGATAACGCTTAATTTGCAAGAGTGTTTTAAATATTTTTAAAATACTCCCATCACTGTTATAAACATTACTGACGACACCTCCCTATCTGCGGTCCTGTGAGTCAGCTGAGGCTTATAAAGTTATTTAGTCTGAGTCCCTCACGATGCACACCTGTCTCCTCTGCAAAATCAGAGGGCGGTGCGGTGGTGAGGAGGGGCTCTGTCCTCCTAACCAATCTCTCCCACTTCCATTTTGCGGCCAGTAGAACTTACTTCTAAGAGCCCCATCACCCTCCTGGTGCCTCTCGTCCTTCCGTGGGTGTTGTATTCCTGTTAGGGGTTGAGAAACCAGAGAGCTGAGGCTCTTAGCATTCCAGGGAGCGGGTCCTGATGCAGACTGAAGACTTGCCTGTGAGTAAACAGCTTAATAGTTTTGAAGATGGTGTTGTGGTGTCAGGGAGGCCTATGCTTATTGTGAGACTTTCTTTTTTTTTTTTTTTTTAACATCTTTATTGGAGTATAATTGCTTTACAACGGTGTGTTAGTTTCTGCTTTATAACAAAGTGAATCAGCTTTACATATACATATATCCCCATATCTCCTCCCTCTTGCATCTCCCTCCCTCCCACCCTCCCTATCCCACCCCTCTAGGTGGTCACAAAGCCCTGAGCTTATCTTCCTGTGCTATGCGGCTGCTTCCCACTAGCTATCTGTTTTTTGTTTGGTAGTGTATACGTGTCCATGCCACACTCTCACTTTGTCCCAGCTTACCCCTCCCCCTCCCCATGTCCTCAAGTCCATTCTCTAGTAGGTCTGCATCTTTATTCCCATCCTGCCCCTAGGTTCTTCATGACCTTTCAGCTTCTTAACTGAGCTCCAGTTTTCTGAGAGAGCTGGATAAACAACGTTTACATTCAAAATACCTTGCCCTACCTTTGATTGGATATTGCTTCTGGATGGAGAGTAAAACATAAATAAGACCATACAAAATGGTATTGATGGCATTATACCTTTTTTTTAAAAAAAATCCTTAATTTTTTTCTGATTTGCACATTGATATCCACATTGGGTTTTTTTAAATTAAGTATCAATTAAGTATTGATTTACGATGTTGTGTTAGTTTCAGGTGTACAGCAAAGTGATTCAGATATATATATTCTTTTTCAGATTCTTTTCCATTATAGGTTATTACAAGATATTGAATATAGTTCCCTGTGCTGTACAGTAGGTCCTTGTTGTTTATCTAGTGTATATATAGTAGTGTGTATCTGTTAATCCCAAACTCCTAATTTATCCCTCCCCCACCCCCTTTCCCCTTTGGTAACCATAAATTTGTTTTCTATGTCTGTGAGTCTATTTCTGCTTTGCAAATAAGTTCATTTGTATCATTTTTTAGATTCCACATTTAAGAGATATGTGATATTTATCTTTCTCTGTCTGACTTACTTTGCTTAGTATGATAATCTTTAGGTCCATCCATGTTGTTGCAAATGGCATTATTTCATTCTTTTTTGTGGCTGAGTAATATTCCATTGTATATATGTACCACATGTTCTTTATCCATTCCTCTGTCAATGCACACTTAGGTGCTTCCATGTCTTGGCTATTGTAAATAGTGCTGCTATGAACATTAGGGTGTATGTATCTTTTCCAATTAGAGTAATCATCTTTTCTGGATACAGACGGCATTATACTTTAAATAAAAGTGGTTTTCAAACAGCAGAATCCCTTTTCCCACTTCCTATGTTAAAGAAAGTGAAGCAGAGCCACATCCCACTTACTTGGCATCTCCTCCTCTCAAAACCATTGGGCCCCTTAAGAAGAGACTCCTCAGAGTCCAGGGTCTTACTACCTTTCTATTCGAAAACAAAATACTCATTTCTAAACTCAGTTACTTACTCTTTGATTCTCCATAATGAATGTAAAAAACCAGGATAATAGTAGAGAAAGTCATTTTAATAACTCTAACAGGCAATGATCTTGAACACTACCTTCCTTATGAAGGGAAGCCAACCTTCTCCCACATTTCAGAACTTTAACAGAATTTTTTTTTTAATCTTGACAGATGTGTGTGTTCCTCACTGATGACTTTCTCTACGTGCCTTTCAACGCCTTCCATCCATAGAGGAGCCAACCTATTCAAGTCAGTACTTGTCATCCTTGAGGTAAGATCGGCTGGGATCCTATTATGGTACTGGTCTTGATGACTAATATATCCTATTCGTAATATCTCAGTGCTGATATTTGAAGTCCTCTTTTATACAATGGGGAGTAATGAAAAGAATATTGGAGCAGAGTCAGAAATCTTAGAAATTGCTATGACAACAATGAAGTAATATTTGTGAAATGTCTTTGAAAATGTGATGTATTATTTTGATTTACAAAGAAGTTTTATTAGACGGTTTATGTGCCAGGGGCTGTTCTAGGCACTGGGATACAGCAGTGAACAAGACTAAATCTCTCTCTTCATAGCACTCACATTCTAATGGAGACAAATAAATCAATAGATTTACTATTGTTATTTTTATCACAACATCATCATCATCATGATTAAATAGAGCAACTTTGCCTGTTAGTGTGCGGTTACCATTTGGATTGTGGACATAGTGAGTTTGAAGTTTGAAGGTGAAGTTGTGGGTTTGTGTCCTGCCTCCCTACCATGTACTACCTTGATAGATTCATAAGCCAGTCATCTCATTTTACCAAGGACATTTCCTCATTTGTAAATTTGGGACAATAATAATGCTTAAGTCACAAGAGTGTTTTAAATATTGTGAATATCTTAAAGTACTATGCAGTACTATACATACTTAGTCCTATCTCTTTTAATATGGTGTCCTTCAGTAGAGAAGCCCAGGGACTTCCCTAGTGGCCCAGTGGTTAAGAATCCGCCTGCCAATGCAGGGGACACGGGTTCGAGCCCTGGTCTGGGAAGATCCCACATGCTGCAGAGCAACTAAGCCCGTGCGCCACAACTACTGAGCCTGTGCTCTAGAGCCCACAAGCCATAACTACTGAGGCCCGCGTGCCTAGAGCCCGTGCTCTGCAACAAGAGAAGCCACCGCAATGAGAAGCCCACACACCACAACGAAGAGTAGCCCCCGCTCACCTCAACTAGAGAAAGCCCACGCACAGCAACAAAGACCCAACACAGCCAAAAATAAAAAAATAAATAATAAAAATAAATTATTAAAAAAAAAAAAACAGAGAAGCACAACGTGCTGTCCTAGCTGTAGCTAATTTAAGATATCTTCTTTTTTCTAAACATACGGTAAAAAAAAATAATAATTGGAAACAGAAGTGTCTGCTGTTCCAGATAATGTGAAGTGTATTCATGTTGCAACATTTAAGCTTCATGCATAGCCATGAATTGGCCAGTGTTTTGCCAACAACATAGTAAATGACAACTATTCATGTATCAGCTCTCCATTGTTCTGATTACAACCTTATACATGGGGATGATTCATGGCACTTGCTTTTCAAGTCACAATTTCAAGCAACATCATTTGTCTTCTATCAGCAATTCATACTTAGACCAAGATTCCACGTGCTGATCTCTTGTATTTCATAGTATTTCTAGTCTCAGCCCCATTCAGACTGTAATATCTTTAAAGGGTGCAGATGGCCTTAAAAAACAAGAAACTCAACCATTCATTTATGTCTATTTCATGATCGTAATTATTTTGCCCAGTAGAGAGTTTTGTTCAATGCTACTTGCAGAGTAGTTTATTCAATAAATTTTGTCCACTGAATATTGTAGCGCACATTACTGTGTGTTTATATTTCATACATCAAAACCAATTTGATTCCAAGGAGAACCACGTGAGTTAGAAGCGTAGATTTGAACCAAATGAGAAAGGATAGATGATAGAAAGAGGATGGCCTTTGAGATGGGCATTCATTGATTCGTATTTTCACTCAGGAAGCATGTTATAATGCTTAATATGTACTAGGAACAGGGATACACATTCCCTGTCCTCAGGTAGAACCAGTTTAGTGAGTGAGTGAATGACATAATAGTTATAAGCCACAAATAGGAGTAATGGAGAGAGGACATGAGAAAAAGGCATGGAAACAAATAAAATGAGTGCAGTCTAGAACAGGCAAGTCCATAGAGAAAGGTGTATGGTTGCCAGGGGCTGGGAGGAGGGGGCATTGGGGAACTATATTTCTAACAGAATGGGATGTATTTTAAGGCTGAGGAAAATGTCCTAAAATTAGATAGTGGTGTTGTTTATACAACCTTGTGAAAATATTTTAAAAATCACTGAATTGTATACTTAAAAGGGATAAATGTTATAGTGCATGAATTATACCTGAATTTTTTAAAAAACAGAGTGCAGGTTTAGGAGAACACTGAATTTTCCAAAGTAACTGCATGTATTAGTTTCCTAGGGCTACCATTACAAACTACCACAAACTGAGTGGCTTGAAATAACAGAAATTTACTGTCTCATAGTTCTGGAAGATAGAAATCCAAAATGAGACATTGGAAAGCCATGCTCCCTCTGAAACTTGTAGGGGAGAACTTCACCTTACCTTTCCCTGACTTCTAGTGGAAGCCATCCATGGCATTTCTTGGCCTGGAGATGCATCCTTCCCATCTCTGCCTCTGTTGTCACATGGTGTTCTCTCTGTGGGTCAGTTTCCAAATCTCTCTCTTCTTATTAGGACACCAGTCATTTGCATTAGAGCCCACCCTGATGACTTCATCTCAACTTGATTATATCTGCAAAGACTCGATTTTCAAATAAGGTCACATTCTGAGGTTCTAGGAAGGACGTGAATTGGGGGACACTCTTCAACCCATAACACTGGGACATAGAGAAGAAGAGTATTTAGACTTTGTCATGATGGAACGATAATGCTAGTATTAGGAGTTTGCTCTTAAATTCCTAGGCAAAATGCAGTTTTGAATTTTTAGCTGGGAAATTAATGGAACTACGTGTTACGAGAATTAGTCTGGCGATAACTGGTGGAATGATTTGGATTTAAAAGAGACAAGAAGTAGGAAAATTGAAAAGGAAAGTTGTAGAGAACATTGAGGAGGAGAAATCCTCAACATATAAAAGGAGCCCATGCCCCCATCGTCCCCTTTTTAAAATCCACAATATTTTGTAATTAGTCTGTCTCCAGGGCATAAGAATGGTAGAAATGCTGGTTATCAGTAGGGGTTGTTGTGTGAAAAATTATAGAGTAGAAATATATTTGCATTGCTCACCAGTAAAAATAAAGAAAAGTAGAGACATTTAGAGAATATTTTAGGAGATGAAAGTCTCAGAATTTGATGATGGATTAGATATGCTGGGGCGAGAGATACCAAGGATGGCTTCTGGCTTGTGGTTTACATAACTCATACATAACTCATTCATTGAAATGAGGGATGTTGGAAGAGAACTGGTTTTGGATTGGGAGTGGAGGTAGAAATGATGAATTCAATATTGCACAGATTGAATTAGAGATGTTTTCGATATGTATTTAGTGGTTATGTGAAGGATCTGAAGCTCACTTACAAGTTTATGTATAAGAAATAGTTGAAATTAGGACGTGGATACAATCTCTCAGAGAATATACAGTATCATGAAGGAAATGATACAGGAGCAAAATTTAAACAACTCTGAACTGGAGATCAGGTGGAGGACGATGAGCCTGCAAATGAAACAGATTGGGAGAGACAAGAAAGGAAGGAAGAAAACAGCAAAAATTACTCTACTAAAAGTAAGAGAAGAGACAATTTTACATGAAGACAGTGGTCAATAATGTCCAGTGCTATTGAGAAGCCAAGGTGAAGATTTGGCTCCCTCGAGGTAACTGATGACTCTAACCAGTTAAGTACCATTCATATGCTGATAACTCCCAAATGTAAAATTCCAGTCCATCTCTTTCCTGAACCCCAGACTCATATCTCCAGTTGCATATTGTATGTCTACTTGGCATCACAAGCGTAACACATTCAAAAGAAAGTTCCTGATTTTCTTCCCCAAATTTGCTCCCCCTGCATTCTCCCCCATCTCACTTAGTGTCAGTGCACCATCCTTGACTCTTAGTTTACTTTCCTACAACTCATCCAGTCTTCACCAAGTTCTATTAACTCTACCTTCAAAGTATTCCGACCCCTAGCCACATGTCACCACCTCCCTATGCTAAACTCCATTGTTTCTTCTTATTTTTAATAATAGCTTTATTGAAATATAATTCATGTACCGTGTAGTTTATCCATTTAAAGTGCCCAACTCAGTGGTTTTTATTGTATCTGCATAGTTGTACATCCATCAGCATAGTTAATTTTGGAACATTTAGTCATCCCCCCAAAAAATTTAACAGTCACTCCCCATTCCCTCTTTCCCCTAGTCCCTGGCAGTCACTAATCTACCTTGTATCAGTATGGAGTTGTCTATTCTGGAATTTTCATATAAATGGTATTGTACACAATGAGGTCTTTTGTGAATGGCTTCTTTCATATAGTGTAATGTTTTCAAGGTTTATCCATGTTGTAGGATATATCAGTACTTCATTTTATGACTGAATAATATTCCATTGTATGGATATAGCACACTTTGTTGATCCATTCATCAGTTGATGGACATTTCAGTTATTTCCACCTTTTGGCTCTTAGGAATAATGATGCTATAAATATTCATGTTTTGTGTAAACATTTGTTTTCCTTTCTCTTGGGTGTGTACCTAGGAGTGCAATTGCTGGATCACTGGATCACAGGGCAGCTCTATGTTTTACCTTTTAAGGAGCTGCCAGATTGCTTTCCAAAGCAGTGTCCATTATTTCTTGGTGGAATTATTTCATCAACATTGTTACTGCTGTCCTTACTTCCATCCTTGCTCCCCAAGTCCATTTTGTCTGCGCACATCCCTCCACTGGCTCCTCAGCTGAGTCAGAGTAAAGCCAAAGCACTTGCAATGATTACAAGCTCCCACACAATCTGGCCCCTTATGACCTCATTGGTTTTATCTCCTGCTGTGCCTCCTCCCCTTGTTTATTCCCTATTTATCTCTTTGCTCTTCCTTGTATATACCAGGCACACTCCCACTGCTTATCCGCTCCCTCTTCCTGGAAAAGACTTCCCACTGTATCCATAGTGCTTGCTCTTTACCTCCTCAGGTCTTTATTCAACTGCTTCCTTCTTGGTGAGGCAGCCAACACGCCATCACTCTCTTTCCTGCCTTGCGTGTGTGTGTGTGTGTGTGTGTGTGTGTGTGTATTTTTATCCATCACACTTATTACCACTGAAGGTAGTATGTAGTTTGTTTCACATCTGTTTTTCCCCACCAGAGATCTAGCTCCATAGGGGCAGGGATTTTTGGATTTTGTTCAATGCTGTATCTTCAGGGCCTAGACTATTTAGTAGGATTAAAGAAACATTTGATGAATGAATAATTGGATGAATATGTGTTAAGCCTGGCAGCCTTATTGGAATAGGTAGAGTAGTGAATGGGAAGTGAGGACATGAGTCAGTGAGAAGAGATGACACTTCTAGTGTGTTTGCGAATGAGAGAGTCTGAATACACGTAAATCCTTCTGCCTTCTCTCCTGTTACTATAGATTAAGGGTCCATGCTCTTAACTAAGGCCAGCTCTCCACATGTACCTACGATCTTGTGGGAAGGAAAAAGTTTTTCTCTACCAGCTTAGGTCCAAATAGTCAGAGGCCTGAAAATTAACTGAAAATAAACAGATTAGCTAGAGAAAAAGACAAGACCTCTTTAACAGGAGCACACAGGAGTTGCTCAGTAGTGAGTAACTGAGGGAATGGATAGAGATAAAGTTTTATATACCAGCTTAACAAAGAGCAGGGCTTAGGGTTTCAGTGGGAACGTATGGAAGCTTTTATTGGGTGTTTTTTTGTTTTTTTTTAAATTTAATTAATTTATTTTTTGGCTGCATTGGGTCTTTGTTGCTGCACACGGGCTTTCTCTAGTTGCGTCGAGCGGGGGCTACTCTTCGTTGTGGTGCATAGGCCTCTCATTGCGGTGGCTTCTCTTGTTGCGGAGCATGGGCTCTAGGCACGCAGGCTTCAGTAGTTATGGCTCGCGGGCTCTAGAGCACAGGCTCAGTAGTTGTGGCGCATGGACTTAGTTGCTCCGCGGCATGTGGGATCTTCCCAGACCAGGGCTCAAACCCATGTCCCCTGCATTGGCAGGCGGACTCTCAATGACTGCACCACCAGGGAAGCCCTTATTGAGTGTTTAGATGCTAATGGAAATGGGTGGACTATTTCCTTCCTGGGTAGAAATTTCCTCCTGGTGGGGAGTACGGAGTATGGCAGCTGAATTCATATTTCCCAGGGCTGAAGGTCTGTCTTCTTTCAAACAGGAAACTCCCTGGGGGGCGGGGTGGGGTAGATGGGGGGAGTCCGTGGCAGCTGTATTTTCGGGAGGTTTTTCTTTTTGAGATAATGTCTTTCTGTGGCTACTGTCTGTTCAGATGTTTTCGTTTAAAATAATCTTCAGACCACTTTGGTGGGCTGCTAATTCCTTCAGTCCTATCCCCTGTAGCCTGCACAGACAGGCTTGATGTACCCTTGATGCACCCTCTTGGGACAACCATGCACAGAGAAGGCCATGTGACAGTCTCACTTGGAGCTGAGTGAGGTGCACGGCCCTGGTTAAGGGCATTACCCCTGCAAAGGTCTCTACTCAATCCTGCATCATCAGTTTTCCCTTCTTGGCTGCATCATCCTGTTACATACAAACATGCTGTTATTCTCCACAGTTTTAAATAAAGTAAAATCAACCCTTGATTTTAATAGGAAAATTTAAATATGGACCAGGTATTGGATGCTACCTAGAAATTACTGTGAATATAGTCACAGGAGAACCCTACCCTCAGGCAACAACAGGAGACTATAAAAAATCCACTAAACAGAGAAGGCTCTCTGTTCATCCTAATTTACAAAACGTCCTGTCTTCTCGCACAAGCTTGGACTCAAGTCTGCTCAGATAAGAAGAGAAAAAATAAGAGTTCAGACCAGTCAGGGGTCTGGAGAAAGTGAAGCAACACCCAGGGCCACTGTCCTAGGACGCCAGCAAGGCGTCTCCATGTGCTTAGAGGAAAAACTTAGTGAATTGTGATGCCCAGAAACTTCTGCCCTTGTCTTTGTGTAAAACATTTAAAATTAGGATATGTATTATTTTGTCTCAATAAAAAGTTGATTTAATCTTAAGCGACTTAATTTTGAGTACATAGTCTTATGAAGTAAAACAAAAAAACTCCAGGCAGTAGTCCTAGTTTTAATCTAGTAAATTGTGAAATAGAAATTATGAAAGACTTGGAGAACTAAGTTAAATATTCAATACTCAGCATTGACTATATAACCTACCAGAAGTAAATAGCTTTTGGAATAAACGAGCAAACATAAATACAATCAACTAAGTTGTTAAATTCACCAAACACCATATTGATGTTCTAAAAGCCCATCCCCAGGCCATGTTTAGATTAAGAACAAAAATGGAAACACCAGCACTTACTTCTGTAACTTACTTGATATTGACGCCTTAAGCACCCGCATAAACACAGCCATGAAATTGTCAATCCTGTGCTATTTGTTGCCTTTCCTGGTACAAAGCTAATACATTCTCTATTAATTTCCTAGTTAATTCAAGACTAGCTAACATGTTTCTATAGATAGATACCACCCAGGAGGGGGGAAAAGAGATGGTGAAAGAAAAAACTGTTTTGTGGTCATTGCTGTCATATTACTGTTCTCAATGATGGATTAAATTATCAAAGGACCAAAATATCAGTGAATTACTAATTCCCGGAAAAATGACCTTCTGAGGATACTGTGGTGGAAGGTAAAAGAGAGAGTGTCAACTTGGGACTCACAGACAGAAAGGGGCTTCTCTAGTTTACTAATGGGCCTTAGGCTAACTTTCCTAAGCTGCCGGATTTACTAAAAAAAAAAATCTGCTGGGTGCCAGTCCCAGGCATAGGCATGGTCCCTCCATATTGGACACCATAGCCAATGGGTGAGACAGATACTGTTGTGTGAGAAAGAATTCGGCTGAACTTTGCCCCACTTCCTAGGAGGGAGCCTCTAAATCCTTGGAATTTCCAAAATGAAAGGAGTGTCTTTGTTATTCATCGTGGGTCCCTTGGACCACACTGGAATTTATGCCAATGAGGTGACTCCTGGTGAGCCCCTAGATAATTTCAGGATGGGGCTTCCATGCTGGAGAGACCATACTGCATGATTAGAGGGTTAAGGTTTTGAGCCATGCATTTATAAGTCCAAGATCTGAGAAGGGGACGGGGGCTCAAGATTGAGTTTAATCACATGGCCAATGATTCAATCAATCAAACCTATGTCATGAAACCCCAGTAAAAACTCTGTATATCTGAAGCTCTGGTGAGCTTCCAGGTTAGTGATACTGATCAACGTGCCAGGAGGGTCATACATCCTGAGGACAGGGAACATTTTTGTTTGGGATCCTCTCAGACCTCACCCTGTGTGTCTCTTCATTTGGCTGGTTCTAATTTGTGTGCTCTATGATAAAATTATAATCCTAAGTATAATGCTTTCCTGAATTCTCTGAGTCATTCTAGCCAATTACAGAACCTGGGGAGGTAGTGGGAAGCTCCAGATTCGTAGCCGGTTGGTCAGAAGTGTGAGTGGCCTGAGAACTCTAGAGCTTGCAGCTGGTGTCTGAAGTGAGGGGTATGTTGTAGAGCACTGTGCTCTTGACCTGTGAAATCTGACCCAACTCCACATCATTAGTGTCAGGACTGCATGGCAGATATATGCACAGAAAACTTGAGCACCATGAGGAAATGCTAAGAGAGGGGTGTGCACTGAGAAAGTGCAGGAGGCACACAGGGAGAAGCACGTGACCCAGCCCTTTCTCTAAGGACAAGGAAAGCTTGCAATTGTCTCTTGAGACGACTCCAAGAATGTTTATTTTGTAAAAATTGAAAGTAAAAAGAAAATAAAATCACCCAACCAAAGATAATCAAATCCATGTTTATAGTTTTGGCATATCTTCTTCTACGCATCTTATTATGGATTTTTACATACTTGGGGTAACGCTATATATGCAATTCTTTTTATTTTCATTTAACACGTCCATCATAAGCATTATCTTTTGACATTAAAGCTTCATCACCCATTTTCATTTTAATGGTTGCACGACACACTATCCTACAGATACAATGTAGTTTATCTAACACTTTTCCTAAGTTTGAGCCCTTGGGTTGCTTCTGGCTTTTGATATAACAAATAATGCTAAGATGAATATCTTTATGTGTAAATCTTTGTCCACATTTCTGATTATTTCCTTAAGATAAACTTTTTTCTTTTTTTTAAGTCTGACCTTATTTATTTCTTACTCTTAGAAAACCTTGTTTTTGACTGGACTTAAACTTAGAGGTAGAAGCTGTCGGACAGGACAGCCTCCATCTCTTGGCAGTCTGTTCCTGGAGTTTTTCTTTGATATCCTTCATCCTCTGGGCCAATGGTTAGCATATTCTGTGGCCTCTTCCTAATTTTTCTTAGTACCCTGTTTCTTCAGAGCAACAAGCCGACTTTGGTGTTGCAGGACACAGGGAATAACGTAACGCTGAGTCTTGGGCACCGAGGTTTCGTACCTTCTCTGGTCAGGAGCTTTGCACAGCATACTGGCAGACATCATCTTCTTTAGAGAGATTGGAAAGTTTGTGGGTTCAGCTAGCTCTTTTGGGCCCCAGGTGATGATGCACAGTAGTATCAGTGAGTGCAAGAATATCTTTTTCCAATGGTTATTATTGGTTAAAATAGTAACCGAGTTGAGAACACTCAGATTGGCATCCACAGTGCATCCCCTGAACGGATTTGTGCTTGCTTTCTCTAGTCCTCCTAGTCTACCGTGCTTTGTGGGGAAACCTGGTTTGTCATCCCCACCACTGATTCCAGCCACATAGCCCTTCCCTTCTTCACCCAGAGCATCTGCAGCAGCTTCTGTGGCTAAACGCTTTTCATAGGAGGCTCAGAGTTTGCCTTTGTTGTCCACTTCAGTGAGTTTCTGGCAGGCCATGGTTGGGAAAGAGATGTTCAGCTCTGTCTTGAAGCAGTTGCTTGCCTCTGAGACACAGCAGAGATGATAAACTCTTGAAGTAGAATTACTGAGTAAAAGGATTTGTTTTTACAACTCCTAAAACCTGATGCCAAATTGATTTACAGAACTATGAATTGACACTCCTGCCAGGCATGTGCAAATGTCTAACTTAAAGCTCATTTGCCAAAACTAAATCATTTACTAAAAAAATTGGAAATTCGATAGGCTGCCAAAACTTTTTTATTGCTTTAATAAAACTTTATTGCGTTCATTTGACTACTTGTGAGGCCAGCTGAATATTTGTTCATATCTATTAGTTAATTATACTTACTTGGGTTTGAGAGCTTTGTTCTAAGTATTCCCTTATGTCTTAAGTGTTTAACAATATGTTAAATTCATCATATACAGTACATACACTATGGACTCTACTAAAGACTGATGTTCTGATAGGGCGTTCGCCTTTTATGAAATTATGATATTAACATGTCATGGGTTTTTTCCTGTTATGTTTTATATATTTGCATGTTGAGGATTATGTTTTTGTGAAGTAAAAAAAATTGTTTTGATATATTCTTTTGTGACTGTGTGTTGCTCAGACTGCCCTCGTAGAAAGGACTCCCTGCCACGTGACCAGGCGTGTGCTTCGCTTCAGCCGCTAGCTGTTAGCCTTTTAGGTTTTGCCTCCGCTTTTGAGCTGAGGGCCCACTATTTTCAGGATCGTCTTCAGCCAGTAAAGAGGCACTGAAGCTTGGCCATTTCTGCCCAGTGCATGATCCCTCTAATGGGTATTTTTGGCCTAGAGCAGGAGCCTGAGGGCAGTTCCTCCTCAGGAAAAGAAGCCCATTCCAGCCCTAAGGAGCTGCTCTGCACAAGTGTTTGAAGCGCTGTGTCTAAATGCCGCAAGGGGTAGACTGTGGCAGAGACCTAGACGCTCAGCTCAGATCTTCAAAAATGGACTTGTTGCCCAGTTAAATGGTACAGCTGGTGGACAACCTCCAGCTATAAGTTCCTTCTTGATCTTCCTCAGCTTTCATGCCATGATTGCTCTTGATCTCAAGGCAGCCCTAACCATATATAGAACAAGAAACTTGTTCAAGGGCCTAGCTGGTCTACCCAGACTGGGACTGATCTAATGGGAAATCTTGGCTCCGGAGCTCCCCTTGGGGCTAACCGACTTCTTTCAGATCCACATTCCCTGCCCGATCCTGCTTCCTCCTCTCTACCTTTCACACTGTTGCCTACCAGTAAGGCTTTCACCTTCTAACCCATTTCAGTGTCTGCTTCCTAGAAAACCCAGCCTGTGACAGGAGCTACCATGCTTTTAAGCTTAGCTGTTCTTCCCATCCTGATACTAGAGAAACATTCGCATAGACTTGGTTCTATTTTTAAGAAGGACTTGACTTCTTATATTTCAATTTTGTATGCATCTGCAAATTATTTTGGTGTGGTGTTAAGTGAGGATCTAACCTGATTTTTCTTCCTGTGGTAGGTGGCACTGAATATCTCTGCCTCTTGTCTTTTATGCCTTTGCGTCACCCCCTCCCCTTGAGTGTGGGCTGGACTCAGTAGCTCAATATTAGATTATAAATAACTGCAGGTCCTGTCTTGAGCTCTCTCTCGCCCTTTCTCTTGGCTCACTTATTACACTGACGGGGAGGAAGCAGCCTATTGCAAGCAGCCCTATGGGAGAACCACGCGAGGTGGCGAGGAGCTCAGGCCCTCAAACCAATAGAACAAGAGGAGCTCAGACTGTCTAGCCAACAGCCTGTGACGAGGTGAAGCCTGCCAGCCACCAAGTGACTGAGCTTGGAAGCAGGTCCTTCAGGCCCAGCTGAGTCTGGATCATAACTGAAGCTCCATCTGAGAGCTCAACTGAAACCTCATGAGGGATCTTGATTGAGTGAAATGTACCCAGTTAAGTTGCTCCCCAGATTGCTTATTCAAAGAAATTATGATATATGTTTGTAGATTTCAGCTCTTACATTTAGGTGTAATTGGTTATACAGCAATAGGTAACTGATATATTCCTAAAGGAACAGCCAGCACTTGCAGCTTTATTTGTATTTTTTGTTTGTTTGCTTATTCTTAACAAGCTAGAAGTTTACTTCTTGTACAGTTAACAGGCCAGGCCTAGGAAGGTGATTCTGCTATTCTTGACCAGCGGCTCCCATTTAAACAGCTGCGTCTCAGGCAATTGTTTAAATCTGACCTTCTCTAAATTAGAAGGACAGGAGAGAAGGACCAGAAGCCCAATCCTTTGAGCAGCAAGACTTGGAAGTGGTATTTTTCAATTTCACTTATATCCCATTAGCTAAAATCTGATCACATGGTTGTACCCAGTCGCATAGGGAGGTTTGAAAATGCAACATCATTTATTGATCATGCCTTTCCCCTACTGAATTATTTTTCCTCTCAACCAAATGTTGTATTCTGTCCATTGATCCTTAGCTGTTGCCAGAATGTTCCACTCATTTCTGATTTTTTATATATTTTATACAGTTTTTCATTATTACTTTCCTTTCTGAACAAACTAGAAGCTACTTTTTTATTGTCTGCAATTACAAGCAAATGGTTAAATCAGTATGTCCAATTTTTTAAAACTATTGGTATTTTTAAAGTTTTATCAAAGTCAAATACTCATATAAAAAGTACACAAATTACAAATGTAATTTCAACGAATTTTTACAAAATGGACACAATATGTAACCAGCAGCCAAAAAATCAAGAAATGAAACATCACCAGAGCTAAAGATTCCCTTCCAAAACTTCTGGGAATCTTACATTACTTTTATCTGTTTCAGAACTTTATATAAAGGGAATCATAAAGTACATACTCTTTAGTGTCTGCCTTATTTTGCTCAGTATTATATTACTGAGATTCATCGCCATCGTTGTCTATAGTTAGAACTCATTCATTCTCATTGCTATATATTATTCCATTAAATGAACATACTATTTGTTTGTTTACTTATTTATGGACATTTGAATTGTTTATAGTTTGATGGCTATTACAAATAGTGCTCTTTTGATCATTATTGTACCCAAAATTTGCCCATCAAAATTCTGTTTTGAATTATAATAAACCCACACATTTAGGGGAAATCGACATTTTTCCAATATCCAGTCTTACAGTTCATAATCAAATAAACGTGTATCTCTATTAAATCTTTTTAACTTTTATACCTCTCAAAACAGTATTGTGATATTATCCATTCGCATCTTTCACATTCTTTGTTAAAGCTACTCTTTGGTATATATAGTCTCTGCTGATGTTGAGTTTCATAATACTTAAAAGTGATTATTACTAGTACATAGCAATGTTATCTTACATATATTTTCTTTTATTCCAGACAGTTTTAGAATACTGATTCTAAACTCTAGAGCAGCAGTTCCCAGCCTTTGTGGCACCAGGGACTGATTTCGTGGAAGACAATTTTTCCCATGGACGGGGTGGGGAGGGGATGGTTTTGGGATGATTCATGCTCATTACATTTATTGTGCACTTTATTTCTATTAGTATTACATTGTAATATATAATGAAATAATTATACAACTCACCATAATGCAGAATCAGTGTGAGCTTGTTTTCACTTGCCACACACTGATAAGGTTTTGATATGAGTGTGCAAGCAATTGATTTATTATGGTCTCTGTGCAGTCAAACCTCTCTGCTAATGGTAATCTGTGTTTGCAGCCGCTCCCCAGCACTAGCATCACTGCCCCAGCTCCATCTCAGATCATCAGGCATTAGATTCTCTTAAGGAGCACACAACCTAGATCCCTTGCGTGTGCAGTTCACAGTAGGGTTCGCGCTCCTATGAGAATCTAATGCCGCCGCTGATCTTGACAGGAGGAGGAGCTCACGCGGTAATGCGAACAATGGGGAGCGGCTGTAAATACAGATGAAGCTTCGCTCGCTCACCTGCCACTCACCTCCTGCTGTGTCCTGGTTCCTAACAGGCCATGGACCTGTACTGGTCTGTGGCCTGGGGGTTGGGGAACCCTGCTCTAAAGGGAATGCTTCTAATGTTTAATGAAACATTATTCATACGATTATTTATCATTGAATAAAAGCTATTCATATAATATTTTTAGTGCTACCTTTTATTTGGTTGCAAGATCTCCATTCTCTTCATAATTCTTTCTCTAACATGGGTATATTACTGTGAATCATGTGAGCCTGTTATGAATTTATTAGTCTACTTTTCTACTTTCCTTTCTTCCGTATTCTCCTGGTTTTCTTCCTACCTCACTTCTTTCCACCTCACTTCTTTCCATTTTCTTTTCAGGTTTCTCCTCATTATCTAACCTTTTATTGCAGGAGGGTTCCAGGGCTCAGTCTTGGGACTTTGCTTTTTAGTCTCATTCCCTTAGTGAGTTCATCCAGTCATATGACCTTAAATACTATATATATGCTAGTGACCAAAAATGCAAATGTATACTATAGATCTCACCCCAGAACTCCAGCTTCTTACTTCTGCTTGTCTATTGGTTATCATCACTTCAAAGTCTAAAAGGCATCTCACACTGAACATGTCCATAACCACATCTTCCTCCCAAAACCCACTCTACCTCAGTCTCTCTTATCTCCGTTAAGGGCCACCCCTTCCTTATAGTAGCTCAGGCAAAGTCTTTCTCTTACATTCTATAAAATCCAATTTGTCAGGAAATCATGTACGCTTCAATGTACACCCAGAATCTGACCACTTTACCCCTTCCCCTGCCATTAGCCCATTCTGAGTTTTCTCTTTTTATTTGGATCACCATAGACATTCCAAAACAATTTCCTGCTTCCATTCTTGTCTGCGTACATCCTTTCCTCAATAGAGCAAAAACTTAGATACTATTTAATCAATTCTCCACTCAAATTCTTCCTGTAACTTCCATCTCTTGCTGGGTAAAATTCAGTGGGGTCCTTACATGATTGACCTCCCAATCGCTTTCCTTCACAGGCCCCATCTCACGGTCTTCTTTGTTCACTCCGCTTCAGCCAAGCTGGTCTCCTTGCTGTTTATTTCTTTTTTTTTTTTTTAATAATTTTTATTGGCGTATACAGTAAGCCCCCTACATATGAACCTTCAAGTTGCGAACTTTCAAAGATGTGAACATGCAAAGTTCCATCAACGTCAGGTGTGAGTGAAATTGCACCTTGCCCTCTGTCTCCTGTTGCTGACTGTCCTTTAGCTCTACCATCTCCCACCTTCTCTCCCTCATCCCATCAGTAACTCTTCTTGCCTGTTCAGCCCCTGTATGCCAGCTGTTGTACTGTACTACTGTACTTTTCAAGGTACTGTACTGTAAGATTAAAACTGTTTATGTTTTGTCTTTGTTTTGGTATTATTTGTGTAAAAAGTATTATAAACCTATTACAGTACAGTATATATAGCCGATTGTATTAGTTGGGTACCTCTGGTAACTTTGTTGGACTTAGGAATGAACTGGGCTTATACATGTGCTCTCAGAATGAAACTCATTCGTATGTAGGGGACTTACTCTAGTTGATTTATAATGTGTTAGTTTCAGGTGTATAGCAAAGTGAATCAGTTATACATATACACATATCCACTCTTTTTCAGATTCTTTTCCCATGTAGGTTATTACAGAGTATTGGGTAGAGTTCTCTGTGCTGTAAAGTAGGTCCTTGTTGGTTATCTATTTTATATATAACGGTATGTGTGTGTTAATCTCAAGCTCTTAACTTATCCCTCTCCCCCACCCTTTCCACCTTGGTAACCATAAGTTTGTTTTCTACATCTGTGACTTTATTTCTGTTTTGTAAATAAGTTAATTTGTATCATTTGCAGGGGCATGTTCCTGCCTCAGGGCCTTTGCACTTGCCGTTCACTCTCCTTTGAGATATTCTCATGGATTACTGAATTGCCTCCATCATGTCTTTGCTCAAATATCACATTCTCAGTTAGGTCATCACTGACCACCTTATTTTATTTTATTTATTTATTTTTTTTTTAACATCTTTATTGGAGTATAATTGCTTTACAATGTTGTGTTAGTTTCCGCTGTATTACAAAGTGAATCAGCTATATGTATACATATATCCCCTCCCTCTCGCACCTCCCTCCCCCCCTCCCTATCCCACCCCTCTAGATGGAATGACCACCTTATTTTAAACTGCAAACCACCTCTCCTCCTCAGTGCTCCCTTTGCCTACCTTTCCCATTTCTTTTATTCAGTAGCAGTTTTAACTTTTGAATATACTATAGAAATTGTTCATGGATGTTGTTACTTAACTCTCCTCATCACCACCCTAATAGAATATAAGCTCCATGAGAACAGGAACTTTTGTCTGTTTTGTTTACTCTTGTATCTCAGTCTTAGAAGAGAGCTTGACAGATAGTGGGCACACAATGAATACTTGGGTTTTTTTTAATTAAAGTATAGTTACTATACAATTTTATATAAGTTACAGGTGGACAATGTAGTGATTCACAGTTTTTAAAGGTTATACTCCATTTATAGTTATTATAAAATATTGGCTATATTCACCATGTTGTACAATATATCCTTGTATTTGACTTATTTTATACATAGTAATTTGTACCTCTTAATCCCCTACTCATATATTGCCCCTCCCCCTTTCCTTCTCGCCACTGGTCACCACCAGTTTGTTCTCTATATCTGTGAGTCTGCTTCTTTTTTGTTATATTCACTAGTTTGTTGTATTTTTTAGATTCCACATATAAGTGATATCATACAGTATTTGTCTTTCTCTATCTGACTTATTTCACTTAGATTGATGCTCTCCAGGTCCATCCATGTTGCTGCAAATGGCAAAATTTCATTCGTTTTTATGACTGAGTAGCATTCCATTGTATATATGTACTACATCTTCTTTATCCATTCATTTATTCATGGACACTTAGACTGCTTCCATATCTTGGCAATTGTAACTAATGCAGCTACTAACATGGGGTGCAAATATCTCTTCAAATGAGTGTTTTTGTTTTTTTCGGACATATACCCAGGAGTGGAATTGCTGGGTCATATGATGGTTCTAGTTTCAGTTTTTTGAGAAACCTCCATACTGTTTACCACAGTGGCTGCACCAATTTACATTCCTACCACACAATGAATATTTGTTGACTCATTCGTTGAATGAGTCAAGAATAACCATTATAAGCCTGTTATTCATTTAGAGTTTAGAAGGTAATTCCCAGAAGAGCTAAAAAACCAAAAAGGTTAAAAATTGTTGCTGGAAATGGGCCTGAGCATGGAAAGGGCTGTGTGGGAAAGGGATAGTTTTCTTTATAAACCCTCTTCTGCTATTTGATTGTTTATGTCATAGGCATGTATTACTGTGATCATAATTCAAAATACTTTTAAATAAGCCAACATGGCTGGAAAATCATGGGATGATAACAATGTAGGAAGGCTGGCCAACAACAATTTATAGTAAATTGCTCTAAATCTGTTTTGAGAGCAAACTATTGAATCTGCTAATGGCAGATACAGATGGTACAAAAAAATAACCTTCCTTTTGGTGTTGGGTATAATTTTAAATAGAATCGGAATCTCTCTTATCATACTTTAAAGAGACTTCAATTTACTTACGTGATCAAGCTTTATATCATTACATTAAGTTGCACATGTTTCACAATGAGTGTAAATTGTACAGGGTGTCATCATTCAAGCCTTTTATGTAAAATGTGATTTTCTGATTCTTTAAAGGTGGGTGGAGAAATGATCGAAATAATTTTTCATACACAGATAACTGGTGTATGTGAATGCTTGCTAATTTGAGGAAGGAGGTGGAGAGTAAAGGATGGAAGGAACAAAAATAATTTTGTCTAAGGCTGCAAGTGACATACATTCAAACAATTGCTTTTTCAGAGTCCTCAGGCTTGTTTCTATTCAATGTTTACTGAGCTTTAGAGAAGACTGAATCCCACCATGGCAAGCTGCCATCTTTGTCAGAGCAAAGAGCTGTTTACATTCAAGGCACATAATAAGTGCAATGTGAAGTAAAAAACAGTGTGAGTTCTATTATGGCTGATTAGTCCATTGTACACTGTTTCAACTAACATCTTTCTTGTGCTAAAAATAGTGGGAAGCCACGGGACCTCAGGCAGCATGATCCATCAGTGCTGTACTCTTTCAGGAGACTGCCAACAAAAGCTGCCTCTAACTCCCCAGAAAAATAAAAGGGCCACTTACAAGCTTCAGTGTCCTCCAAAATATGTAGTTTAACTGAGCTGTTTGGAAACCTTTCAGAAAATGAGATGCAGAGAACGAACAACTTCTAAAATGTACATCTGTCTTCTCAGTAACTTCCTTTTCTTGATATGAACGTCATAAAAGTCAGTTGGTTGCTATTAAACTTGCTTCCTTAGCTGCTTCTTAATCAGAGTAACAGTGGCATGAATGCGTATATTGATGCATCAGCCACCAGGAGCCTAAATAAATAAATAAGTCTGTCTGTTTGAAGTGACAGAGGAGAGGAAGGAGGAATATGAATAAACTGAGGTAAATAAATAAATAGATAAACCAGGTCATTTCATCATGAGGTCAATAGCTCTCCGCATCGGAGGGGAGAAAACAAACTGCTCTCTATTCTATTGAAAGCCTGGAAGAATTTGCACGGCAGTAATCCCAAATCCAGAGGCAATCTATTAAGAACTCGGCATTACTGATCCTGAGACTCAACTGATAAGCACATTCTTACCCCTACCTCCCCCAACATTAATCCTCTTAAAGATTGTGCTAAGTAATGAAAGGGTGCCGTGAAAGAGGTCCCCCTTTTTATTATAACCACACAAAATGCTTGTGTAAATGTTTCATTAACACACTGCTGGACTAGTATTTAATATCCTTTGCCTCCCTCCCCTTGGACCCCTTGGTAGGGGCTCCTGCCTGGAGCATGACTAAATGTGTGATTTACACATGTTTAAGAGAAACATTCCCACACTTGAATGCTGTTCCATGACAAAGGGAGGGGAGGGGCTGAGAGAGAGGTGTTGAACCTATTGTAGACATTTTAATTTAAAATTCTCTTTTTTTTAATGGGCTTTAAAAGATGAATGACTTCCACCCACTTATCAGTCTATGTTTCATTTCTGTGTTCTTTCTAACTGCTGGTCTCTATGTAAGTGCCCTTGATAATTTTGAGGCTGGTCCTTTTGGAGGCATAGTGAGATGCTGTAATATTCTCAGAAAAGCGAGATGAATTCCAACGTGTAGCCATTGTGCAAAGAATCCTTTTCTAAACCACAGAGAGGCCAAAATAGATGACTTATCTTTACTTTGAATATGCTGAAGGATGCCAGATATTTTGTGGAAATATGTATCCTATGTTTTTTCTCTGTAGTCATCTAATTACAATCTGATGTTTTGTGTTCTTTAGCTAATCTAGTAAATCCTAACAGGATGCCTGCATTATCTGATTTTTAAAACATGGCATTTGGATATAAAAATAAACTTTCCTTTCAGACAAGCAAGATATGTCTATGGTACCTACTGAGTTAGTCAATATCCCGTAACAGGATGTATTGATGCAACTTGAAGATACAGAATCAGTCTCTTAAGAGCATAGTTTAAGTTAAATCCTGATACAGGATTCACATCCAGATGCGTGCTATTGGGCCAAATCCTTAGAAAAAAAATTTGTGTTGCATTCCAAGAGACTCCAAACTGAAATTAATATATAAGGAGACCGAACACAAACGTAGCCACTTTTTTATACAGTGTCTTTGTCCTGAGTGTCGTTCATTTAATTTCAGCTTACCATGAGCATCTAGACACAGATGGGGTCACTGGGTTTGGGTCAGAACCACCTTTGGGTCAGTGTGGATAGTTTGTGTCTCCAGCTGCAACTGTGGTCTGGTCTCAGAGTAAATAGATTCATTTAAACCAACAATGCCCTGGGGGATAAACACTTAAATGTATTCAACCTTAGAAGAGCCGAAAACATCAATATGTTCATAAAGCCACTTTGATTTGTATTGACTACAGTCATGCTGCTAATTCGTATACATCATTGTTTACTTCACAGCGCTTTTAACATGACTTTTGATTTATAGAAATCGTGATTCAATTTCTACCAAGAAGTGGTGAGCTCAGACCTCCCCCAGATCCTTACTTTCTCTCTGCTGTGACAAAACTGAAAGAGGAGCTCTCTTGTCACAGCATTAGTAAATGGTTGTATAGCAGCTTATGTGCACTTTCGAAACAAAATTTTCATAGTAACAGGTAATGGCAAAGTAGATTGCCCAAATAAGGGCAATCGGTTATCTAACATGTTATTAACATGTTCAGAGCAAATCCATTGATTTACACTGGGGCAAAGTCTATGAGCTATATTTCCCACTCAGAAAATCTGTGTTAAGCAAAGGAGAAAATTCACTGGACAAGGCCATGTTCCATCATTTAGAACTTTTATTTACAGGAACCACTAGGGCACATTGCAGAGCTCCATAACTAATATACCCTGTTCCATGCAAATTATGCAATCTGCATCTCATAAGAGTTTTAGCTTTGTTTGTTTGATGCTCTGTCAAATGAAGACTGTAAAAATTCTTTTCTAGCAGTTCTTTTCTTTCTAAGCCATTAAAACAAGTGGCTTTAAGCCAAGCAAATGGGCTTCAGTGACCAGAACCGGATTTTGTTTTGTTTATGGGTTAGTTCCCAGACTTCAATCAGGATTGAAATATTTTGGATTTTCTTTAGCTAAAGTCGTATCCAGAGGTGCAGTCAGACGAAGGTGTGGGTTTTATCAAGAAAAATGTTCATTGCTAAAAAGTTGCGTGAAAATAATATTGAAGCAGACAAAGAAATTCAGACCGTAAGACAAAATGGTGACAGGAGAACGGGCGTTCCTTTTTCTCAGATATGGGTGAGCCAGAACACAACATATCCATGGCTCAAGAAAAATTCACAGTTCTGATGGAGATGAACTTAGAAAGCCTCCAGACAGCCCAGACTCGTCAGCATCTCACAGTTAATTAAAGAAGTGAGTGAAGGCATCAAGGCTCGCTCCCATCTGCCTGAATAATTCACTGCCTGTATCCATTATTAAAACCCGTTACTTCCCCACAATGATTCCCAGCTCGAGATGGATTGGTCTCAGAACCAAGAGATAAAGTGTAACAAGGCCTACAGCTATATTAATAAATTGAAATGAACATTTATTTGCTCGTCTAATTAGAACTGTAGTTTTTCCAAATAGGGTAGTAATGCATTACCTTAACAGGCAGCGCTACCTGCCTTTTGTGAGATAAAATGAACAGGAGGGCTTTGCTCCAGATTTGGGATTTTCTCTGCATAAAAACTTCTTTGGTCACCGCCGTTCTTTTCAACCATTCATTCCATCACTAATGCTCCACCGATCCTATCTCTCCAGGATTGATAGAAGCTTAGCTTTTGAGGTACTTCGTCAGAGGGCGGCAAAGAATCGTGCATATAGAACACGCATTCTTCTTTTGTCCTGTCTGTCTTTTTAAAGGGTTTCAGGAGGAAAAAAAGAATGTAAAGGTTTTCCCTACCCCCTCCCCATCTCCACTTCCCTTCATTAGGAGTACAAAGCATTAGAGCTCAGAGGTTCAAAGAACCTGTGCTTGGGGTTTGATTCCTGACTCAGTCGCTAACTGGTGCATAACCTCAGTTTCTTCCTCTGCAAAATGAAACTAATAGTATCCATTTTTGCAGGATCCATGTGAAGTTTAGAGAGAATGTCTGTGAAGGGTGGAACTCAGAGTAGGTGCCTATCGTGATAAGTTCTGTTATTGTTCAGCCATTCTTACCCTTCTCTGTTTGCAAATTAGATTTAAAAAGCATTTATCTCATTCATGTGGAGGAGTCTTTCTATAACATAGCTAAGCTCTCAATTTCTGAAGTTCAGAAATGAATACTGTGGTATAGCAACATAAAACTTTTTCGTTATGAAGAATTTCCATAGCAAAATCTGGTCTCCTCCAACTAGGTGATAGAGTCTCAGATGACAGTTTGTCTTCTCCCTTTGCAGGCAGAGGGCCTAGGACACAGTAACTTATAGGACATAGCCTCAATCATTGTTTTTTTTTTTTTACCATAATGATAAGTGTGGTTGTTACGTGAGCTCCTACGAATTAAACATTTCTCTGCTGTGACCTATGACCCCCTGAGGCTAGAGAAATCGGGCCTTCTTATTGATTTCATACAATTTCATACAGCAATCAAATTCAAATTCATGCTCCTGCAGACTTCAGCCTTGTGTTCCCCTTAAGAGGAATGTACTCTTTCTTAAAATGAGCAGAAATTGTACTTACCACAAACTTGTTTGAAATTTGAGGCCCAGTTGATTGAGCACTTTTCATTTTGATAAATGAGGAAATTTTTAAAATAAATTTGTGAGCTGTCAAAGTGAGCATCAGCTCCTTTCATCTGTTTTTCACCTTGCAGATAAGGTAGGAAATTACTGACGATTTCTTCCTTGACAGGTTCTGGCCAGGGCTTCGTAGTTATAAGGAAAGGGATTAAGCTTAGTTTGAGACGAAGAACATTTCTCATTTTTCTCCGGTGAATTCCAAAACTGCTAAATAAGACAAACTTCACTAATTTTGAAACCCTTTGTGAAAGTAAAATTTAGAAAAAAAGAAAATAATTTGCAACGTATTAAATACATTACTGAGGGCTTCCCTGGTGGCGCAGTGGTTGAGAGTCCGCCTGCCGATGCAGGCGACACGGGTTCGTGCCCCAGTCTGGGAAGATCCCACATGCCGCGGAGTGGCTGGGCCCACGAGCCATGGCCGCTGAGCCTGCACGTCCGGAGCCTGTGCTCCGCAACGGGAGAGGCCACAACAGTGAGAGGCCCGCGTACCGCAAAAAAAGTAAAATTAAATTAAATTAAAAATTTTTTTAAAAATACATTACTGAAAGATCTTATGGTGTGCCTTTACAGTGGCTTTGCTTCTGGGGCAAGAGTACAAATGAAAAAAATCAGTATCAGATTTTATGTTATCTAAACAAATACAGTAAATTGTCTGGAAGCAGGCTCTTAATCAATATAAAACAAAGGGAAGCAGAATTCAATTTAGACACTCGTTCAATAATTCCTTACGCTGTATACTCTATGAAATGTTTAAAGACAATATACATTGGAACAAAATTATTTTTAGAGGTTTTAATAATTGTTTAAAATTTAAAACGAATGCACATTTAAGGTAAAAATTTCAACAAATACAGAAGGTTTATAATGTAAAAGGTAAGAGTCTTTCATTCCTCATACCAGGACAACCAGTCCACTATTTAGTTGTAAACATTATTAATTGCTGCTTGTATATGCTTCCAGAAACCTCCATGCATATACAATTATATGTGTATGTTTCCTGATTTGTTCTGTATTACACAAATGAACTTGAACTATACATATTGTTTTATAATTTTTTAAATCTTAATATTGTATGTTGAATATCTTTCCCCATGGACCTATCTCCTTATCTTAAGGGTTGCATAACTTTTTTGTTTTTTAGCATAGATACACTATATTTTATTTAACTAATCCCCTGTAGATGGATAGGTAAGTTGCTTGAAATTTTTTGGTATTGTAGATAATGCTTCAATGAACATCCTTGTAGCAGCATACTTGTTCACATAATGTTTGAATCAATTAATCCATCCCATGTGTGATTTCAAAAACATATTGCCAAGTTTTTCTCCAAAATATAGGTTTAAAAAAGATTTTTCCGCTATTTAATTAGATGGTCCCATAAGTCAAGGAATACAACCTAGTCAAGTCACAGCAAATTATTCCTATTTACCAATTAGCTATGAATTATATTCATTGAATGGCAATTATGCCGTTTGACAAATGGAGTGTTCATTCATTGATTAGAGAATTAGCAATGGACCTCATTCAAAACAGAAGAAAATGTCCCAGCATGCCTGATCTGAACTCAGTTAATGCAATAGAGTTGCCAGGAACATTATTTCAGAGGCTAATTAGAACTAAATCTTGAGACGTTTCCACTATCCTAGATATCTTCAAAAGATTTTTTAGATTTTGTTTTTCCTGATTGGAATTGCCAAAGAGCATTCCAACACTATAACCCTTTGGCCCAATGGAAGAGTGAAATATAAATACAAAGTATTGCTATCTTATTAAAGCTACATTGCTTTTTTTTTGCGGTACGCGGGCCTCTCCCTGTTGTGGCCTCTCCCGTTGCGGAGCACAGGCTCCGGACGCGCAGACTCAGCGGCCGTGGCTCACGGGCCCAGCCGCTCCGCGGCATGTAGGATCTTCCCGGACTGGGGCATGAACCCGTGTCCCCTGCATCGGCAGGCGGACTCTCAACCACTGCACCACCAGGGAAGCCCTACATTGCTTTTTTTTTTTTTTTAACGTGGAGCATGAAAAATTTAAGATTGGTGTAGGCGGCTTTTCAAAGCTGGATTTTCAGAAGGAGATCAGAGGAGGAAAACAGAGTAGGGTCTTCAGCTTAGAATGGTTTCCACTTGAGGTAGAGGAGAAGCTGGATATTCAACTCTACAAGGGAGGCAGTGTCAGTTCTTCCCCCAGTTCCATAGTCATGGAACCCATGGCTTTTAGCTGAGCACATGTGGCCCAGATTAAAGACCTCGTGCTTGGGAGTGGACATGTAACTAAATTCTGTCAAATAAGTTATGTGCAGAAATAATGTGTGTAACTTCCAGAGTATGCCTTTAAAGGGAAGAGGGTACCCTCTCTTTCCCTCTTTCCCCTCCTGCCTGCTGAAATGCCCAAGTGGTTGCGAGTCATCTTGGATCTCTGTGACAAAGAGACGCAGAAGCAGTAAGGTAGAAATGCACCTTGGAGTGATGCACTTCACGGCTTTCTGGCTTACGCTCAGACTATTACAGGAGAGAGAACTAAGCTTCTGTTTTTCTTTTCCATTATATTTTGAGTTTCATTTCCAGCCGTCAAACATTGATCCTAGCTATCAAAAGGCTCCAGCTTTTGAGATTCTCAAACTTAGATTGTAAGTCTTGAGCAAAGCACTTCTCTTAGCAGCGCTGTCTTTGCTTCCGCATCTGTTTGTAGACTGTATGTATACTGAATTAGTTCATCAGTCCCTTAGGGCTTTGCTAAAAGCAGCAAGAAGGGTCCAACACATGCCAACGTTCTGTATTACTTAGGAGTCAGTAGACAGCGTTCCTAGAGTCTGAAAAAATGTTTTGCCCTGTTTAATATGGGTCATCCAGCTTTACCCCCTGCAATAGTGCCCTCATTATCCCACCTCTTCCATTAAGCAAATTAAACATTTTAGATTCTATTACTTGAAGCATCCTTTCCTGCCCACACCCCCCAATGGTTCTGATACCATAGTCTATTTCAATTAGGAGTTACATTTGGCTGTGCAAATCAGAGAACTGAAAATTACTAGCATAATGTGGAGGAGGAAGGAGGAATGCCTTACATCAGGAGAAGTACAGAGCACCGTTATTGCTCTGAATATATGATTCTCTTCACTTTTTTCTCATGGTCTAGTGCAGACTGGCTAGTTGGTTCCGGCTACTACAGGAGAACACACAGAACAAAATCTGTGCCTCTCAGCAGCTACTGTCCTATTTTAAGTAGCTTTGAGTAACTTCCTCTTATATACCATTGGCCAGATGTATGTTATGTGACCACCTCTAACTGCAAAGAAGGCTGGGACTGTGGCTTTCTAAATCAGGGCAGAGTCACTTCCACCAAATTAGGATTTGGGCTGTCAAGAAAGTCAAAACAGAAGGTTGTTTTATTTTACCCAGGTCATGATCCATTCTAAAAATTTGATACGTTGACGGTTTATTGCAATGGAAGATTTTGTATTCTCCCAATCCAAAAAATATACATCCCCCTTTGTATTTCTGTAAATATATAGAGAGCTTTTAAAGGGTCCCCTAAAGGAAATGCTTTCATCAGTAGAGTCTCTTATTTGGGCATCTTTACTAAGAAATGCCAAAAAGGCATATATCACTTGGGTAGTATAGCTCGTGATCTGGCATCAGAAATAACGGTGCAGGGGGGAGGAATCAATTGGAAGATTGGGATTGACATATACACACTACTATATATAAAACTGATAACTAATAAGGACCTATTGTATAGCACAGGGAACTCTACTCAGTACTCTGTAATGGCCTATATGGGAAAAGAATCTAAAACAAAAAAACAGGTATATGTGTAACTGATTCACTTTGGTGTATACCTGAAACTAACACAACATTGTAAATCAACTGTACTCTGATAAAAAGTAACTAAAAAATGAAAAAGAAATAACGGTGCAGAGTATGAAAGAGCCGTCAGTGCCCAAAGCTCTCTTTCCTGGGAGGTGTCTTTTTTGACATGAAAACAGTGGACCTTGTGTGCTTAAAGAAGTATGTCAGAACTGCTCTCTAAATGAGAGAGACAAGAGGAGGGAAGGAAAGGGAAAAGGAAAAGGGAAAAAGAGGAAAACATCAGATGAAGTGACATGACTGGGTTAGGTAAGCTAATCACACTTTTTCTCCCTGAAACCCTAGGAGCTGTAGCAAAGAATTTAAATAAAACATGCTGTGTCTCCAGCCCGCTGTTTGTGATGTTCTGTGGTCACTATCATTTTTCTCCTTCTGGGAATTCAATTTGTCCCTATTATGCCAAGGTCACGGATTGAGGGATCTCAGTGGTCATCAGGGCTCTGCCTTTGAAGCAAAGGGTCAGTGCGTTAGTACAAAAGGGAATTAATCCAGTGTGCTGGCTCACCAAATGGTGGTTAATTCATTTAAAAGGAATGACCAGGGTTCCTATTCTAGGTATCCATCTGGACAATCAGAAGCCTCCCTTCTCCCAAACAAGAACTTCATTAATGAATATTCAGCGGAAAGTATTACTTCATTGTCAGCTCTAATTGCTAGTTTTACCTTATTAGTAGAAGCATTTCTGTGGCTGAGCCTGACATGCATTTGTTTGCACACTGTTATTAGTCAAGACTCAGTGAAGTCTTGTAATTAACACCTCCACATTATCTCATGCAGTGAAAGCAAAGACAAAACCAGATGACTCACTTTGTTTTAGCTTTGCTCTTGTTTTCTGATATAGAAGCACTTAAGGAGAAGTGTAAGCTCATCAGAATGCCATATGGAGCCAACAGAAACCATAAAAGGGTTTTCAGGAAGCAGTGCATGGAAGTTCATTAAGTGAACAACACCACAATCAACATGCTGATTTAAAACTCTACCTGGCACTAATAAATTGCACAGGTACATTAGCTGCATTGCACATAGCAACCATTCCAGGTCACTGATGAAGGATCCACAGTTCCCAAGAATCAGGGGAGATAACATATTCTCTGTAAACGTAATGAAGTTAATGATTCACAGGACAATTAAATAGCTTTCAGAAACCTTATCAGTTTAGAGATAACGCAGAGCAAGACAATAACTGTATTTTGATCATTCCTACCAGTTCAGAACACTATGTCTGAAAGCTGGCTACCAGCAGAATATAACTGATATTTCCGTGGGAAAAAGGGTGGCAGGGGAGAATGTCAACAGTTCATATTTCAGTTTTATATTTGGAAAGAGATCTTTTTCTAAATGCCTCTGTTAAGAACAAACGTCTAGCAAAAAAATATTTTAAAAACCAAGATAACATCCTGTCTTTTTCACTGAATTTATAAAAAGTTTAATTGTTTAATTTGTATTTTTAAATGAAAAAGTAAAACACCAAACCTTAAGAGAGAGAGACCATCATCTGAAATTTTAGCAACTGAATCTGCAAAATCTGTCATGGTTTAAAAGAAAGAATTGCTTATTTACTGTTTGCAAATACTTCTTTCCTAAGACAATATAAAAAAAGTGAAAAGCAGCAACAATTGAAAGGGGGAATAATATATATGCAATGGCATTGCAGCCTTTCGATTAGAAATTATTCCCAAAGTAATGAAGAATCTAGCTATTAAATTTAAATTGCTTGATTTACTTGTCCTAGCTGAGTGGTCAGATAGCAAATCGTGTTTTCAAATGAAAACAGGCCCAAAATTTTAATGGACCCCTGTCTGTACTAAATTTCCAATAGTACAAAAGTATCCATCAGAAAGAAACAAGAATGACCCATCCATGCTATGCAAAGCAATCCACAGATTCAGTGCCATCCCTATCAAAATTTCAATGGCATTCTTCACAGAAATAGAACAAACAATCCTAAAGTGTGTATGGAACTACAAATGACCCCATATAGCCAAAGCAATCTTAAGAAAGATTGCTGGACTATTTACAATAGCCAGGTCATGGAAGCAACCTAAATGCCCATCGACAGACAAATGGATAAAGAAGTTGTGGTACATATATACAATGGAATATTACTCAGCCATAAAAAGGAATGAAATTGAGTCATTCATTGAGACGTGGATGGATCTAGAGACTGTCATACAGAGTGAAGTAAGTCAGAAGGAGAAAAACAAATATATATTAACACATGTATGTGGAACCTAGAAAAATGGTACAGATGAACCAGTTTTCAGGGCAGAAGTTGAGACACAGATGTAGAGAACAAATGTATGGACACCAAGGGGGGAAAACCGCGGTGGGGTGGGGATGGTGGTGTGCTGAATTGGGCGATTGGGATTGACATGTATACACTGATGTGTATAAAATTGATGACTAATAAGAACCTGCAGTATAAAAAAACAAACAAATAAGCAAACAAAAAGAAAGAAAGATGGCTGGAAGCATCACATTCACTGATTTCAAGTTATATTACAAAGCTATAGTAATCAAAACAATATTGTTTTGGCACAAAAACAGATACCTCGATTAATGGAACAGAACAGAGAACCCAGAAATAAACCTATGTTTATACAGTCAATTAATCTATAACAGAAGAGCCAAGAATATATAATGAGGAAAGGACAGTCTCTTCAATAAATTGTGTTGGGAAAACTGGACAGCCACATACAAAAGCATGAAACTGGACCACTATTTTATACCATGCACAATAACTAACTCAAAATGCATTTAACACTTGAACATAAGACCTGAAACCATAAACTCCTAGAAGAAAACATGGGTGGTAAGCTCCTTGACATCAGTCTTGGGGATGATTTTTTGGATCTGACTCCAAAAGCAAAGTCAACAAAAGCAAAAACAAACAAGTGGGAAGACATCAAAACTGAAAAGCTTCTCTACAGTCCAGGAAGCCATCAACATAATGAAAACTCAACCTATGGAATGGGAGAAAATATTTGCAAATCATATTGAATAAGAGGCTAATATCCAAATTATATAAAGAACTCATACAACTCAACAAGAACAAACCTAACCCAATTAAAATGTAGGCAGAGGATCTGAAGAGATGTTTTTCCAAAGAAAATACACAGATGGCCAACAGGTACGTGAAAAGATGCTCAGCTTCACTAATCATCAAGGAAATGCAAATCAAAACCACAATGAGATATCCCCTCATACCTGTTTGAATGGCTATTATCAAAAAGACAAGAAATAACAAATGTTGGCAAGTATGTGGAGGAAAGGGAACCCTTGTACACTGTTACTGGGAGTGAAAATTGTTTCAAACACTCTGGAAAACAGTATGGAGGTGCCTCAAAAAACTAAAAATAAAACTACCATATGATCCAGCAATTCCACTTCTGGGTATTTAGCCAAAGATAAATGAAAACACTAACTTGGAAAGATATATGCATCCCCATGTTAACTACAGCATTATTTGCAATAGGCAAGACATGGAAAACAGCCTAAGTATCCACCGATGGGTGAATGGATAAAGGAAATGTGAGATAGATGATAGACAGACAGACATATGTATGTGTATATATATAGGTGTATATATATATATATATATATGGATATATATATATGTAATTCAGCCATAAAAAAGAATAAAATAGTGCCATTTGTGAAAACATGGATGGACCTTGAGAGAATTATGCTAAGTGAAATAAATCAGGCGGAGAAAGACAAATACTGTATGATCACACTTATATGTGGCATCTTTAAAAAAAAAAAAAAAACTCATAGATACAGAGAACAGATTAGTGGTTGTCAGAGGCAGGGTTGGGGGTGAGTAAAATGGGTGAAGTGGGATGCTAAGAGAATAAATCTTAAAAGTTCTCATCACAAGGGAAAACAAATTGTAACCCTGTTCGGAGATGGATGTTAACTAGACTTACTGTGGTAATCATTTCACAAATATATATTGAATGATTAAGTTGTACACCTGACACTGATACAATGTTATATCAATTACAGCTCTGGAAACACTGCTGCTGGGTTTGTAACTGACCAGGCCATGAGGGAAAGGCCCTTTTATAATGTACGTGCATTTTGCATGGTCACCCTTATCATCCCCGTTGCAGCTCTGTATGATATTGGTTTATCACTTTGTGCCTGTACCTGGGCTGATGTAAATGACTGAGTCAGGACTGTCACTGCCTTCATGGGATTTGAGGAAATTATTAAACACAGCAGCTTCATCACTGAGGTCCCAGGGGCGCTCTCCCAACGCCAGTAGGTATGTCTCTGTTGAAACTAGCAGAGCTTTCAGCAGGCTGGGCTTTGGCTCTCTATCTGTATTTCACCTCTGCCTAAAAATACCCCCATGAAAACATTTTCACATTCATACCACTGTGCAGGTTTTGGCAATAGACAGCTACTCTGCCCTCCTGGTGCAACGTCGGCCCTATTGCACCAGAAGAACACAGTCTGAAAATAGCAACAGGGACTGTTTTGTGGCCATTGAATAGGAAGGCTAATAATAGCAATGCTTCATTGTTTGGCAAGGACTCAAGGCTACCCCGGCCAAGGAGCAGCACACGCTGCAATAAGCAAATCATAAAATTTCTCCAGGGAATGGTGCAGCTTTTCAGAACATGTTTTATATTCTGGGGTTGCTTGGGAAGGAAATAGTTCAGGAGTTGTTTTGACATAAGTGTGGTTTGTTTCCAATTTGAGGGCAGGGGGAGGGGCTGAAGAGATGAGCCAGGAGGTCAGTCACAGAAGGGATGCAAAAATGTGTCGGCAGGGAGTTCCTGACAGGTGGCGAGAGGGCCGTGGCTCCTGAGCCCAGGCCTGGTGGGGAGTTTGTCCCCGCCGGGTTCCCAGTGCTCTCAGCATTGCCTTTCACACTCCTGTTATGTTTATTTCTGTTGAACTTAAAGAGTGACCTTTTCCAAACTGCAGTGCATTGTTGACCCACATGCATTTCTGAGACCTAATTTCCCTGAATGCCTTCCTTGTTCCTGCAGAAGAGAACTGTTTGAGAAAATAGGAAGAGGCCGAGGATAAAGAGCATTGGCATGGAAATCTTTGAGGCATTGAATCCTGCCTGCTATTAATAATTTAGAAGTGTTTTTAATGCCCTGATATGGAAGGAAGGTTTTTTGACACCAAAGGCATCTAAATATTAATTTCAGAGGAATTGGTTGTTACCAGCAGTTAACATCCATTTTGTTAGTTGACCTCCCAAGGAAGGTTAATGCACTAAAATCTGGTCATTAAGTATAGTAACAAATGTTTTTTCAGGGAGGTTATTACTATCATAAACTCTAATCCATGGTTCACAGGCTGCAGCCTCTAGTGCAGTGCTCTGACTAATGAAGAATTAACTATTTCTGAGCAGTTAATAAAGAATTTTCCCCCCCACCAATCAACATACTCTACATGATCCTTATAATTACTAAAAGCGTTAAGCTCTGGGTATGAGTTGCCCACATGTCAGACCAGAATTCTGCTCCGAGTAAATGACAAATGGCAAACCTAATCCCATTTCACTTAATTTTTTTTCCTAACATGTTCACTGAAATAAGAAATAATGGAATTCCTAAGTATTAGAAAAAGATGGTCCAGTACGAAGCTTTTGCTAAATGAGAATTGATGAGGTCTTTAGTCATATTTTATTGTTACGGAAGATTTTATACTGTGGTTTAGTTCTAGCTAGAATTGAGAAGTTAATTGGCTACAAACAGGGCTTTTTGGCTTGTTTGTTTTATTTTGTTTTGCCCTTATTAAAGAACATGCTCATCTACAAGAATGCAGGAAGCAGAGACTTGTGTGAGAAACACACATGTGTTTCTCAAAACTCATCACAGTAAGAGGGAAAAGGTACAACCTAACCTTTCTAAAAAGCCTCGGGGCAGTGTTTTGCTTTTCAACCTAAAGGTCGTCCAGAATTAATTAAAGTCACTTTCCCGCTGAGGATGGAGCATTTGGCTTTACTTTGAAGGCTCAAAGAAAGTTGATCAGTTCTTAGAGACCCGAATTTAAAGCAGCACAGCCAAGCCCTGGGTCAGCCTTTAGGAAGAAGTAATCTTTTGAAATCAAAAGTCTGAACAGTTAATACACTAAGGCCTTAGGTGCCTCTAAAGACATAGGCCAGAGTTGACAGCATAAAATAAAAAAAGAATCGCCTACTTTTCCCTGGGACAATCACCTCTCGTTCAAGTAGGATCAGCCTTCACATTTACTTATACCCTTTACCCCCTTATTTTTAACTTCAGCTAAATTATGTCTTTGAGGCAGTTGCCCCCGTATTGAACAGGGAAGGAGGGAAACCATACTTAGCCAAAATCAAAGGGACACTGTCTTACAGAAAAGAACACGTATTTTGGAAAAGTTTGCGTTATACATGAAAGCTTTAAAGGGGTCAAGTACACTGACGGTAGCTCACCATCTCAAAATATTTTTGTGGAAGGTTCAGCACACTGTAGCCAGCCAAGTAACCAGCAGGGCTAGGTTATCTGCACACGTTAGGACTATAAGACCATTTGTGTGTTTGACACTTTGCTCGAAAATAACTGCATTCCTTTCCCACTTACTGGTGATGGCAAGAGACTTAGCCTTTCTGAGCCTCAGTTTCTCCATCTGTAAAATGATGTTAGAATATCTACCTTGGGAAACAGTTGTAAAGATGAGTGATAATATACACCTGGTACACAGAGGGTCCTAACAGATATTGGTATGACTTTGCCTTATACAACGTCCATTGCTTTATGTATTTTACATTTTATGAAAGTAACTAGAATCCCCACAAAACCTTTTGGGCTGAAAATTGGACTCAAGGGAGTAATAACACGTTAGCGTGACTTCTGAGAACTGGGATTTTACTGAGTCCAGCTCATCCGTCACAGCCCCATCATTGGACACAAAGCCTTCCCTGGTTACCTCAGACAGAAATAAACCTCCCAACTTCTGTGTTCTAATTTGCTTTGTACTTTTCAAATACCATTCTTCTCACTCATTCTTTGCTTAGAGTTACTTGTAGACACATCTTGGGTCTATGTTCTCAATACTTAGTGCAATGCACAAAGACTAAAAAGGGTTCATGAATTTCGCTAACTTGCGTTTTTCCTGCCTAACCCATGGTGGGTGAGTGAATGAATGAATGACTTTGGGGATCACCTCCTCTTTCTTTATTCTTTTACAGTGTATCCTCCCTCCCACTTTTTTTTTTCACTTGATGTCTCTAGAAGTTTGCCCTACACCCTCCCCACTGTTTCCCCACGGTTGATCAGTTGACAGTAAAAAGACAGCCAGAAAGCGGGTGTTTGCACGGCTGGGTCATTTCTAAGCTGGGTGTTTGAGGATCAGGGGTTTCCTGCACTTTGACAAGGATTCTGAAGTGAATACAGTGGACAGGAAGCTGCAGATCGAGACCCTATAAAGATGAATCAAGGTGTCTTTTGAAGTCACTGGTTTCCCCATATCCTTATTGCCATAGCCCTCATGGTTCATAGAAATCACAGGAAAGAGAGGTTAACGTTCCAGGATTACTAGTGATTTGCCATGCTGACCTTTGACATGCTCTTTATCCTCTTTGGACTTTAGTTTTCTCATCAATAATAATAGCTTACCCTATTCTAATTACTTCATAGGCTTGCTAGGCAAATCACATGATCAGGTAGTAAAGAACTTAGTTGAGAGAAAAGTATGATACAAAAAATATTACCAGGCTTCCCTGGTGGCACAGTGGTTGAGTCTGCCTGCCGATGCAGGGGACACGGGTTCGTGCCCAGGTCCGGGGGGATCCCACATGCCGCGGAGCAGCTGGGCCTGTGAGCCATGGCCGCTGAGCCTGTGCGTCCGGAGCCTATGCCCCTCAACGGGAGAGGCCACAACAGTGAGAGGCCCGCATACCGCAAAAAAAAAAAAAAAAAAAAAAATTACCACTAGAACTAGACGTTACAAGAGGATTAGATAAGTTAGTGTAACTTACTTTTCCTTAATGATTAATGTCATCTGAATCAACTTATTAATAATGAGAAAAATTAGATTTGTTTAAAAACAAAATTCTATTAAAATCAGGGAGAAGCCATAGAAAGGAAGTTTGATTCACTACTGTAACCGGTTAAGAATATTGACATAGTCACTCTCATAATGCTCATCCTACCTGCTCCTCACAGTGAATATCCAATACGTTTGGAAAAAACAACGTGGTGAGATGCTATCACAGCACAATGGTTTTCTTAGGTAGACCAACAGTGGAAATCGAGGGTGTCCATTTAATACCCACCCCCTTCTCCTCAACCTGTGCACATGATCATTATTTAATGGTGAACAAAGGGTCTCAGTGACTCTTCTCAAACCTGAACACATATAATTTCCATTCCCACCACCAATTCCGGTCAAGGCAGTTCTGAAATGGAGCGAATGCATTTAAGTACAGAGTTGACACTGCATCGAGTTCTGGTACTTTCCTACTCATAAGGAAGAGGAATGTAAATGCTTGGAAACACACAGTTGAGAGAATCATTGAAAATGGTTCAATGTCTTCATCCTCTGAGAATACGCGTGAGCATGTGCGTGTCTGTAGTCGCTCTTTCATGAAATGTGTATGTGTCTGTTTTGATTCTGAAGCTTCCCTTTGCTGTGGGTAGGTTTCACAGAGGGGTTCCAGCTTGTAAAGGTTAACCCTGCAGAAATCAAGGCTTTGTGCATTTTTGCAAAGGTCACATTCATCAGCAGTTCCGGAAAGACTGCTGGGCAGAGGCTTGGTAACCACCCCATGATTGAACCATGGCTCTGGGTTTCATTTCCTTAAGAACGCTGCTACAGTCCCTGGTTGTGTCACCAAGAGATAAAGAGGCTGCTCAGTCACTTGAAATTCAATTTGTACATTACTTAAATCCAGCCCACCTCTTTCCTTCACGGTGCTTGGCAGCCGCGTGCTGGCACTCTGCATTTCAAATGCCTGAGCTGCAGGAAGCTGTTTAATAAATGGCATAGGTTTTGATTAATGTAACAAGCTGAAAATAGACCATGATGTAATGCATATCTCAGCAGGAATCACAGATCAAATTGGACAGTTCAAGGGACCATGCTGTAGCAGAGAGTTTTCTCCAAAGAAATGTATTTTATGTTTTTACAGCACCTTGAAGGGTCAAACTGTAGAATGTGTACATTTTGGTCCTGGAAGCCTGCCCTGTGGGTCTATGAATAGCAATTACAGTTGACCACACAAGAAGCTCCAGAGAAAATAAGATATTTGACATTGACTCAGGTCTACGAAGGGTCATCTATATTTCACCAGAAGCCCTGGCATTATTTTTTTTTTAAACCACAGATAAACAGAAACGCTAGTAAAATTCTGGTAGTATCTGTAAACTCAGTTATTTTTTAAGTCAGGCATTTAGTTTCATCTAGTGATCTAAAAGCCTCATGTAGCCCTATACATAAAGGCACTGATTTAAACTTTCCTTTCTCAGTGGATAAAGTAATTGTGATTCATGTTCCTTGGTTCTAGAGAGGAAGATCAGTGAAAAGGAAAACAATAGCCTTGTATGCCAAGATCCCCTTATATTTGCTAAGGAGTGGTGTATTACGTAAAAGAAATGTGGGGTCGTTTTTCTTAATTAAGTGAGTGATATTGAAAGGTTAAAAACAGAGTCTAGAATGTACTAAAAGGAAGAAATAAAGGAAATAAATTCATTGCTCTTAATTACCGCTTACTGAGTCTATACTCTGTGAGTTGCTTGAAATCACTTTGGGTATTTAGTCAAAGTGGTGTGTGTGTGTGTGTGTGTGTGTGTGTGTGTGTGTGTGTGTGTGTTGGTGTGGGGTTGTATAATAGTGGTAGAAGATGAGGTCAATCATTCTATCTTGCTACAAACAGAATGAGACTACAGGAAACGTTTTTACATTTGTGTTTTTCCCTACAGGTAAATTTCACTTTGCCACTGTGAGAATTTGTATAATTTATGAATGATCTCACACTCTGGTTGCTGTAAAGCAATTGACTTGTTAAGAGTTATACTGCCTGTGAGGGAGAGCCAACATTAATACTGTTGGGCCTTTAGAGTCACTTTTCCCTGAACTTGCCTGTCTAATCAAAGTACTTTCTCATGGGGTATTCAACTAACACAGCCAAGGTCACAGATTCAATAAAAATAAGTTAATTTCAAGCAGAGGAAAACTCTCCCAGCCACTGTCCACAGTCCTAACCAAGCCAATTATTTAACACGAGATTTTCAACAATTAAGTAAAATCTATCATCATCATTCCATGACAGACAACAAAAATTGCTTAAACCATACTATCCAGACATACCTTGTTTTCTTGTGTTTCACTGTGTTGCACTTCACAGATACTGTGTTTCTTATAAATTGAAAGTTTGTGACGACCCCACGTACATCAAGTCTGTCGGGGCCATTTTTCGAACAGCGTTTGCTCATTTTGTGTCTCTGTCACATTTTGGTGATTTTCACAATATTTCAAACTTTTTCGTTATTACTAAGTTTGCTATGATGATCTGTGATCAGTGATTTTTAACGTTACCTTTGTAATTGTTTGGGGGCACCATGAACCATGCCCGTATAAGACGGCTCATGTAATACATAAACATTGCGTGTGTTCTGACTGCTCCACTGTCGGCTGTTCCCCTGTCTCTCTCCCTCTCCCTGGGCCTCCCTATTCCCTGAGACACAACAATATTATAATTAGGCCAATTAATAGCACTACAATGAGCTCTAGGTGCTCAAGTGAGAGGAAGAGTTGCACGTCTCTCACTTTAAATCAAAAGCTAGAAATGATTAAGCTTAGTGAGGAAGGCATGTGGAAAGCCAAGATAGGCCGAAAGGTAAGCCTCTTGAGCCAGTTAACCAAGTTATGATTGCAAAGGATAAGTTCTTGAAGGAAATTAAAAGTGCTACTCCAGTGAATATACGAATGCTAAGAAAGCAAAATTGCTTTATTGCCGAGGTGGAGAAACTTCTAGTCGTCTGGATAGAAGATCAAACCAGCCATAACATTCCCTTAAGTCAAACCTAATCCAGAGCAAGACCCTAACTCTCTTCAATTCTGTGAAGGCCGAGAGAGGAGGGGAAGCTGTAGAACAAAAGTTGGAAGCTAGCAGAGGTTGATTCATGAGGTTTTAGGAAAGAAGTTGTCTCCAAAACATCAAAGTGCAAGGTGAAGCAGCAAGTGCTGATGTAGAAGCTGTGATAAGTTATCCAGAAGGTCTAGCTAAGATGATGAATGAAGGTGGCTTCACTACCCAATAGGGTTTCCATGTAGACAAAATAGCCTTAACTTGGAAGAAGATGGCATCTAGGACTTTCATAGCCAGAGAGAAGTCTACGCCTGGCTTCAAAGCTTCAAAAGACAGGCTGACCCTCTTGTTAGGGGCTAACACAGTTGTTGACGTTAAGTTCAAGCCAATGCTCCTTTACCACTCCGAAAATCCTAGGGCCCTTAAGAATTAAGCTGAAACTTCTCAGCCTGTGCCCTCTCAATGGGACATCAAAGCCTGGATGACGGTACATCTGCTGGTTTACTGGATATTTTAAGCCCATTGTTGAGACCTACTGCTCAGAAAAAGGTTACTTTCAAAATATCACTGCTCATTGATGATGCACCTGGTCACCAAGGAGCTCTCACGGAGAGGTACGAGATTCAGGTTGTTTACATGCCTGCTGACACAGCATCCGTTCTGCAGGCCACGGATCAAGGAGTCATTTCGACTTTCAAGTCTTACTCTTTAAGAAGCACACTTCATAAGTCTATAGCTGCCATAGTTGGTGATTCCTCTGATGAATCTGGCAAAGTAAATTGAAAACCTTATGGAAAAGATTTACCATTCTGGATGCCATGAAGAACATTCATGATTCACGGGAAGAGCTCCAAATATCCACCTTAGCAGGAGTTTGGAAGAAGTTGATTCCAACCCTCGTGGATGACATTGAGGGGTTAAAGAATTCAGTGGAGGAAGTCACTGCAGATGTGGTGGAACTAGCAAGAGAACTAGAATTAGAAGTGGAGCCTGAAGATGCGACTGAATTGCTTCAACGTCATGATAAAACTTTAACGGATGAGCAGTTGTTTCTTATGGATGAGCAAAGAAAGTGGTTTCTTGAGATGAAATCTACTCCAGTGGAGATACTATGAAGATTGTTGAAATAACAACAAAGGATTTAGAATAGGACATAAATTTAGTTGATAAAGCAGCAGCAGGGTTTGAGAGGATTGGCACCAGTTTTGAAAGAAGTTCCACCATGGATAAAATGCTATCAAAGACCGTGGCATACTGCAGAGAAATCATTCATGAAAGGAGGAGTCCATCAATGTGGCAGACTTCATTGTTGTCTTATTCGAAGAAATTGCCACACACCCCAGCCTTCAGGAACCACCACTCCGATTTGCCAGCAGCCATCAACTTCAAGGCAACACCCTCCACCAGCAAAAAAAATATCACCACTCACTGAAAGTTCAGATGATGGTTAGCATTTTTTAGCAATAAAGTATTTTTAAATTAAGGTACATACATTGTTTTTTTTTTCAACACAATGCTACTGCACACTTAATAGACTATAGTATAGTGTAAACATAACTTTTATATGCACTGGGAAACAAAATAATTCATGTGACTTGCTTTATTTTGATATTCACTTCATTGTGGTCTGGAACTGTACCCACAGTATCTCTGATTATGCCTGTAGTAGTTTGAGTGGTGTCCCTTGAAAAGTTTTGTCCTCTGATACCTGTGAATTTGGCTTTATTTGAAGAGGTATGTAAGCTAAGTATCTCAAGATGAGGTTATCCTGGATTAGTGTGGTTCCTAAAACCAATGACGGGTATCCTTACGAGAGGAAGGGAGAAGACAGACTTGCACAAAGAAGTCAGCTTGAAGACTGAGACAGAGGTTGCAGTGATGTCCCTACAGGCCAAGGAGTGCCCCAAAGGTTGCCAGTAGCCACCAGAAGCTAAGAGAGAGGAATGAAATGGATTCTCCCTCAAAGCTCCCAGAAGGAACCCACTCTGCACACCTTGAGTTTGGACTTCTGGGATCCTGAGCTGTGAGAGTATAAAACTGTCACTCAGGTTGTGGTAATGTGTCAAAGCAGTCCTGGGACAGTAATATGCTTGACTGAGAGCATTATGCTTGTGTGAGAGAGGAGAGAACAAGCTGGTGGAAAAGTGGATTGGTGATATGTTGCGTGAGGTGTGTCTTTAGTATCAACGTTTTTAAATATGTGTTACTGCTTGTTTATGCACTGTTTGCTTCAAATATGTATATGAGATATCTTACCATCGAAACACAGGTACATTAAGAACAAGGATGATTAACAAAGAATAAGACAAAAGGGCAATAACAAAAAAAGAAAGGAAGAAAAAAATTTTACCTGGAACAAAGCACAGAAGTTGAGAAGAAAACCATAGTCAAGAAAAAAAGGGAAACCAGGATAGCAGTGATCTCAATATCCGATAAACAAATACAGAGTTTTTAGCTAAATTCAGTAAAATTTGTTTGAAAGCCAGTGACCCAAGTCAGTAAATGATGATAGAAATAAGTACACACACTTCAAAGTGAAATACAGTCTACTCTGGTACCACACATGCCTCTCTGAAGGACACGAGTTCATATGCAATTGTAAGTAAGAAAGCAATGCTAACATAACTGGGATGTCCTATTAGTTCTTACGTGGGTTTTTCCCACTGCATTGTGTTCGTCAGGGCTCTCTAGAGAAACAGAACCAATAGGAAATATCTGTTTAATTTATACTTGTATTTTGTAGAAAGAGATTTATTACAGGAATTGGCTCATGTCATTATGTAGGGTGAGAAGTCCTATAGTTTGCTGTGTACAAGCTGGAGACCCAGGAAAGCCAGTGGTGTAATTCAGTCCAAGTTCAAAACCCTGTGAACGAGGACTGTGGATGTCAGAGGGCAGGAGAAGATAGATAAGTCAAGCAGAGAATGAATCCACCCTTCCTCTGATATTGTGTTGTATGTGGGCCCTCAGTTGATTGTCCAGTGCCCACCCACATGGACGAGGGCCATCTTCTCTTCTCCTCTACTGATTCAGATGCTAATCTCTTCCAGAAACACCCTCACGGACACACCCAGAAATGATGTTTTACCAGCTATCTGGGCATGCCTTAGCCCAGTCGATTTGGCACACAAAAGAATCATTCCCCACATGACTGTTGTATGTCACCAAGCAGTAGGCACTGAATGCGGCGAACCACCAAGAAACAGGGTTCTCCCAGTGATGCATATCTGCTGCATGGTCTTCCTCTTGGCTCAGTTTATTCTGAACTTCATGTAGGTGCTTTGGGCTTGGTTCTTCCTCAGTCTTTGTATATTTTTCCTTATCTCTGTTATTTAGCAACCTTGGCTCTTCTTTGTACCCTCTTTCAGACGTAGTCTACTTTTTTAAAAAAAAAGATAAAATCCTATGTTTGCTAAGATATTTATTCAGTAGGAATTTGGAATATCTTTTTAACTGTGTTAGTATTTTAAGATCATTGTTGTGTTCTTGGTGCTCTGGTTATGAAGTTGCATATGTTTGAATGATCTGACCCAACCCTATTTAGCCAGAGAACCCTATTATTTTCCATGCATAATTTTTCAGAACAAGAAAGTCTTTCAGGAACATGTGTATTGCATAATAGCAGAAAAGCTTCTATGTGGCACCTCACATTTAGACATTACTCTCTAAGACAGGCAAAGCAAGTGTTCTCATTTTAGTTCTGCTACCCCCTACCCACATCAGTAATCACCATACTTTCTGAGTAACCAGCCGCAAAGACTACTTTTTGCCAAGCTGAGTATTCAGGAGCTAATCAACTGACCTTATGTTTCTGGACATCAGAATCATGATTGCAGTAATCATCTGAGTCCAACTCACTCAGATAAAGTCCCCTTAATATGCCTATGAAGTTGTTCCTTACACGTATCTTTTAAAGGGCAGCAAAACTTAGGAGCTGGGAAGAATTAATTTCATAATGTGAAATAGACTAAACGTAGTTGACTCAACTCTTATCTTAGTCTATGGTAGGTGGTTTTAGCGTTAATTTCAGTATTTCACTTGTAAAATGGTGAAATCCTTAGCCACCTATTGTTTAGGGGAAAATAATCTTGTTTGTTGGCTGCCCCCTGATCCCTCTGGGTCCCATACTGACCCATGCCCAACAGTGATTCATGCTAGACTGTAGACTTTGTTGTACCAGGACTGGCATACTGATTGCAGAGAATTTGTCTTTTCCTTATTCACTTTAAAGTTAATTGTTAAAAGTTTTCACTAACTATATTAACAAACTCAGATTATCTCAGTTTATATTTGAAAAGCACCACGAAGATGTGGCATCACATTTGGACAGGCTTAAATTTCCGTCAGTGTCGTTAAAATATCGATAATAAAACTACGACGGATGAGGTTCATGGCAGACAAAGGTCTGTAAGTGTAATATTTCCTAATCCAAATCATCTAATAATTTAGCTAGAATTTCGAATAAGGATTGCATTCAAATTTTCATGCCAAAAAGATATACAGAGGCTCATTTGTGCATACGCAAAATATATTTGACTTGATTATAACTCTTTCGTGCTCCCGGAATAAAATATGACCATTTAAATGGCCTGCCTAACCATATAGGCCTGACAAAACAGTCCTCAGCCAGAACCAATCATTGTCCCAATACTCATGCACTGTGGACTCAGTCAAAGAAATGTGTATTCAGACTTGATGGGCTTTGTGTTTACTGGGACTTTTCTTCTCCTTCCTGCAGAGCTGACCGTAGCCCCCTTTGAAGTCTGTGGTAACCCTAAGATCAGAACAAATGCATTGTAGTGGGTTGGGAAGGAAAGGAGAAGAGCGCTCATTAAGTGCTCCCATTTTTAGATCATTTTCAGTGGATGACAGTGATTGTTGAAAGACTTCTAGCTCTCCATTCATAGATTTAAAAGTTAACATTTTAAGATACCAACTTATTGTTAGAGTAACACGAATGCTAGTGTCCTGGAAAGGAACAAAAGGTTTTCCAGCAATAAAAACAATTAATATTGTATCACTGAACTAGAAAAATAGAAGTATTCAAAATGTGTTTAATATATCCCTTTCTCCTTTTTGAGATCTTTTATTTATGCTCTGGAGCACATGGCTGTGTGTTTTTTTTCACCACATACTTACCTCAAAATAGGGTGTTACACAGTTTTTTGTATTTTATTCATGTAAACAACATTTTTGAATGGCTCTGTGTGCCAGGTTTAGTACACTAGGAAGTTGAGATGTAGCAATGTCTACACTATGGTGGAAGAGACAGAGAACAAATAGGAAAATAAATGAGAATCTGAGATTGCACTCAGGGCGATGACAAAAAGAAGAGAAGGCGATAGGATGTACACAGAGCAGAAGTGAGCATTTACTTTACATAGAGTGTCCATGAAGGCCTCTCTGGGTGGGTACCATCTGGGCAGAGGCTGGAAGAAGCCAGCAAAGCAGAGGTCCAGGCACCAGGAACAGCAAGTGCAAAGGTCCTGAGGAAAGCACAAATTTAACCTGGTAATTATTAGTTTGTGTGCCTCCTTATCATATTACCAGCAAAGGTATTATGTCATCTGGGAAGTAGCCATTATGTGTTTATAATCAAATAAATAAGTGAAGATAAAAATAATATCACCATTACTAATAGTTAACATCTTTTGCTCATAGTATACTCCAGAATCTATTCTAAATACTTTGCCTATATTACTTAATTTAATTCTCACAACAGCTTTACAAAGTAGATGAGAAAACTGAGATTCAAGGTGGGTGAATAAGTTGCCCCATGTTACACAACTGACGTATCAAACTGGCTGATCTGGAGTTTGAACCCAGGCTTTTGAAGTTAACGACCCTCGCAGTTAATCACCTGTTATGGACTGAATTCTGTTCCTCCCAAACCTCATATGTTGAGCCTCCAATCCCCAGTATTTCAGAATCTAACTGTATTGGGAGATAGGGTCTTTAAAGAGGTGATTATGTTAAAATGAGGGAATTGGGTGGGCCTTAGTCCAATATGACTGGTATCCCTATAAAAAGAAGACATTTGGACACAGAAACACGCAGAGGGAAGACCATGTGAAGACACAGGGAGCTGACAACCATCTACAAGCCAAGGAGAAAAGCCTCAGAAGAAACCAGTCCTGCCGATGCCTTGATCTCAGACTTCTTGAGAACTTCCAGAACTATGAGAAAAGAAATCTCTGGTATTTGTTATGGCAGCCCTAGCAAACTAATACACCATCCTATGAGGCTAACAGAAAAGAGATGAAGAACATTCGTTTAACAGCAATGTTATGAAAAGAAAAAAGAATCGGCTTGAGCCCAGGTCACTTATTTATGTATTTCGCTCTGCAGTATAAAAGAATTTTAAAAAGAAGCATCGATAATGCTCTATTTCTTTATTGTCTGTAATCAAAATACGATGTTAATGATGTAGGAGGACTGATTTAGACTTTTGTAAGTTGGGTGATTTGTGCTGCCTACACAGCTACCCTTTCTGCTATTCCTCTGAGTACTCATCTCATGAAGATGTAAAGAGAACAAAAAACAACTCACAGTGTAAGAATCATCTCACTGTCCAAAGACTCTCAATGTGTTCAAATTTTCAACTTAAAGGATTATGATGATTCTGTATGTATGCTTGTGCCAGTTGTGATTTGTTGCTTCTCAGCTCCAAATTAAACCTTTTTGCCTGCTCTTTGAAAATGGATCTGGGCCCCTTAACTATGTTCCCTTTGCTGACAGGCGTGCTAGCTTTATCAGTAGAGAGCACTGGAGAGACATTGCAGGAGGAGAAGTGTTTTCTTCCTTGTTCTCCAGATGTTTTCTCAGCATCTGCCAACTGCAGCACAGGTGGATTCTTCAGGTTCAGTGCCTGCAGGGCACACTGCTCCCTCAGTGCCCAGCTCCTGCAGCACGGCTGGTTTTTCCAGCACCTGATTCCTGATGTGCCCACAGATTCTCCAGTGCACAGTCCTTACAACCTCCTCCTACACCTGCCTCAGGTGGTTCTGCACTAGAGTGACTCCAGTGAGACACTTTCCTATGAACAGCTTTCCCTGGCCTCTGAGAGGGTGGATTTCTGGAAAATTCCACTAGCAACTTTTCTTCCATCCAGTGTGTGAGCCGTGGCTACGCCCTCTCCAACAAGTTATAGATCTGAGCTCTGGGGGCCCCTTCCTTGGTTTTTCTCTCTCAGCCATAGGGGTAGTAACATATTATATTATATTCTGTTATATGTTTTATATTATATCATATCATATATTACTACATGCTATTCTATCTGCCATTCCTACTGTCTTTAGAGATCTCTTTATTTCCTACTAGCCAATATGTCATTACTCCAATCCCCTCTTAAATTAATAGTTTTTATATTAAACTTTCCCCGTTGAGATTCTTGTATGGATTCTCTCTCCTGATTGGACCCTGACTGATACAGTACTTAAGGTTTTGTTTGATGTTCCAAGTTAGATTATCGTAAGAGCAAGAATCAAATTTTAACATCACTTTTTACTTCAAGGGCAATAAAAAGTCGCCCTCCCTCTCGTACTGGTAATCCTGGAGAATATTAACACAGGACCACGGGTTCCTTGCCTGGTTTGTTTTCTGGACTCTGCAGCACACGGTTGTGGTCCATGGTGGACCACAGCTCACAGTGTTTATGAAGTTGATGTTCCAAAACACTGAGATGAAACCCCAGTCCTGGTGGTTCACCCCATTTCTCCCACTTCCCACCTAGCCCGACTTCAAACCTCCCCCATCCCTGCCCCCGCCCCTAGGCAGGAGAGCCTTTTATTTCATCATTAAAACTTGAAAAGATTGTTATCTCCTGAACTACATTCTTTTCTGTGATTACCTTGACTACACCAGGAAGGATTTTTTTTCTCTTCCGTCCTAATTTATGGCCCCGACTCTTTGTTTATCATGAGTCCTTGCTTCACATTCTAGGACTATAAGATTATATATATATACATACATACACACAGGCATACCTCAGAGATATTGTAGGTTTGGTTCCAGACGACAATAATAAAGCAAATATCACAATGAAGGAAGTCACACAAATTTTTTGCTTTCCCAATGCATATGAAGATTATGTTTACAAATACACTGTAGTCTATTAAGTGTGCAATAGCAATATGTCTAAAAAAAAACAATGTACATAGAATTACCGATATGTGACACAGAGACACAAAGTGAGCAAATGCTACTAGAAAAAATGGCACCAGTAGACTTGCTCCACACAGGGTTGCCACAAACTGTCAATTTGTTTAAAAAAAAAAAAAAAAGCAATATACACAGTAAAACAAGGCATGCATGTATATGAATCTTTCAGTTACTCTCTTTTCCTGCTGATTTTATATGGGTCATCCTTCTCTAGTACTATTTTTTACATCTGTCTGCATTTTTAAATGCTCTTAAGCTAGAGCCGCTAACTTCCTTTCTTTCTTACTGCAGATGTTCACAATTGCAAATTGCTTTAAACATAAATCCATTATCTGAATCTGAATCAGTGTGTTGGTAGTTCACTGTGATACCAGCACAAGGTTGATCTGAAAGTGCTGTGTCTCATTGCCAAAAGCCACTGGTTTCTACTACGTTTATATGACAATTTTGATGTGGAAAAGCTCAGAGCAGAAAAGGTGCATTTAAGCTTAAGCTCTGTCCGTCTGTACCTCACTTGATCAAGCTCCTGTATATTGTCAGGAATTGGATGTGTTTAATACTGAATACATCGATCGCTTCCATCTTTCAGTATAAATTTATTCCACTGAGTCCAGGAAAAAAACGATATAAATTTTCATTAAAGAAAACGCTATATTATGACAGCACTAAATGAATCAACTACAGTCACTTTTAAGAGGCTTGATTTACTTCCTGCCCTTGGGAGGCACTATGTTGTAAAAATATTTTCACTAACAAGTATGAAATATTGCAATATATATTTTTATACATACTGCATGTGGCTATATGTTTCATTTTTGTGTGTATTTGCACAAACGTGCATATCTCTAGTAGGCCCTCCAGGTAATTTCTTAGTCACATTTACTTCTTAATAAAAAAAGGAAAACAAATTGGCCAAGCAGCCCAGACGCACATCACATTCATCATAGCTGAAGATAATATTTTCTTGAAGTGAGTCATATTCTCACCTTCCTGCAGGAGTTTTCTCCACCCAGTGACAGAGTGACATCGTGAAATATCACTGAAGTGAAGGCTGTTTCGTTTAGCCTTGAGCAAACACAGAAGCTGAACTGTGGATACGCAGAGTTCCTTTCCCTTCTAGGAGCCGTGGGTTTTATGCATGTGTAACTGGAGCTAAGCTGAATCCAGAGAGCTGCTTCATGATAAGAGCTTGGTTTGAAAACATGTGCAACGGAATGACTTGAATAACAAAATCCCTGGGCAGAGTGTTTCTGAGCCAACTGCATTTGCACTCTGCAAGGAGATCAATGCTTCCTTCCCCTCATTGATTTTCCTCCATTGCAGAGTCAGGGTTATGCACATTGTGAAGCTGTGTTCCCAGATTCATCCAATCTGATTTCCTAGTCAGCCCTAAAAAGGCATAGTGCTCAACTGTAAACTGGAGGCTATAAAAGTATAACTGGACCATATCTGTCGCTCCCTTCTGCATGAGAAACAGAAGCACGCTGATGTATTCCTAGTGTGATGCAAGGGCTGCCCAGAACAGGAGGAATTCTGTTTGTCTGCAGCTTCTAAATAAATGGCAGAGATGCCAAAGATTAATCTGGGATGCCTTGCATACCTTTGTGTAACTAACTCCCAAGATATTTCCAGATGTGCCAGAGCCTTCTTTCTGGAAGACTTGAAATGCAAAGTAAGCACGTAAAGAAATTTTTCTCTTCCTAAATTCACGGATTGACTATAGTCCTTCCGATTTTGAAATTGCCTTAATGTTTATAATTGGAGAAGGTGGATGGTTAGAAGGCTGTAAATATCAAGGGTCTATGAAAAAACTGAGGGTCCTTTTCACTGTAAACAGTCTAGTGGTTGGTGGGTTTATTCTGCAGTTAACACAATTCTCATCCTCCTTAACTTCATGGAACTTAATGTAATTCAGTTTAGCCCTGACAACCAACTGTAATGAAAATACCCAAAAAAGGTGACCTCAGCTCTTCCCAGATTTTAGCATACTGTTAGTAAGGGGGAGAGGGGGAAAGCTGACACCCATATTAAATTTTCCTTTTCTCACTCCACTTTGAGGATAGGCAAGGTGTCACATTACAACTAGAACTTCAAGTTTGCTTTTGAAAAAAATGATGTAAAAAAAGCCATTTCCTCCCAAGCCTAGATGAATGATTACACAGCTGCTTGCCTTTCAAACAGAATTTGCTCAGGATCTGGGCTTGCCTAGGTGCTCACTTCATTATTAGATGGTGCTGAGACAGCTGACTGTCCGTGTGTGCTGGGGAGCAGGGCGCCGCTCACATACCCACTGCAAAGGCTGCTTCCTCTAGGGAAACCATGTCTGGGGGCGAAGGAAGGAGGGCTGGACACCAAAGAGCTTTGGGTAGACCTACATCCAGGATCAACAGTTTCCATTTCCCAGGCTTAACGTGTAAATTGACCTGGCAGATCTACCCTCCTAGCTAGGAAATACGAGCATGTTTCCAAGTTACCTAATCAGTGGACATTTTCCTAGTAAAAGATTAACCAGTTTATCAGTTTTTCAGTGACTGAAAGTGAAAAGTGAGTTCTCTGTTCCAAACCCCCAGACTTAACCCACAGATCATCCTTCCTCCTCTGATTCATCACAAAGACTTCTTAAAAATTAAATAAGTGTTGCCGTCAAATATAAATGTAAAGGAGACCGATTCGTCTTGCCCGCTAAAAACTGACACCTCTTGGTTTGCTTATGTATTTCTAAACCGCCATGTGCAAAATACACATTTTACTTGCTGGCATTGGCTGTAAAGCGTATTTTTCCATTTATTATTAACAAGTGTTAGTGATTTTCAATTAACTGTGATGTGGCATTAATTACATTAATATTTAAATGATACTATTCTAAGTATTATTTTTTGATTAAAGTAACTGATATGTCCCACATAGTAATTTTGAGATAGTTGAAACATATCGGAATTGTTTTCGTTAAGTGCAAAGGAGCACATTTCCCATGTTCCTACCCAGAGAGCTTTTCTGTTGGAGTGTTCACTTTAATGAAGTCTTCTCAGAAAGTTGTGTTTTTATAACTGGTTTTTATCACTGATTCAGTGATAGTAGTCTAAATAAACATCGTGAAGTAATTTGATAATGAATAAGTAGGAGGAGATACCATTGTTTAACCTCCAAACTATGCTAATAAGTAGGGTGATAGACTTGCTGGGCTGAATAATGGAACTGTTATTCTAGCCCAGTGGGACTGTCTCCAGGGCCTCCTGGGAGGATTTGCCCAACGAGCTGTATGTTGTTCCTGAGTGCACTTCGAGTAGCCCCCAGGATCTAGTTACAGCACATTTATCAAAGGAAATGACAATTTGGAAGAAAACTGCATTCCCTACTCTTTCAAATAAGAAGCATCCCTCTATGTTACTTTCCCTTGACTTGTTTTACCTAGGTAAAACAGAAGACTAATCTGGAAAAATAATTGTTAATACAAAGAACTACAGCCTGGAGAGAATTTCATTCCTTTGAAATCTACATTTTAAAGAGACCATTTTAATACTGTCGGGAAAAAAGGTCTGTTTTCTTAATAAAACCTGAACAGGCTAATATATTATTATACACAGCATAAAGTTAAGGGTGTTTGGACAGTGGAAATGGAAAGCATTTGTAGTTATTCAACCCTGAATACTTAGGACATTTCATTTCTTTTTTACAGCAACCATATTCAGTCAATAAAAGATCAAATGCTTTGGGTTACTGGACTGAAAAAAAATCAAATCCTCCGAACTTTTAGCGCTTGATGTTCCCTGAGTACTTGCTCTCATCTATAACTCATCAAATGAGCTGATTCACCACTGAGTCTCTAAACTGAAACAAAAGCAAAGAGCCCTTATTTTTAAAGCAGATGGCACCAAACTGAAGCACACTTAAATCTGGGTTGTTTGCACATTTTTCTTGCGCATAGTAGGTATTCTGCAGAATAAGTACACGTCCATTCATCTGGCAATTTTTCCGTAACAACCTAAATAGGACTTTTCTGGGTAGGAGTGGTAAAACCATGGTTACTGATGGATAACTGTTTGAGATTGAAGGGAGATCATGCAAAAGGTAAAGGAAGCTAGATAAACTGAGTATTTTGTAATGGCATGACTTGCATTTACTTTACGTTTTGTTTTGTTGTTTTGTTTTTTGCGGTACGCGGGCCTCTCACTGCTGTGGCCTCTCCCGTTGTGGAGCACAGGCTCCGGACGCGCAGGCTCAGCGGCCATGGGTCACGGGCCTAGCCGCTCCACAGCATGTGGGATCTTCCCTGACCGGGGCACGAACCCGTGTTCCCTGCATCGGCAGGCAGACTCTCAACCACTGCGCCACCAGGGAAGCCCCAAGACAGTATTTTAATAACAGCTCTGCAGTACTCTCTAAACAACAGCAAAACAATCTTGAAAAAGAATAAAGTTGAAAGACTCACACTTCTTGATGTCAAACTTATCTACAAACCTGCAGTTATCAAGACAGTATGGAAATGGCATAAGGATAGGCATGTAGACCAATGGAACAGACTTGAGATATAGAAATAAACCCTCATAATTAGTCAACTGATTTTCAACAAGGTACCAAGACAATTCACTAGGGAAGAATGGTCTTTTCAAAAAATGGTGCCAGGACAACTGGATATCCACATGCAAAAGAATGAACTTGGACCCCTACCTCATAGTTCACACCACGTACAGAAATTAACCCCAAATAGATGAAAGACCTAATATAAAGGCTAAACTATGAAACTCTTGGTTGAAAGCATAGATGTAAACCTTCATGACCTTGGATTAGTTGATGATTTTCTTAGATATGACAAGGCACAAGTAACAAAAGAAAAAAATAGATAATCTGGACATCATCAAAATTAAAAATTTTGTGTTTCAAATGACAACATTAAGAAAGTGTAAAGGCAGTTCGCCAAATGGAAGAAGATATTTGCAAATCATATTTCTGATAAGGGGCTTATATCTAGAATATATAAGGAACTCTTACAGCTCAATAATAAGACAAATAATCCAATTAAAAGGAGCAAGGTATCTGAACAGACATTTCTCTGAAAAAGATATTCAAGTGGTCAATAAGCTCATGAAAAAAATACTTGACATGATTATCCATCAGAGAAATGCAAATCAAAACCACAATGATATACCATTTCACACTCATTAGGATGGCGAGAATTTTTTTAAATATGTTGGCAAGGATGAAAAGAAACCAGAACTCTCATACAGTGCTGTTGGGAATTTAAAATGTTGCCACTGCTTTGGAAAACAGTCTAGCAGTTTCCGAAATGGTTAAGTATAAAGTTGCCCTATGATCTAACAATTCTACTCCTAGGTATATGCCTATAAGAATTTAAAAAAATGTCCACACAAAAACTGGTACATGAATGTTCATAGCAGCACTATTCATAATAGCAAAAAAAACAAAGTGGAAACAACCCAAATGTTCATCAGCTGATGAATAAGCAAAGTGTGGTTTATCCTTACAGTGGAATATTGTTCGGCACACACACAAAAAAATGAAGTACTGATACATGCTGTAACATAGATGAAATTTAAAAACACTGTGTTAGGGACTTCGCAGGTGGTGCACTGGTTAAAAATCTGCCTACCAATGCAGGGGACACGGGTTCGAGCCCTGGTCCTGGAAGATCCCACATGCCGTGGAGCAAATAAGCCCATGCACTACAACTACTGAGCCCACGTGCCATAACTACTGAAGACCCATGCACCTAGAGCCCCTGCTCTGCAACAAAGAGAAGCCACTGCAATGAGCAGCCCGCGCACCACAACGAAGAGTAGCTCCCGCTCGCTGCAACTACAGAAAGCCCGTGTGCAGCAACGAAGACCCAATGCAGCCAAAAATAAATAAATAATTTGTTTTTTAAAAAAAACACTGTGTTAAGTCAAAGAAGCTAGTCACAAAGAACCATGTATGATTCCATTTACAAGAAATGTCCAGAATAGGCAAATCTATATAGCCAGTTGAGTGGTTGCCTTGGGCTGGAGCAAACAGGAAGAATGGGGGTGATGGCTAGGATAAATGGGATTTCTTTTAGGGGCAAAGACAGTGTTCTAAATTTGTAATGATGGGTGCACAGCTCTGTGAATATACTAAAAGCCATTGAATTGTGCACTTTAAGTGGGTGACGTGACATATCTCAATAAAGCTGTTTTTTAAAATAGTAAACTATACAAACAAAATCTCTGCCTTCTTGGTACGTACTTTCCAGTAGGGGTAATTCTATGTCAGGTGATGATAAGTGCTATAAAGAAAAGAATGAAAAAAAAAAAAAGAATGAAGTTACAGAGTGATAGGGCAAGGTCATGGTGAGATACCATTTCGTAAAGGGCGGCCACTGAAGGCCTTCCTAATGAGCTGAATTGAAGGATTCTGTATGGTACGTAGAACACTATAAGGACTTCGTGTTTTATTTTAGATGAGATGTGAAATCATTAGAGGGGTCACAACAAAAATCTGACAGGACATGATTTCTGTTTAAAAGGGTCATGCCGGGCTTCCCTGGTGGCACAGTGGTTGAGAGTCCGCCTGCCGATGCAGGGGACACGGGTTCGTGCCCAGGTCTGGGGGGATCCCACATGCCGCGGAGCGGCTGGACCCGGGAGCCATGGCTGCTGAGCCTGCATGTCCGGAGCCTGTGCTCCGCAACGGGAAAGGCCACAGCAGTGAGAGGCCCGCGTACCGCAAAAAAAAAAAAAAAAAAAAAAAAAAAGTTTGTAATTCATGTTTTACAAATTACAAAAGTAATGCATTTTTTTAATTCAAGCAATATGAAAACTATAAAACAAAATATTGAAGTCTCCCTCTCCCCCCAACAGGGTTAACCACCTTCAGTGTTTTGCTCTTGTTGAACTTTTTATGACCAATATATTCAATTGTTACTTGAGATATAAAGGGATATTTTACATTGTAAATAAAAATGTTTGGAACGTTGTAGTTTCACAAACGTAAGAAAAACAGGAGTGTATTTACAAATATTCAATTGTCACACAACTTGTTGGAAAATAACTTTAATAGAATCAGGTTATGTAAAAATATAAAATATATAAGAAGATATTCCAGTGTTCAAGATCACATCATAAATTTAAATACAAATAATAGAGGTAAAGTTAATTTTTTTAAATTCAGATAACTTTAAACTTCATGATAAATTCAGTTCTTCATGCCATTTTCTGGTGAGTTATTGGTCTCTTTTTTTTAGCACACTATTTTTAGGACCACTCCTAGGTTCATAGCAAAACTGAGTGGAAAGTACAGAGGATTCCCATATACTTACTGCCTGTCCACCCACATACACAACCTCTCCCATCATTGACGGCGCATACCAAAGTGGTACATTTGTTACAATTGTTTAACCTACATTGACACATTATTAGCACCCAAAGTCCATAGTTCACATTACTTTTCTTCCTCGGTTTTTTATATTTGTGGGTTTTAACCAGTGTATTGACACATATCCACAATTACAGTATCGTAAAGAATAGTTTCACTGCCTTAAAAATCCTCTGTGCTCCGCTTATTCATCTATCCCTCTCCCCTAATCCCTAGAAACCGGTGATCTTTTTACTGTCTCCATAATTTTGCCTTTTCCAGAATGTCATATTGTTAGACTCATACAGTGTGTAGCCTTCTCAGATTGGCTTCTTTCACTAAGTAATATGCGTTTAAGTTTCTTCCATGTCTTTTCATGGCTTGATAGCTTATTTCTTTTGAACGGTGAGTAATATTCTAATGTCTGAATGTACCACAGTCTATTTATCCATTCACCTACTGGAGGATGTCTTTGTTGCTTCCAAGCTTTGGTAGTTTTGAATAAAGCTGCCCTAAACATCTGTGTGCAGGTTTCTGTGTAGACATAATTTTTTAATCCATTTGGGGAAATACCAAGGAGTGCTATAGGGGAGGAAAGTTTTTCTCAACTCTCTTTGGGCCCTTAGCTGGGCCTAAAATTAAGTGTCATAAGACAGATTAACGGGAGAAAAGCTTACACATTTATTTAAGATAAAACTGTATGTGGCACAGGAACCTTCAGAAGGAAATGAAGACCCCAAAGAAATGGTTAAACTTGAGTGTTTGTATGCTAGTTTTGAGAAAGAATGGAAAGTTGTACGTAGAAAGAGTACGAGGCAAGTGTAGTAAACTGGGGAAATTTATATGGCCTGTTCCTTCAGATTCTTCTGTGTCCTTCCATCTTCAGTGACAAGGATGCTCCTTTTTTCCAAGTATAGGGAGGGCACCTCTCATAGAAGGGTTTTATGACCTGCCTCAGGGGAAGATCAGAAAGTCCTTCCTACACTTGCCATTTCTCAAATTCCTTCAGCTTGAAATATTCAGTATGCCAAAGTGCTGTATTTTGAGGTAGCATGTACTGAATCCCATCAGAATTATTACTGGACTGTGTAGCAAGAGTGTGTTTAGTTTTGTAAGAAACTGCCAAACTCTGTTATGGACTGAATGTATCCTCCAAAAATTCATACATTGAAACCCTATCCGTACCCCCTTCCCTAATGTGATGGCATTGGGAGGGCCTTTGGGAGGTATTTAGGATTAGATATCATGTAGATGGAACTCTCAGGAATGGAATTAGTGCTCTTATAAGAACCGTATAAGAGACAGCTTGCTTCCCCTCTCTGCTCTTTGCCATGTGAGGATATAATGAGAATTGGCACTTTGCAGCGCAGAAGAGGGTTCTCACCAGAACCTAATCATGCTGGCACCCTGATATTGGACTTCCAGCCTCCAGAACTCTGAGGAATAAATTTCTGTTGTTTATAAACCATCCACTCTATGGAACTTTGTTATAGCAGCCCAAATTGACTAAGACACCATCTTTCAAAGTAGCTGTACCATTTTGCTTTTCCACCAGCAGAGAATGAGAGTTACTGTTGCTCCCCATTCTCATCAACGTTTGCTGTTGTCAGTGTTTTGTATTTTGGCCATTCTAATAGGTATGTAGTGGATCCCATTGTTGTTTTAATTTGCAATTTCCTGATGACGTATGTTGAACGTCTTTTCATATGTTTATTTGCCATCTGTTTGTCTTGTTTGGTGAGGTGTTTGTTCAGGTCTTTTGCCCATTTTCTAATTGGGTTGTTCATTTTCTTATTTTTGAGTTTTAAGTGTTTTTTGAATTTGGGGGATAACAGTCATTTATTAGATATATCTTCTGCAAATATTTTCTCCCAGTTTCTGGCTTGTCTTCTCATTCTCTTAAGCCTCTTTATTTTTTAAGTTTAAGGAATTTGGTTTACTGAAGTGACAAACCAATTGGAAAATTTTAAATTTCTACCATAAGATCCCATTTTCTCCCTTACATATTAATTAGAGTTTGCTATTCCCATTCTCCACCCATTCTCTGAACCTCATTCCTTAAATTGCCTAGAGTCATCTTATACTCACTTCTCTAAAAGTCTGGGTGACCAGATTTCCCACATAAGAACAGACCTCATATATGTTGCCCTTTGAGCCTTGGATATCTGATGTAAACACAGAGGAAACCTCTTTACCGTTATCCATCTATATTCTCTGTTTCATTTTCTTGAACCAGCTTCCCATTTGCTTCAATCGTTCTCCTATTCCCCACAGAGCCATAAAATAAAAATGTACCTTAGTTTCACAACCGAAGGGGACAGAGAATTGAACGTGATTGTTTTCACATAGAATGCAGTGCTAGAGCCAGCAGCAAAGCAAATTCATTTCTCATTTGCGTAACCATTTTCCGGCATTAGCATCTTACTTATTAATAAATGATGTAAGGAAATGGTTGGAAGAAGGGCCTGCCTAAGGACATTTATTTAGATTTTCAAGTAGTTTGAAAAATTGAAGCCTAAGTTTAAAGCTCAGGATCAAAGCTCTGTGTTTTTGAAAACGCCTGTCTGTGGATCAAACATACAGAGTTACAAGGACTCCTGCTCATTTAGGGTGACGGTGGAAATCATAGAACAGTGGAAATGACTATTGTCCAGGAAACAATGTTGCCTTTGAAAATCTCATCTCCCAGAGACCTGTCTCTCTGAAATAGATGGAAAAAGCCTCCCTGGACATTGTCGTGAAGCTTAAATATCTCCTATGCTTAGCACAGGGGAGAAGACGTCATTGCAGTGAAAATGACTAAACCAGCCAAACCAGGTTGGTTTTCAGGTTTAAGAGTAATCTTCTCATTCGACAGATATTTACATATCCCTGTTCTGTGTAACTCAGTTCATACAGCAAGAAGGACATATTCAGATGAACACATAAAAGACACCAAGAGCTAAATGACATGAGAGGAACAAAAGTAATTTTGTGACTTAGATGGAACGAGTACGCTCCATTCAATAGACATGATCAGACAGGCTTTAAGGTGGAGATGTGACATGAACTGGACTTAACGAACATGAGGAGGACATTGGCAAGTGGAGACAGCAGGGAAGGGCAGTTTGGATAGAAGAGCATCTTGAGGAGAAGGCGTGGATGTAAAAGTCTGTATCCTCTGGTTCTGTTTGGGGGAAGAAGACCTGTTCAGTTTGGCTGGAGCTTAAAACATATATAAGGATATAAGGGAGAGGAGAAGACAGATGGAAAAGAGCATCAGGACTATTTAGTATTAGTTCTCTTTTATTGCATAACGAATTACCCAAAACTTAGCAGCTTCAGGCAAAAAATAATTGTTACATCACAGTTTCTGTAGGTCAGGAATCCTGGTGCAGCTTAGCTGAGTAATTCAGGCTCAGAGTCTCTCATGAGGCTGCGATCATGGTGTCTATGAGTCTGGGCTGCAGTCACCTAAGGCTTTTCTGGGGCTGGAGTTTCCATTTCTCAATTCACATGGCTGTCAACCAGAGACCTCGGTCCGCCTCCGTGGGGACCTCGCCACACGGGAGCTGGTTTCCTCTAGAGTAAGTAATGAGAGACATAGGCAGAAAGAGAGAAAGACCAGATCAGAAGCTCTAGTGCCTTTTGTAACCTGATCTTGGAAACGACTACCATCACTTCCACCATATTCTATGGGTCTCTCAGCCCAACCCTCCTGCCGTATGAGTGGGACTACACAGCGCTGTGGCTATCAGAAAATGGGGATCATCTGGGGCCATTTTAGAGTCTGAATAGGACAACCACCATTACAGTTGCACAGATGGGGCCCTGCACATCTCTAAGGGGCTTCATTCATGCTGTAAACAGGATGGAAGAATTTTTGAGCAGTGGAGTGTATGAACAGATAAACAGAACTTTATGCTGCTCACAGTGTACTTAGTGACATCTAAATTCATGCAATAGATAAATGGTAGAATCCGTAAACGGCAGGGTGAACAGCTGGAAGGGTACTGCACGTCCAGATGAGATCTCATAAAGACTCAGCTGGGATGGAGGCAGTGGGAGGGGAAAGAAAGGTCAGATGCCCAAATCAATAGCACAAGACTCAATCAGCAGAACCTGGTACCTTTCTCCAAAGTAGTTCAAGCAGAGGGCTAATGGTGTCTAATGTGCTTGCTCTATGCACCTGAATATGTGAAAGACACTAAATATTTACTATTTAGGTGGCTGACAAACAGAGAAACAATACCTTTATAAAGATCTATAGAAAAAGAACATAGTTTCAAGGACTAGCAGCTATGAAATCATTTCCTTTTTTGATTTCCTAAGAGGTCATCTAGTTTCATGAAAGCAAAGGAGGGAAAGAATAGAATACGACGTACTGTTTCCAATCCCGTTGCTCATCACCAGCACATTTCACTCCTCATCTGCTCAGAAAAACAATAAGCCAGCAAACCTCTGGGCCAGGGCCCAGAACTGGCATTCACTCTAGCCCCTGGACATGAGTCAGACCAATTACAGGTTTTGAAGACACTGCAGGTTGTTTGAAAACATTAAGTAGGTCAAATCATCCCATGAAACGTAGGCTGCCAACTTCTTTATTAGTAGGAAGACCATTTATTCAATTATTCATGTATTTGACATCTGTTTCTGGAGTTCAAGGCAGTCTGATGGAGATTTTGAGTCTTACCAAAATGAGTCAGAGGCCCTGTCCTCTGGGGACCAACAGTCTACAAGGGTGATAGACTCAAAAGGCTAACACAGGGCAGCAGTGTGACGTGCCATTCAACACAAATTTCACAATAACTCAGTTTAAACAACCCATTGACATTTTTTTGGATCTCTCCCTGGCAGCGAAGTTCAGGAATGGTGAAAAAAATGAAGTAAGACATTGCTGTCAGCTGGGAACCAGTTTTTCCAGGCCAGCCTCCAACTGCCAAGCTGGCACATGACACTCTATATAGTTTAGGTGTTCTGAAACCATGCTCCAAGAACTTGAAACATCATACCTCCTTTCTTATCATGTTCAGAAAAATTAGTTAAAATCAAAGCAGCTCCTTGGATGAAGAAAGTGTTAAGACTATCTCAGCTGGGATCAGGGAAAGTCATCCACTAATCTAGAGGTAGGCAAAAATACCAAAGTATGCCAAGAGGCAGGCAGAAAGACCAAACATCACGAGGGACTTCAGGGGTCAGGGGCAGGCCAATGCCACTCTGCAGGCTGCCTGAGCAGAGCTTTGGCGACCAGGCTGATGAGTATGGGCAGCTTCTCTCTGAATAAACTGAGCTGCAACAGGGCAGTCGAAGAGTAGAGGCACAGACAGTGGAGAAGGTTGTGAGGAGGAAAATGATCACCTCCACAGAGACACAAGAAAGGGACAGGGCTGAGTTCCTTCCATTCTGCAGGAACGTGCTCTTGGCAGCTTCTGAAGGTAGCTTATGAGATGGACAAGCTGAGGGTCCTAGTAAACATGCTGGTGGCCAGACCTAAATAATGCTGTGGGGTATAGAAGAGTCAGTTTGGTTTCATCCATGGTTTGATGGATGACCAGAAGAGGCACAAAGGCACCAGCAGGACCACCTGTTCTGACTCAGTCTGCATTGAAGGAAGAAATCACCACTACAACTAGGTGATGATTTCTTCCCTCCAGAATATCCACCCCCCCCCCCATGAACATTCCCAAAGCATCTTGAGTTTACCTGTCTCACAGCACAGGGTTATCATTGCCTGCTTACACCTGTATGAGCCCCTGCCTAGACTATAATCTCCTTGAAGTAACCACTATTTCTCTATTTTCATTACCCAGCACAGTGCTGAGAATATAGGTATCATCAAATATTTGCTAAATGAGACAGTAATTAGTTGATTTGCTGTTGGGTTTTGTTGGAGTGTAGGATATAGGAGTGGGAGTAGCAGGACCTGAGATTGGGAAGACAGAGGGAGCCTGTAGCGAACATTGTGCCTTTACCCGGAATCTAACCCCCGCTCCTTTTCTTCTGAGGAATTCCCAGTTTCCTTTATGGAATCCACCATTTTTGAATCATGGAAGGAGGTAGATCCACCCACCATTAAAGATGGCCAGTTGCCAACTGTTCTTTCCCAGCCTGCATTGCAGCTAGAGCATGGGCCTGTGACCTAAGTTCCACCCACCCCCCGATTTTTGAATAGGGGGTTTGTAATGTAAGTAGCAGGGAGAGGAAGAAATCCACGGTGGCATTGGTGACAGCTGCGGAACTTTGTGCTGGGGGCAGCAGTAGGGTGATGGCTGAAGCAGAAGCCAGTGCCCATGGCAACAACATGAGTGGTGGGAACCGCCCCTTCCAGCTTTTGGTCGCGGCAGCAGTGATGTCTTCATCCAAACAGTTCCTCGGCATGACTTTGAGAATAAGCTCTGGCAGCATAAACTTCTGAGCCTGGTTCTCCAGCCCTCCCAGCAATTCTGTGAACTGCCCAGTATCCTTTTTAAGAAATTCCTTTCTTGGTTAAATCAACCAGAGTCGGTTCCTGTAACTTACAACGTGGGACCCTGACTGATAGAGGACTAAATCCTGGGGGACCAGGTTAGAACTTTCCAATATTATCTACAGGCAGCAGGGAGCCATTTACAAGTTTTAAGGGGATTGTAGCAATCACAGAAGTGCTCTAAGAAGATCAAACTGTCAGCAGCAAGTAGCACAAACTGGAGAAAGAAAAGTCTGGAAGGGGAGACCAGGTAGGAAGCTTTTGCACCTCTACAGGTGAGAAGTAATGCAGTAATGAGGGACTGAACTAGGAGATTTGTTAACTGCTCAGATGGTAGGCCAACAGAAATAAGTCTGCTTCTGATTCCCTTCCTGGTTTTTCACAGAGACTTTAGTAAAGGAAAAAATGTGCTTCAGTGGAAAATGCATTCTTTGGAGCACACCTTTCCAGGTTATCTTATTCTAGTCTGTAATTGTCTTTGAGCTTTTACAACTCTGTAATTTGTAGACAACTGTTAGCAATGCAAAATAATTCTTGTCTGCAGGTGTATAAATTCTGCCTAGTGGAAGTTCAACTGACTTTCTTCCCCACACGGAAGAGGCCAGTTTTGCCTCCATTTGCGTGTTTATTTCAACATTTCTGATCTAAAAATGTAAACTGAAAAAAAATTTCTCCCTTGAACTGGTTCAAACAGCTCACTGGTTTCCTCATTAATGAAGTAAATAAAATCTTTAACTTGTGTTCCTATTTTTATCTGTATAAGACTAAAATGTAATCTTTTTATTACCAGTTTTAACAGCCTTGATTTCTTTTTTGTAAATGGAGTCTTGAAACCAAAGCTCCAAATGTAGGTAGATGACTGTTTCTATTATCCTAGGTTGGTGCTTAACGCTAGAGGTAAATTTCTAGTAAATGATAGAATTTACTTTAAAAGGGCCACTTGCCAAGGGCAAAGGCCAATATTTTGAAAGTTAAGTACAAATAAAATAACAAAGGCCTTGTGCAATCCCTGCCTTCCAGAGAACGCTTCTTGCAGAAAAAGCAACATCATGTCAGGTGAAAAAGAATCCCAGTTGCCTCCATTTTATCAGGAGTTACCACAAAAAAATGGATATCTACCTTTTAAGAAATGGAAATCGGCAAATATTTCTTGTTGACAGAGCTGGCCTATTCAGGTGTAAAGTATTTGTTACCCATGACCTAAGTGCATAGAAATCCAGCAGAAGTGGATAAGGGGTTAAAACCACTTTAGACAGATATCAGTATAAATGGATGGCTGTTTGCAGTGCCAATCTTACCGCTGCATGCCAAATCCCTTTCAGTGAACTCCAAGAAAATGACCCAATTCTATGGTTATGTTAGAATTTTGTTGTATGGAATATTACTTAAAATAAGTGGGCCATTGGCTGAAAGTAAGAAATCTTTGAATATATTTCATTGGAATGGAATTTGATTTGTACTACAATCATAAAATGTAGTCTAGTAGAGCAAGATACCCTTCCATGGGTTCATGAATACTGATCTATTTTTTACATAGATCTATCTCAGAAGCTAACATTCAGAAATGTGCTCGCACAATATGTCACAGTATGTTGTTTAACAAAAATATAGGAAAAAAGTCATATCTGCCACAAATGAAAAGTGTCATTAATGCGTCAGCTGCAGGTTGTTCACAGGCTTCTGACTTGGTAGCTGGCTGAAGAGAACCACTTACTTAAGCCATTCCTCGCGATTAGATTCTGCTTGTTGCTTTTGGCTCCAGCGCAAAGCTGCTGCTTTCAAAAGCAGGTGACAAAATGAATTCTATAAAGGCTCAAGTCTACGGCCTTATTTCAGGTCATTTGTAACTTCACAGATTGTTGGTTAAAAACGTAAGAGCATTAATAGGCTGGTGTAGTTTTCTTAACCCAGCTGAATAGGTTGGTTCTCAGAAAGACCCTTGCCATCCTTAAAGCCAAACTGCCTGGGTGCAAATCATGGCTCGACCATCTCCTAGCTGTTTGACCCTGAGCAAATTACTTAAAGCTCGCCATGTCTTGGTTACTCATCAGTAAATGCTAGAGTCCTTGTGAGTTGTGAATATGTAAAGTGCTCAGAATGAAGTCTGGGCTATAGAAACGCTGTATAACAGTTGGCTGATATTATTAAGATTTATTTAGCGGTTGAGAGAGCATTCCTAAAAACTACAACGGTTCTAGCTGCTTTCCAACATGTGGAAGAGAGGGAGCATTTCTCATTGTTGCCAACAGCTGGAGAAGACCAAGATGATCGACTACTCGCTTCTCTATTCTCGTATTTCCTGTCTCCCCTCCACATTTCCCACATTTCTGGGAAAAGCGCCCAATGGTGAGAACGATTTGTTTGTAGGAGCCTCCCACGAGATGTCCAAGGGATGGTACCTGGTCGGAATCCCATTCTTCAAGGGAAATGCCCTGACTCTTCCTCAGCTCAGTGGGAATGATCAAATTTTCTTTTGATCATTTTTTCTGGGAATTTCAGCGAATCTCACCCCAGATTGTAAGCATAATAAATGTGGATACCACCTTCTTTTAATCTCTCTTGCAAAGTAGTTAAGGGGTGTGAGAGTGGTTCTTACATTTTCAGGCTTGCCTTCCAAAGTCGGTCCTAAAAGAGGTGGACAGCCTTCCTGCTCCAGGAACAGAACAGGTTGTGCTCTGTTGGCATTGCTGCTAAGAGGGTTAGCATTCCACTGATAACCCCACAAGTGCTCTCTGTAGGCAAATGGGCAGTGCCTCATGGATTCCATCACCCCAAACAGGGGCGTCTGGGGAGGCTTGAGGAGCATGAATGGATCCTATCACTTTTATATAACTTGCCACACAAGCTTTGTTTAACATTCAAGTAAAATTACAGGAATGGGGGGCAGGGGGAGAGAGAGAAAGAAACTTAAGTAAGCTATGGTGAGGACAGCCTAAAGGTCAAAATTGTAATGTTAAATAAATCTTACAAGATTTTATAAACCCTAATTTATTGTCTATGTGCAACTGACATTTTAGCTCTTGGTTTAATACCAGACACTTCAAAGTATTCTTGTAGAAGAATGGTTGATATCCCTCTTACACAGTATAATTGGAATTCTGCATGTTAGAACATTTGGTTTCTGAAAGATTTTTGTAAATGTTAATAGCTGTCTTTTAAAATGGTGTAAGTGTGAAATGCTATGAAAAGCAAAGGTTTAAATGTCACTCTGTCTATAATTTTCATATTGTAAAAACTAAATAAGTTTTTAAAAATGGAAAACCTAAAAGCCTGCTACGAGTTTGAAGACAGCAACACATTCATTCTTCCTTTTTGACAGGGATATGACATTTAGCCAAATGAGCCAATTTTAGAATTAAAGGTAACCTGTTTTTTCTAAAATTTACTATTGAACATTTAGACTAAACTGAAAAGCAGTCATACTTACAGAGTTCCCCACTTCTTTTCCCATATCGCATGAGATTATGGTTAAAGATCTGTCTTTAAATTAAGCATGTACCCGATGAGCCACCCCGGTCTGTGGGGTCATTGCCATCTGCGTTTTTGTTCTCGACACCAGGCATCTGGCTGAGGCTTTCAGGGTAGTGGTGAAGCCAGGGCACTTCTCCCCAGGGTGACCAAATGATTGGGCCATTACGAAAATTGAAAATCCCCCCTCCCTTTTTTTCCCTCCTTTTCTTTTTCTCTCTAGTTAGCTCTCTCTTCCTTTTAAATATTTACTGAGCAGGAGAGAAAAATGTTCATTTTGCTCCCTTAACTCTACTTGGGAATCCAAATTCTAAATCACCTCCAGTGCTACAGCCTAAGTGCGCAGTTCAAGACTGAGCAGCGTATTAAAAAAAAAACTTAATAAGCCTGGTTCACTCAGAATAAGGTCTGGAATTACTGCTCAGAACCCATTTTTGCCTGCATACTGTTTAATGCACTAGTATAGTTGTAAAGAGTCATGTTGGTTATGTGGGTACCACCGGAAATTTGTTGCTCTTCGTAAAGTGCCAAAAGTTGCAGACAAACAATTAATTAAAACGGAAATGAGATGACATTTATGAATTTTCCTATAAAATATCACACTCGTTACTGCGTTTCAGTTTTTTTGTTTGTTTTCTTTTTTTTTTGCGGTACGTGGGCCTCTCACTGCTGTGGCCTCTCCCATTGCGGAGCACAGGCTCCGGACGCGCAGGCTCAGCGGCCATGGCTCACGGGCCCAGCCGCTCCGCGGCATGTGGGATCTTCCCGGACCGGGGCACGAACCTGTGTCCCCTGCATCGGCAGGCGGACTCTCAACCACTGCGCCCCCAGGGAAGCCCTTCAGTGTGTTTTTCTTATTAGAAGAGAAAGGAGCCCAGTTAAAGCTCAAACACCAGAAAGTATACACAGCTCATCCTCTAACTTCCCTCTGCTCCTATGAGCACGTGCTCTATATTTCAGCATCCTTTGCCTTATGCAACAGAAGAAAGCCAGTTAGTAGTACTGGTTTAATTTTCATAGCATCATTTGTAACATTTGTTGATTGTCCCACAGCCTTTAACTCTGTGAAGAGAAACCAGTTTTAGGCTAAGCCAATATTAGAGTCAGGAGGTACAGTATTGGCCAAATTCAATCTTTTCCGTTGGGATAAATTAGAGACAAATGTAGTTTGATCCCCTTTCATATTAACTTTGATCTTAATAATATACCATAATGTGATATCACTTGAACCATAAACTGGATGTTCTACTTCCTCCTTCTCCATAGAGAAGGAAAAATAAGCATCCTTCTATGTGAAAAGGGGATTTTTGTTTTTGAGGAGACAGTCATATCCTGGGAAAGGCCTTAATAGCTTATTAGCCCTCTTATTTAACTATGACGCATGAGCAGTGATTCTCAAACTTTAGCCAGCATCAGAGTCACCTTCAGGTCTTGTTAAAACACAGCTTGCTGGGTCTCACTCCACAGTTTCTGATTCAGTAGATCTAGGATAAGGCTGGGAACTTGCATTTCTAACAAGTTCCCAGATGGTCCTGATGCTGCAGGTTCGAATTCCACACTTTGAGAGTCACTGAAATTGTGTGCTTTTCCAGCACCCAAGCTGAAAGGTAACTGGGTTATAGTTAACAACCCCACCTAGCAAATCTACTAAGTCACGTAGGGACATATTTTATATCCTGCTTTTCCTGTCTCCTAGAAAGATAAATTACATAAAACCAGACATTCACTAGATGACTTACAAAGATCATTTCTAACAGCGTGCGTCATGGAGTGGTAAAACTGCTTTAAAATTTTCCAGCTACATTATTGTGGACATTCCCTGTTTGGGGCCTTGATTATCCATTCATTCCTTTTTGTTTCCTGAGAGACAAAACTGCTAATAACTTCCATTTGTTAATTTCTTCTTCTGCCATCATTGGCTCTGCCTCGCTTGGATCCCATCGGTTTACCTCGTTCAACCCTCACTGCAATCAATGAGGAAGCTTTATAATTCCCATCTGACAGATCTGAGGACATGGCTGAGGGAGATTTTAAAAAAGGACATTTGGAAATACTGCTTTAGATACTCTACAAGTTAACCTTGGAATAAACCAGACCACAGAGCGCATTGTCACCAGCTGACTGATCTCTTTTTATCCCCTGTGCTTCGGCATAAGGCAATCAGCCACATTGAGAGACCTCATAAGAAACAACCCTGTAGCTCATTTGCTGCTTTCCTGTAAGGATGTTGTCAAGGACGGTATTTACTTCACTACAAAGCACGTTCTTTGTGAAGGCCTGCTGGAGAAACTTCTCTTAGCTCTCAGTGCCAGGACGAGTTGTTTCTCCTCAACCCTGGGTTTGATCTACGGACAACGTCAATCGCGTACCCAGGCGTGTCCCCTTTTGGCTATACTTTTTCATCTTCCAACATATACATAATAATATTTACTTTTTTGAATGCTCTCAACAATGAGTATGACTAAGACAATTTGAGGAAACCGATAACAAACTTTGTGTCAGCTTAATTGAGCTTATTTCCTGCAGGAAGATGCCACTGTTTCCACTGAAATGGAAAACAATGGCAGGAAGTAGGAGTAACTGTGAGGGGAGAAGCAAATGGCTTAGGACCTGTATATGTTGAAAGGGCTAAAGCGGATTTGTGCACATCTAATTTATGTGAGAAGACTTTGTAAACTGTCATTATCGTGCTTTTAGCATGTATGTGCTCTCCCCATTCTTCTCTCATGCCTCTTCCCCATTAATAGTTCTTTCCACCCCTGTCACCTTCCCTCACAGAAATGGCAGGCAGGGAGTTCCTAGATTATTTTGTCAACAAATGATAAGCCTTGAGTTTCCGATAAGGGAAGGGCACTGATTGATTCTGTGCGGGACTGTACACCACAGAGTAAGAGAAAAATAAAATCCAAATATGTTTAGTCAACATGTTTTCTAAACTATTTAAGAAATCTTATCTAGCCTCCTCTTAAAATATGTGAGAATAGCTTCTAGCAGCGTTGTTCAGCTATGCTTATCTTAGAGCAAAACCAACAAAGAAAAGGAGATTTTCCCCGAAATTTGCTAATAAATTGTAAAGGGAAAAATAGCAGCTGAACCGTGGAGAACTCTGTCCGGTGCCACCGTACCCAACTTAGCATCACCAATAGTGAGATTAACAGCATCGTGAAAAAAGGACACAAGGATACAGTACCACTTATCACTTACCTTGTATTGCTTACCAAAAATAATTAAAATTAAAAAAAGGAGAGAGATATGGATAGATAGATAGGTAGATTCTGAATTTAATTGTAATGGAATGTCAGAACAACCCAAACTGAGTGATATTCAGCAAAATAAATGACCTATACTCTTCAAAACAATATCATAAAGACGAGGAAGGGTTAAAGACACATACCAAATTAGAGAAAAATAAAAGTCATAAAAACTAAACAAAATGCAAGATCCTAAATTGGATTCTGAACCAGGGACAAAATTACTCTAAAGGATATCGCTGGAACCATTGGCAAAACTTGAATAAAGATCTGTAGATTAGATAATGGTACTGTATCAATGTTCAGCTTCCTCATTTTGATCATTGTACCATAAGTATGTGAATGAATATCCCTCTTCTTAGGAAATACACACTGAACTATTTAGGGATAAAGAGACACTGTGTCTACAACTTACTCTCAAAAGGTTCAGAAAAATCATATAATCATTACATACATGTATATGTATTATGTGTCATTTTAACCCATATTTGTTTTGCAGCAAATATATATCTTTTTATCTATCTACATATAGAGAGAGAGAGTTAATATCTATCTTTCTATCTACCTAAAGAGATATATATATAGAGAGAGAGGGAATATTAAAGTAAATGAGGTAAAAATATTAAAAACTCCTGAATCTGGATGAAGGGTACACATTGTACTATTATTTGTTCTTTGTACCATTATTGCAGTTTTTCTGTGTGTTTGAAATTATCACAAAATATAGTTTAAAAAAAAAAAAGGATAGCCAGAATATTCTCCTAAGCAACAGTGAATGAAGTGTTGTTTGTGATGTGGTAAAGCACATAGCTGCAAAATAAGGTCATTCACACAACAAGCATCGTCATCTGTAAGGCATGATACCTAGTGAAAACCCCTTTTTTTTCACGCATAGACTTGGCTAAATCCTTTTTAGAATTTTTTGAAGCACTAGAGTTTATTATTTACACCACAGAGTTCTCATGTGATAGCAATGTTATGCATGCCATCTTTAAAACATGCTTAGACCTCAAAAAGCCCTTCCCCCATCCTCTAAAAAAACTCAGAACGTACCAGAGCATAGGAGTTACCAACTGGGGCCATATATCTGTTTTCTCTGGCAGGGTTAGTGCCATTATAATCCAATAGGCCTGTGTGAATGTGCGGCAAACATTAACTTCCATTTTTATTGCGGAGCTTGATAGAAAAGAACAGTTGTTCCTTTTCATTCCTGAATGTTTTCATGGTGACATTTCTCGGTCTGTGGGTTTGGGGTGGCGCGCGCGCGTGTGTGTGTGTGTGTGCGCGCGCGCGTGTGTGTGTGTGCGTGTGTGTATGTGTGTGCGTATGTGTGTTTACTGCTTTTTCCTCAAAGAGATCATCTAGTGACCTTGAAATCTGCACTGGCATTTTGCTGGCAGGAAGGGAAGCTCTCTCTTCTCATTTGCAAAATGAATAACAATTTGATCATCCTTAAACTTCTAAAAGGTTAATTATGCTCTCTCCATGAGTACTGAATAAAAACCTGTTTTATCTCTACCCAAATGAAACCCACAGGGCTCACCCTCCCTCTAACTCTGCCAGGAGACCAGGTCCTTCCGGCTGTCAATTAACCACTATCAACTCCTAGATCTGCGTGAGCTGCAGTAGATTTTCTCATCCAAAAACTATGACAGCCCTCATTTGCTAGAGCTGTGTGGTGACTTTAAAAATGTCTCAGCAGGAAAGTGTTATCTGGCTTTGGGCATGATGGAGAGAAAAGGGAAGCAGGAGGAGTGAGCCAGAGGGAAAGAAAGAGCAAGATAAAAAGGTGTTGGATTACTAAAACTTCGTTTCACACAAGAACAAAGCAGCAAAACAAAAATGGATGCACAAAGATAATAAAAATAACCACCGTTAAAATTAAAAACAAATTTTAAGTCTTTAAGCCTTTTGCTCCCAGAAACATTCGATTTTTGCTGATCTGACAATCCTCAAAGAGGGTACATGTCCCTGTACTCAACTGTAAAAGCACCTGTGGGCCAGCACTTAGGGGAGGGGTAGTTGACAAACCTTGTACAGAAAAGGTTCGACCTCTACCATTCCACCATTTAAAATTTCTAAGCTACTACTATTTCTTGGCCATAAACATAACTCTTTAGTTACAAGCCAGAAACCATATCTTAAAAAAGAACTCTAAGAGAGTTACATTTCATTTTATTCCAAGAATACCTCATTTTTTCAAAGGAAAGTAATAGCCAAAAGTGTGGTTGAGGGGCAGAAATCCCTGCCTTCTGCCTGATACTCACGGCTCCTTGTTTTAATAACTTAAAATTTGTAACTTGAACAATTTCACGTAAGACAGCCAACTTTATTACATGGGAAAACAAAAGAAACAAGAAAAGGTGGAACAAGCAATATGGTTTTTTCTAAAGGAAACATGTTACTATATATAACAGTTGAGATGTTTTAACAGTAATGTAATTATCATGATGCCATGTAGGGCTGGATCTCTTAACCAGACTGAAGTGGGTTACTATATGTGTATAAAAAGGCCTCTGTGTAACTATACCCCACAAGTTCTGTATGCAGCAGAGTAAATCCTGGTCGGGATGGGGCACCATGGCTCTGATTTCTATAGCAACACCTCTGTAAGAAGATCTAGTGGAGACTACAACTTTCCAGTGATTTCATGAAAACGGAAATGATTTTCACCAAGAAGCACTCATGCAAATTATACAGTTTTTGTTGTTCTTCCTGGATTTGTGTGTATGTGCATGTAGTAAAATACACATAACATAAATTTACCAGTTTATAAAAATAGAACTCCCCTACGACCCAGCAATCCCACTACCGGGCACACACCCTGAGAAAGCCATACCTTAAAAAGAGTCACGTACCAACATGTTCATTGCAGCTCTATTTACAATAGCCAGGACACGGAAGCAACCTAAGTGTCCATCGACAGGTGAATGGATAAAGAAGACAGATGAATGGATAAAGATAAAGATATATATACAATGGAATATTACTCAGCCATAAAAAGGAACGAAACTGAGTTATTTGTAGTGAGGTGGATGGACCTAGAGTCTGTCATACAGAGTGAAGTAAGTCAGAAAGAGAAAAATAAATACCATATGCTAACACATATATATATATATATGGAATCTAAAAAAAAAAATTACCAGTTTAACCATTTGTACAGTCCAGTGGCATTAAGTACATTTACAATGTTGTGTAACCGTTACCACCATCCATCTCCAGAACTATTTCATTATCCTAAACAGAAACTCTATAGCCATTAAACAATGCCCCCAACCCGTGCTATGTTCTGAATGCCTGTGTCCCCTCAAAATCCATATGTTGAAATCCTAATGCCCCATGTGATAGTATTAATAGGTGGGGCCTTGGGAGATGCTTAGGGGCTCTCATGAATGGGATTAGTGCCCTTATAAAAGAGACCTCACAGAGCTCCCCAGCCCATCCTGCTCTGTGAGGGTACAGCCAGAAATTTGTGATCAGAAGAGAAGAGCCTCTCACTTGAACAGGCCGGCACCCTGATCTTGAACTTCCAGTTTTCAGAACTGTGAGAAATGAATTTCTATTGTTTATAAACCACCCAGTCTGTGGTATTTTGTTATAGCAGTCTGAACAGATTAATATACCCCAGCCCCTGGTAACCTCCATTCTGCTTTCTGTCTATTAATTTACCTTTCTAGGGCTTCCCTGGTGGCGCAGTGGTTGGGAGTCCGCCTGCCGATGCAGGGGACACGGGTTCGTGCCCCGGTCCGGGAAGATCCCACATGCCGTGGAGCGGCTGGGCCCGTGAGCCATGGCCGCTGAGCCTGCGCTTCCGGAGCCTGTGCTCCGCAGCGGGAGAGGCCACAACAGTGAGAGGCCCGCGTACCGCAAAAAAAAAAAAAATTTACCTTTCTAGGTACCTTATGTAAGTAGAATCAGATGATATTTGTTCTTTGTGTATCTGGTTTATTTCACTTAGCATAATATTTTCAAGGTTTATCTGTATTTTAGCATGTGTCAGAATTTTGCTCCTGAATAATATTCAATTACCTGTATATATCACATTTTCTTCATTCATCTGTCAATGGACATTCAGGTGGTTTCCACCTATTGGCTATTATAAGTAATGCTGCTATGAACATTGATGTGCAAATATCTGTTTGAACCCCACCTTTCAATTCTTTTGGGTATATACCTAGAAGTGGAGTTGCAAAGTGTAGTTTTTGTGTGTAATAGTGTGTAAGTTAGGCCATGATATGTGAGGTAAGAAAAAGAATAGAAATTTTAATTAGCAAATATTGGGTATTAGTTGCTTTGATTCTAGTCCAAGATCTTTTAAATTGTTGTCTTTCAATTATTTGAATGTTTGCAGGAAGATTTTGAAACTTCAGAAAATGGGAAAAGAAATGGAATCCATCCTCTTTATAATTTTCTTCTAGCAAATAGTGTAGAGTTGAGGTCCCAACTAAAGGACTTACATGGGTAATGAATATCTTTCTCTGAGTTATAAACAGAGCAAGAACTTGACGCTTCTTAACAGTAGTTATCATTTGGGAGACACAGCTGACGAGAGTTCCATCCCCAGCTTCCTGTGTACCTCTCCTCTCTTACAGTACTGGAAATGTTTTCCACTGCCCATCTACAGTGTCCTTTGGCAAACAGCCTCTCTCTTCCCTCTCTCTTCCCTCCAGCCCACTGTGCCCCTCATGAACCAGATAATCCCACTGCCTTGCTCCCCTCTAATGCTAATGCCCATGATCTGAAGAGGGTCTGTCTAGACTGGCTCACTGACCAGTAGCCTATGATCCAGCTTTTGGATTACAAACATGAGCTAAACTAGTTCGACTTCTCTCTTAGGAAATGAGAATCAGGAAACAGAGACCGAATCGTAGACCCACTGAGGCAGAGGGCAAAGATTGTACCAAGAATGCTATAAGGTAGAGTCACATTTGGAGAGAAGGCTTTAAGTCAAAGTCACATGCTGGCTGGAATTATGAGACAGCAGAAAAAGTCGGACGTTAGGGGAAAAAAGTGGATCAGATGCAGAGAGAATAGAAACATCATGTGAGAAAGAGAACATGCAGCCCGTGAGGAAGATGACAGAGTTGCTTGCAAGATCTGCCTTTGTGCCCAAGGCTTGCCATTTCAAGGTCTCTTCATGTGTTTCTTTTCCAGTGGACCCTTTTGTTGAGTTAACTGGAGTAGGTCTCTGTTCCTTGCAGTTTAACAAGCCCAGCTGAAAGTCTCAACTGTTGCTTTCTCTTCTATATCTGCCTCCTGCCTATATCTTTTTGTCCTTCTAAGCCACCTTCTTTCTTTTTTCCTCTTTTCCTTCCCCCCATCTATTCCTTAGACATACTGCTAGGGTCCATCCCTATGGAAGACCCTAGAGAATCGAAGAAAAATAATACAGTGAGGTTTGTTTTTTGTTTTTTGTTTTTTTTTTTCGGTACGTGGGCCTCTCACTGTTGTGGCCTCTCCCATTGCAGAGCACAGGCTCCGGACGCGCAGGCTCAGCAGCCATGGCTCACGGGCCCAGCCGCTCCACGGCATGTGGGATCTTCCCGGACCGGGGCACAAACCCGTGTCCCCTGCATGGGCAGGCAGACTCTCAACCACTGTGCCACCAGGGAAGCCCTGAGTTTTTTTTTTAATAGAAGCTTTATTGAGATATAATTTACATACCATAAAATGTAATATTTCCAAGTGTAAAATTCAGTGGTTATTAGTATTTTCGCAGAGTTGTATAATCATCACCACTGTCCAGTTTGGGAACATTTTTATCACCCCACAAAGAAATCCCATACCCATTAACAGTCTTCCTCCTTTCCCTCCTCCCCCTAGTCCTAATCTGCCAATCTACTCTCTGTCTCTATTGATTTGCCTATTCTGATTTCTTGTAAATACAATATGTAGAAAATACAACAAATACATTATGTGACTAGCTTCTTTCGCTTACCGTAATGTTTTCAAGATCCACGCATGCTGTTGCATATATCAGCACTTCATTCCATTTTATCATCAAGTGACATTCCATTGTATGTATATACCACATTTGTTTATCCATTCATCAGTTAATGGACATGTGGGTTATTTCCGGCTTAGGGTAATCATTGTGTACAGGCATTTGTGTGGACATGTTTTCAGTTCTCTTGGGCACATATGAAGGAGTGGAATTGCTGGATCATATGGTATAATGCAGTGCTTTTTTTTTTTTTTTTTCGCGGTACGCGGGCCTCTCACTGTTGTGGCCTCTCCCGTTGCGGAGCACAGGCTCCGGACGCACAGGCTGAGTGGCCATGGCTCACGGGCCTAGCCGCTCCACGGCATGTGGGATCTTCCCAGACCGGGGCACGAACCCATGTCCCCTGCATTGGCAGGTGGACTCTCAACCACTGCGCCACCAGGGAAGCCCTCGCCACCAGGGAAGCCCATAATGCAGTGCATTTAATTGCCTTTTGCTCCCTTTTCCTTTCTATGATATATTGAGACCTTCAGGTTTTGCTACTGTCATTCTCTGTTCTTTTTATTTTCTTTGCATGTCACTGCTTTCAGTACACTTTTCCATTTTTCTCTTCTCATTTTTACTTTTCTGATTATTTGAATTCAGTTTTTAAAAATCATCCTTAAATCCTTTTACTGTGTTCCCTTTATCATTCCTTCCTTCTCTTTCCCTGTCTCTGATCGTGCTTGAGGAAAACCTGCTTCACCTAGAGGAAAGTAAGACTCATGTGAAATATAATCCCATGCAGGAGTTATACAGAGTAAGAACTCAGAAACATAAACAGAAGGACATATTCAAGGGTGAATAGATATAAGACTATAATAGCTTGTATTTAAATGACCATTGTGCTCATATTTTTATTCCTGTGTTTGACAAGTCTGACCAAAAAAACTGGATGTTGACCTGCAGCCTCTCCCTTCCATCCATCCAAACAAACTGCAAATATAATGTGACTCCCAGGTAATTGCTGCAGCCACTGCTGTAGGGGATGTCACCATCAGCAGCAGTAACCCTTTGCCTCGGGCACCATATGGACAGTGACAGGCAAATCACCCTGATGAGGTGAAGTGCTGTAAGTGGGTTGAGGGAGGCCTTTCACTTGTCCCAGCCCCACTGCTTCCCAGTAGGACGTGCCTCTGTCTTATTCTCGCAGTAAACTCAAGTTTGAAGCTGCGAAGCACCAATTTGGCTCAGGGAGATGACTCAGTGTTTTCTAAGTTTCTGACAGCTGACCAATTAAAAACCAGATGACACCGTTAACAAGCTCTAAATAAGCCAGGAGGTAGAGCAGTAGAAGGCACCAAAGCACCTACTATACGGCCATTCGCAGCGTGAGCTTGAGAGAAATTCAATGATAATGACATTGATGAAGATGATGCCGATGACCTCAGGGATGCTGAGCAGGATTCAGATCATTAACTGCAAGGCAGCAAGTTCTGTTTCTTCCAAATATTTCTAGTGGGCTTTCAATTTCCTCCATTTCAGTACTTTCTTTTGTCTTCACAATTCTGAAATTTCATGCAATTCCAGTTAATGATTTGAATCCTGCCCAACATACCTAAAGGATTCATCGTCATCTTCACCAGCATAGCTATCACAGTCACACTAAGCATGGCCATATATCAGATGAAGGAATGTGGCCGGTTTCACGTGTCACTTTAAAAGCATAGTTTCATCCGTTTTTATAGTCAAACCACAGAGCTTATACCACTACTAAGATGTTTGTTTATAAGCCCATTGTTTAGCCTTTCAGACTGTGAAAGGGAAGGCCATATAAAGTCATATTCCTGAAATTCATCAAGGTTACCATTTTGTCAAAGCCTTTGGAAATTTTTCAGGACTATGACAGAGAGGGGCCTGAATCTGAAATTGATCTGCATTGCCCTTTCCTTACAGTTCTGATAAATATTCAGGATGTCAGGTAATGCTTTGTGTCTGTAGTGGATGTGAACAGTACTGGTTTTTATTTTTATTTTCCTCCTCCTTATTAGCCAATATACCAAACCCCCTTCCAAATAAAGAGGTGGAGGCAATAATAATCAGGAATTTTTGCATCAGTGAGTGCATCTTTGTCTCTGCGTGATCAGACTTTAGCGCAAGAGGTCTGAGACAACAAGCATGGGGCTGCTGGACTTTCTGACTGAGTTGCTATAGAAAGTGCACATTCAGAAAGTTTTGGATAGCACAGCATGATGCAAATTGCTACCATACGCATCACTGACTGGGACCAGGCCAGTCTCAGCAGTGGTGGCGGGAGTGACATCACCAACGCTATGACTTGAACCACCCTCAGGGGAACGCAGCTGATGAACCAGTGATGGTGGTTAGCAACACACACAGACCCAGCAATGCACACCAGATGAGACCAATAGGGAAGCAGCTGCAGGGGTTCTTCGTTTCATTTCTCAAATTTTTTAGCTAACCCACATAAAAAATTTACTATAAGAGAAACTTGGGACATTCTGAGGCAATGATGGGAAGTGGCACTATGAGCAACCTTTTATTTTGTTCTTATCAGGGAAGAAATCAACAGAAATGAAAGCTTTCCTGGTATATGTGTTAATAGCTAACCATTCTGGTCACCAGTTCTGATGTATGGGTCTTTCCCCATATCAAAGCAATTCTCGAACACCAGCTGGGTGTCCTACAATTCAACTCAATTCTGACACTGTCTGCCTGGAGATAGCATCAGATGCCACAGGTTAAGGGCTCAGTCCTACAAGACTGCCCCCCTCCCCCATTTCAGATGCCAATCACAAGTCCAGGTTGTCACCTGTGCTTCTGACCAACCAGTTATAGATTGGAGATTCCAACCACCCCCTCCTTTGGGTTTGGTTAATTCACTAGAGCAGCTCATAGAACTGAGAGAAACATTTTACTTTACTAGATTATGAGTTTTATATAAAAAGATATAACAAATGGAAGAGACATAGGGCAACGTATGGGGAAAGAGTGCAGGGTTTCCATCCTCTCTGAGTCAGCCACTCTCCACACATCGCCACATGTTCACCAACATGAAAGCTCTCCAGATCCTTTCTTTTTGTTTTTTGTTTTTTTGTTTGAAGGCTTCATTATATAGGCATGATTGATTAAACCACTGGCCATTGGTGATTGAAATTAATTTCCAGCCCCTCTCCCCTCCCCAGAAGTCTGTGGTTTATGTACTTATTATATTTTTCCCCACTAATGTGCACATTCATGCAAACAGGGAGCTAACTGGGTGAACGCTATGAGGAAAAGCCATAGGGAACAGCAGAGGGAACGGCATTTGGGAATTCCTGAGAAAGCAGAGAGCTTGGTGTGCTGAGCAACTGAGAGCAGTGTGGCATTACCATTTATCTGGAACCGCAGATGCCTCCCACTCTGAAAACTGAAGCAAGGAGTTGGACAAAAGAATGAAAACACCATTAGGAAAAATAGTCCCCAGTGTGCAAAATAGCCCAGATGTACTAAGGAAGTGTATGAATTGAGAAGGGAGAAATCGACTTCCACTGCTTTGCAAGCCACACAAAGAAACATGTTCTCATTAAATTTCATGATAATCATTTGTTTTCCATTTTCTTGATAAGGTCAAATGAAAAACACCTGCCTTTACAAAATTCAGTGAGAGAAAGTTGTAAGGAGAGAAGTGAAGCTGTTTTAGCATGAGCCAGCAAATTCTACACTCCACACCTTCACAGTCTTTGCTGCTGTCAGGCACTTGTTAAGCTTAAAATGTCATTGTGATAAAAATTAACAAAAACATGTCACAGACGAATTATAATCCTTTTACTTAACACATTATTCTCTGGATGCACTGTTTGTTGTACCAGTGTTATTGAGTATGTCAGTTAAAACAGGAAATCACCCAAAAAACAAAATACAGGCTTATCTCAAACATTTTAACACTCATTTGCCATTTGTTCTGATATAAAGCTGAGATCAGGGACCTGAACATTGGTTTTCTTTCAGAAATCACATGCAAAATGCATCACTAATTTTTCTGTAGGAGAAACTTAAACATATTTATGGAGAAATATGATGCAAATCACTTCTAGATTCCTAGCATCAGGATCCCCTCCCCACAATGTTCATAGTTGTCTCTACCATACCTAATCCACTGCATTTCCTCTATAGCTACTCTGTTAAGTATTTCCAACACTTTCAACTTAGTTTACATTGAAATAAGAAGTTTCTTCTCAACCTCATATGTTATTGGTTTACATAAATTTGAACTAAATTTTATCATTACAATAGCCATTACAACTTGCTTAAATAGGCTTGGGAACAAACGTAACCAGCTTCATGAAGCACACATCTTAACTGGTAGGAGAAGAAGGGTAAAGATGTGTTAAAGGAACTTCTTTAAGCTGAAAAGAAATAGCACTGACTAATGAAAAGAAAACATACAAAAGTAAAAATATTTCTGGAAAGCGTAAATATATAATAAAGGTAGTGGATCAATCACTTATAAAGCAAGTATGAAGGTTAAAAGACAAAAGTAGTAAAATTAACTAAAGTTACAATAAATTAGTTAAGGGATTCATAAAACAAAAAGATGTACAATGTGTCATCGAAAGTATAAAAAGCAGAATGGGGGAGTAAAATGATAAAGCGTTGTAGGGCTGCTTTAGTGGCAGTGAACTGCTTTAGCTCTTGCTTATCTGAAAAACTCTTAACCTCTCCTTCAATTCTGAATGATAACCTTGCTAGGTAGAGAATTATTGGTTGGAAGTTTTTTCCATTCAGTGCTTTGAATATGTCATGCCCTTCCTTCCAACCTGTAAGGTTTCTGCTGAAAAATTTGTTGATAGCCTTCTGAGGTTTCCCTGGTAGGTAACAAGTTGTTTTTCTCTTGCTGCTTTTAGGATTCTCTCTTTATCCTTAAATTTTACCATTTTCATTATAATGTGTCTTGGTATGTATCTCTTTGAGTTCATCTTATTCTGTCTGGGCTTCCTGGACCTAACTGTTTCATACCCCAGATTAGGGAAGTTTTCAGACACTATTTCTTCAAATAATTTTTCTGACCCTTACTCTCTCTCTCCTCCTTCTGGGGGATCCCTATGATATGAATGTTTTTCCACTTGATGTTGTCCCCAAATTCCCTTAAGTCATATTCACTTTTCTTAATTTTTTTTTTTTTCTTTTTGGTGCTCTGTCCGGGTGAGTTTTATTGCCCTGTCTTCCAGTTCACTGATTTGTTCTTCTGCCTCATCCAATCTGCTGTTGAACCCCTCTGGTGTGTTTTTCAGTTCAATTAAAACTTCTGTTTGGTATTTTCTTTGTTACAGTTCCCACTATATTCGTCCATTCTTCTCCTGAGTTCAGCGAGCATCTTTATGACTATGACTTTTAACTCTTCATCAGGTAGATGGCTTAACTCTGTTTTGTTTATCCCTTTTTCTGAAGTTTTGTCATGTTCTCTGGATGGAAACATAGTTCCTCTGTCTCTTCATCTTGCCTAATTTTGTGTTTGTTTCTATGGATTAGGTAAATCAGCTACTCTTCCCATTTTTGAAGAAGTGCCCTTATATAAGAGAGGTCCTGTGGGGCTCCAAAGCACAGTCCTACCTGGCCACCATAGCCAAGCACTTAAGGGGCCTTCCCTATGTGGGCTGTGTGGGCCCTCCTGCTGTGGTGAGGGTGTGGTAGCTGCTGGGTTCTGATGGGCAGGACTGGCCCCCAGAATAGCTGTGAGACCTGGCCTTGGTGGCTGCCAGGCACTGGTGGGTGGAGTTACCACCCAGCAGGTTGTGAGGCCTAGCTGAGATGCAGGCATGTACAGGGTTCTCAGCAGGGCTCACCGCCTGGCACTAACAGGTTAGATGGAGATTTCCAAAATGTTGCTCACCAGTGCTGGTATTAGCAAGGTAGCCTACAATCACAAAAATGACTTCCTCTGGTGTCTCAGGGCCCAGGAGCATCCCTGCTGGTTCCTGCCTCTCCAGCAGGTGTTTCAAGAGTAGTAAATGGATCCCCTTCACCTATGGTCCATGCACTTTCAATGTGATGTTTTTGTGCTGCTTTTCAGGTCAGGTGAGTTTGCACATGAGCCCTTTAAGAGTGGGTTTTTTTTGTTCCCTGTGGTTCCATAGTTTTCCTGTATGTGTTCCCTGTTGATTTTCAAAGCCAGGTATTTGGGGGACTCATCTCTCCTGTGCAAGATCTATGCTTTGGGGTGCCTGATGTGGAGCTCAAATCCCTTGCTCCTCAGGAAAATTAACTATACCTTTGTGATTGTTCCCAATTGTGGATCGCCGTACCTGGGATGTCATTTTTTTCCTTGGTGTGGCCATATCTCTGTTTCTCCTACCCACCTGTGTCCTTTTACCCTTTGTTGTGGAGACTCTGTTCATCCAGTTTTCAGGTCTTTTTCAGAGAGAATTATTCCATATGTAGTTGTAGATTTGCTGTGTCCCTGGGAGGAGGTGCGTTCAAGGTCTTCCTCTGCCACCATCTTGAACCCCTCATCACATTATGCTTATTTTAGTAGGTCTTCTTTCCTCAATTATTTTAGAGAACTGGGTAGAATACTGAAAAAAGAGGACGAACAAAGCAAAATATTAAGTGATGGCTGTGACCTCTTTCAAAGACATCATTAATTTAATACCCAGATTTCTTTAACAATGATAGAAAATGTCATCTATTGCATTTACATTTTCATAATAGATAAATAATGCAAATTCATTGTAAATAATTCCAACAATACAGAAAAGTGTAAGAGATAAAGTAAAAGCACTAAAATCCCCCAACCCACTGACAACTACCATTAACATTAATTTATATATAGTGTTCTGCATGCATAAATAAGATTTTGATGGTGTACTGACTTCTTTCTCTGTAAATAACTCTGTACTCAGATTGTCACCTTTGCAAAGGAGTATGATGAATATAGACGTGCCATCAGGTACAATCTCCTGATGGTCTTTCAGGGACTCCTTTCCACAAATCCAACTGAAAGTAAAATAAATACTATGATACAAATATAACGATGTCCTGTTACGAACATCTTGGCATTGAGATGTAGCCTGCCTCATATTTTTTCTCTTGGTGCATATATGTGTACGTCCTAAATAAAATGGTATCTTTTTACCCCCTCCATAGAACTGGTAAGTATTTAATTAAATTGAATTCCATTGATTTATTGCAGTGAACTGCATTGAGTTGAATTAAAGAGAGCCATATGGGAATTGTTGAGCAGTTGTTAAAACATGTCTCTACTCTTGTGGCAACATGGTGCCTTCAGTGTCATGATTTTAACAACAAAATAAAAAGACTTCTAATCTTTTAAGATAGCAAAATCTCTTAAAGTCCCATCCCAGTGAAAAAGGTACTATTCTATTAAAAATGTCCAAAAATAAATAAATTACACCACCACAACTCTCAGTTGTTGAATGAATCAGAGAAAAAGAATTTTTTTTAATTGTCTTGATAGGTATACGTGTTATTTTTATTCTCAGGATTATCACTCCTTCAAACCTTAATCTATTTTCAAAATCCTATCCCTTCGAGGAATAGAACCACTGCTAAAAAGTCTTTTAAATACCAAAATCTACCGTTAGAAGCCAGGAAATGTGGAATTAAATAGTCCAGTTGTTTAGCCTATTACTACTCCTCATTGATGGGCCACTGTGGGTCACTTGATAGGGAGGTGCTCTAGAATTCTGGCTCTTTGAGAAAGTACCAAGAGGACGTCATCACTCCTTCTGCAATAAGAGGTTCACCTGTGCCTAATAATTGCTACTAATAATCCCTAAGGTGTATTCTTTATCCAGCTAGGAGATATTAAAACTACTTTTCACTGGTTTGGCATTTTTTTTCCTTGTCTAGTTAAACACCAGAGCTCTTTAGTACATGTCATGATCAAGCCACTGGAATGGGCCCCTGAAAGGGGTGTACACATGAAGAGCACCCTAATAATCTTCAGAAATAAGCAGGCATCCAACATGACAGGGGAGGAAGAGGTGTATCCTATCTGAAAAGCAATTCCACTAAATGGAATGGGGCCTGGGAGAACAAAAAGATAAATTAGAGCCCTTTCATCTACAGAATCAAGATAAACAAAAGCAGTGGAGAAAACTTAAACCCCTATGGCTGGTAACTGGCCGCCATCTGGCTTCCATAAATCCTTGGAAGTGGAGAAAGCATTTCAGGTGCTAAATGAGACAAGGGTTACAGCCCGTATGTTGAAATCAGTGCATTTACAAATAACCATACTGTTAATTACAGTTATTTGCAAATGGCGGCAACAACAGCTATTGCTTCCCAGTAATCATTCTCCAGTTATTTAGTAACAGAATCCTGACTTTATCTGAGTGCATCTAAGAACGCAGATAGAGGGCTCTGTTTTTCTGCCACCCTTTCAGTTAGATGTGACCATGTGATGAAGTTCTGGCCAATGATACAAAACCAGAGTGTTATATAGTATTTACAGAAAGTTTCCTTACAAGGCAAGGACTAAACCTTTCTTTCTTTTTTTTTTTTTTGGTCTTTCCTCATCCTGCTATACAGAATATAAAAATGTAAACCCCCTCATAAGGAAAATGGAGCAGAAAACTAGAAGGAACCATGCCAGTCCTTGACTCACTACCTCCAGATTTACTTTACTTAAAAAGAGAATTAAACTTTGGTATTGTTTAAGCCACTGTCCTTTGAGAGCTCACTATTATTTGCTGCTGAAAGTAATCCCAGCTAATACAGATTTACAGAATGCCCAAACGTGCTGGCAGTGCAGAAGAATGGGCCAAGGTTGTTTACACAGGTTAATGGAAATGACTTCAACCTAAATGCCCTAGTAAGCAAAAGGGTAAGGAGGTACCAATGGGACATGGGGAGCCATGCCCAAAGGCCAGGGAGACAATCACTGTATTCACCCCGTACTGGGCCTGAACGTAGCCTCATAAAACTTCTCAATTCAGTGAAGATTCAGGTCACTACTACCAATTTTTGACCTGGACATAGGCCGAGAGAAACATATTAAATGAAGGCTCTCCAGCAGTTTTTCTCAACTTTTAATTTGATACCACTTCTGGTACACATAAAAAGCTCTAAGCCCTCACCCTTGAGATGATACATCCCTGAAGGGTTATTACCCCCCAGCACACTCCATGCCTGTTGAGAATATCTAGAACAGAGCTCCCATGGTCTGTCTGGGTGCTGCCAGAGGTACTCATTAGGGGGGTTTGTTCTTCGTGTATAAAGCAGTTCTCAACTTCTTTTTTTTTTTTCTGCTTCAAGAAATAGAACAGATGATATTCACAATGTGAAACACCCATGGGCATGCCCAGAGTGAAAAGAAATTCCCAGCTTGTTCACTGTAACTCCATCATCTTCTATCCCACTGAAGAAAGTATATACGAATGGGGATAAGAACGATATTATTACAAACCATATAATAATTGACAACTTTGAATTTCCTTTTATATAAAAAGATATTAAGTCATATCAAATTTTCACAAATAACTAGTCTCAGTTAAAGATCATTTGTAACAACTCTCATGAAGACAGCTTCAACATGCTGCAGCACCTCTGAGAAAGTCACTCATTTATAAAACTCTTCTCTTGCTATAATCGTACTGAAGACTCCAGACTCTCCTCAGTGATTTCCAAGCTGGAGACAGGCTTCCAATACAGAAAACCATTCACCAGGTAAATAGCTGAGAAAGCTTCCCATGCAAATGAGTTCTGAATAAAAACCTCCTTAATGATAATAATGAGGATGCTGATAAAAGCCAATTATTCGAAGCTTCATAATTTGTATATTAACTAAACATCCTCATAATTAAGAAAGTTAGCCTAGGGAAATACCATTCATTAAAGGCTCTAGTGTATTTTGCTTTTGAATTTTCTGCTCTAAAATATTCCCATGGAATGAAGACGCAGACCTACTAGAGAATGGACTTGCGGACACGGGGAGGGGGAAGGGTAAGCTGGGACGAAGTGAGAGTGGCATGGACATGTATACACTACTAAGTGTAAAATAGCTAGCTAGTGGGAAGCAGCCACATAGCACAGGGAGATCAGCTCGGTGCTTTATGACCAGCTAGAAGGGTGGGATAGGAAGGGTGGGAGGGAGACGCAAGAGGGAGGAGATATGGGGATATATATATATGTATAGCTGATTCACTTTGTTATAAAGCAGAAACTAACACACCATTGTAAAGCAGTTATACTCCAATAAAGATGTTAAAAAAAAGAATGGATGGGAAGAGAGATGAGCTGTTACGTAATTTTTTCCCTTTGAGATTTGACCAAAATGTTAATCATGATTCAAGTCCCCTTGGATACACTTGTACTGCTTTGGTACACGTATCTTGACAATGAATAAATGTAAATTTGAGCCAAAAAAATAATAATAATAAAATTTTTTTGAAATAAAATATTCCCATGAGTAGGAAGTAAGCTTGTCTGTAAGTAACAGGAAGCTGAAAGGAGAGTGCTTAAACAAATTGATGGCATGATTACCACTATTGTCATTATTTTAATATAACCGGAAGTCTGGAAGTAAGCTGTCAAGAGCTGACATTGTGGCCCCAGTCAGCCAATAGGGATCCAGGGTCTTTTCTATTTCTGTTCAGCACATCCTCACGGAGAGCCCTCAAAGGGTGCCAAGATGGCTGCTCCACCCCAACTTCACACCCCATTTCCAGCAAGAAGGGGAAAGCCAAGGCCAGCCACCAGCTGAGTCAGCTTCCTTTCTAAAGCGTTTTTGCTTAGAAGCTCTACCCAGCAATCCCCACTTACATACTCGTGACCCAAACCATCACGTGGCCACCTTTAGCTACAAAGTGAAGAGGGGTGAAAAGTAGTGACAGTGATGGTAAGGAGGGTGGTGAAGAAAGCCTGATGAGAACAGTTTTCAACAGGACAGATTTTTTTTTGGGGGGGGTGAGCATGGATTTTTATTTTTATATGCAAACTTATAAACATCACTAAGAAGGGGTAAAACATTTTCAGCATCTCCATTGTATCCCCTTTTCCAGTGTATATTCATCCACAAAGGTAACAGCTACTTTGACCAATGGATTTGTTTTCCTTTTTGATATTATAAAAATAGGAATCAATAGTATATTCTCTTTTGTATCTGGTGTCTATCACTCCATATTTTGTCTGTGAGTGTTGTCCATGTTATTGGATATGTCAGGAGTTCATTCTTCTCGTTGTTGTTTCATATTCATTATATGAATAGGCTACAACGTATTTATTCTATTGTTGGTGGTTATTTCATTGTTTCCAATATTTGGCTTTTCTGCATGAAGTTGCTGTGAACATACTTGTATGTATCATTTGGTGAACAACTGCATTCATTTTTCTTGAGTACATACCTAGAAGTGGAATTACTGGGTGATAGATTAGGTAAATGTACAGGTGTATGGTACAGTTTTCCAGTGTAGCTGAACCAATTTAAATTCCCACAAGCAACATATGAGTGCTCCATTATTCCACATCCTCAACAACACTTGAGATTATTTTAGCCTCCTGGTAGGTAACTTTGACATTCCTGAGTAAATTATTATGGTTTAATTTGCATTTTCTTGATTAATAATGACGTTGGGCACCTTTTCATGTACATATTTGTCATCTAGACTGCCTTTTTAGGAAGTATCTGTTCCTTTGCCCACTTTTTATATTGGATTGTCAATCTTTTTTGTTATTGATTTGTAGGAGTTCTTTATAAATTCTGGATACAAGCCCTTTGTTAGATACATATTTTGTGAATACATTTTCCTATCTGTCACTTGCCTGTTCACTTTTTTTTTTGAGAAGACGGAGGGATTTATTTCAAATGAAAGAACAAGGGAAAACACCTGAAAAAAACAACTAATAAACAGAAATAGATAGTTTACCAGAAAAAGAGTTCAAAGCATTACTACCAAGAATGCTAATTGGATTACAGAAAAGAATACATGAACACAGTGAGAATTTATTTTTTATGCTGACATTAAGATACATTTTAATTTAAAAATTTGAATACACAGGATTCAAAGAGGGTTGAAATATAAGTGTTCTTTCTCACCAATGGCCTTTTTTTTTTAAAAGTTTTTACTTCCCTTCAATGATGATAATAGCTACTCTTTTTTTAAATTATTAATTAATTTATTTATTTTGGCTGCGTTGGGTCTTCGTTTCTATGTGAGGGCTTTCTCTAGTTGCAGCAAGCAGGGGCCACTCTTCATCGCAGTGCGCGGGCCTCTCACTATCGCGGCCTCTCTTGTTGCGGAGCACAGTCTCCAGATGCACAGGCTCAGTAGTTGTGGCTCACGGGCCGAGTTGCTCCGCGGCATGTGGGATCTTCCCAGACCAGGGCTTGAACTCGTGTCCCCTTCATTAGCAGGCAGATTCTCAACCACTGCACCACCAGGGAAGCCCCACCGATGGCCTTTTGTACTATCTTTTGAAGATGCCTCCAAAAGCTGTTGCCTCATTTGCTTGCAAAATCTCCTACCCGAGCACATCATAATTTCAGTGAATTTATATCCCAGGCTGGATTCTTCATTGAAGAAGCCTATGATCACATTGTTAGAATTTTTAATGTTAGCTACATCACTAGCGATATTTAATGATGTGGGAACTATTATCTCTAATATACTACTACACACCGAGATGATGTAATTTTTTTTTGGATGACTTGAATAATATATATATATATATATACATTTTTTTTATGCAGCAGGTTCTTATTAGTCATCAATTTTATACACATCAGTGTATACATGTCAATCCCAATTGCCCAATTCATCACACCACCACCACCACCCTGCACTGTTTTCCCCCCTTTGTGTCCATACGTGTGTTCTCTACATCTGTGTCTCAATATCTGCTCTGCAAACTGGTTCATCTGTACCATTTTTCTAGGTTCCACATATATGCGTTAATATACGATATCTGTTTTCCTCTTTCTGACTTGCTTCACTCTGTATGACAGTCTCTAGATCCACCCACGTCTCAACAAATGACCCAATTTCGTTCCTTTTTATGGCTGAGTAATATTCCATTGTATATATGTACCAAATCTTCTTTATCCATTCATCTGTTAATGGGCATTTAGGTTGCTTCCATGTCCTGGCTATTGTAAATAGAGCTGCAATAAACATTGGGGTGCATGTGTCTTTTTGAATTATGGTTTTCTCTGGGTATATGCCCAGTAGTGGGATTGCTGGGTCATATGGTAATTCTATTTTTAGTTTTTTAAGGAACCTTCATACTGTTCTCCATAGTGGCTGTATCAATTTACATTCCCACCAACAGTGCAAGAGGGTCCCCTTTTCTCCACACCCTCTCCAGCATTTGTTGTTTGTAGATTTTCTGATGATGCCCAATCTAACTGGTGTGAGGTGATACCTCGTTGCAGTTTTGATTTGCATTTCTCTAATACTTAGTGATGTTGAGCAGCTTTTCATGTGCTTCTTGGCCACCTGTATGTCTTCTTTGGAGAAATGTCTATTTAGGTCTTCTGCCCATTCTTGGATTGGGTTGTTTGTTTTTTTAATATTAAGCTGCATGAGCTGTTTATATATTTTGGAGATTAATCCTTCGTCCGTTGATTCATTTGCAAATATTTTCTCCCATTCTGAGGGTTGTCTTTTCATCTTGTTTATGGTTTCCTTTGCTGTGCAAAAGCTGACAGGACAGATTTTTTTTCCCCAAACAAAATCCGGGTTCTACTAGGAAGGAAGGTGGAAACATTGAACTTAGGTAAGCAACCGGCATCGCCAGTTATAGCCAAGCACTCAGAAAGGTAAAGGAAGATCATAATTGAGGAATTCCAAAAGCCTCTTTAAAAAAAATTGATGGGGACTTCCCTGGTGGTGCAGCAGTTAAGAATCTGCCTGCCAACGCAGGGGACACAGGCTTGAGCCCTGGTCCGGGAAGATCCCACATGCCGCGGAGCAACTAAGGCCCAAGCGCCACAACTACCAAGCCTGCGCTCTAGAGCCTGCGAGCCACAACTACTGAGCCTGCATGCCACAACTACTGAAGCCTGCGCACTTAGAGCCCGTGCTCCACAACAAGAGAAGCCACCGCAATGAGAAGCCCGCACACTGCAACGAAGAGTAGCCCCACTCACCGCAATGAGAAAGCCCACACACAGCAACAAAGACCCACTGCAGCCATAATTAATTAATTAATTAACTTGTAAAAAAGTTTTTAAAAAATTGATGTTTGTGTCTACCTATAGAAGCCATCAAAATCATACATGGGAGACTTCCCTGGTGGTGCAGTGGTTGAGAATCCATCTGCTAATGCAGGGGACACAGGTTTGAGCCCTGGCCTGGGAGGATTCCCACATGCCGTGGAGCAACTAAGCCCATGTGCCACAACTACTGAGCCTGTGCTCTGGAACCTGCGAGCTACAGCTACTGAAGCCCGTGTGCCTAGAGCCGGTGCTCTGCAATAAGAGAAGCCACCACAGTGAGAAGCCTGCACACCGCAGTGAAGAGTAGCCTCCACTCGCTGCAACTAGAGAAAGCCTGCATGCTGCAACGAAGACCCAACGCAGCCAAAAATTAATTACTTAAAAATACATTTAAAAAAAATTATACATGGAAGACAACCCATAACATTTGGATACATACCTGTTTCACTTTGAAACCAGAGCATAAAGTTGGAATCTATGCCTGTCTGGAAATGCCCACAGACCCAGAGAAGATGACCGTAAAGAAGTTCAACTGTCTTTAGCAATGTAACAAATGTGAGGAATATTGTATTTCTTTTAGTAAAAGAGGAAGGAAGACTGAAATGTAATTCTTACTAATTGAACCTTTGTTTTTCATTTATCCTTAAAGCATCCTTGTTTTTACTTAGACGTCTGTTTTCTCCTTTTTATGATTAAAAAAATTCTGAAAAGGTGGCATAATCATGTTTCTTAATACTTTTTCCTAACCTACTCTGTTCTGATCAGTCGGCCCTTCTTTTTTGGTACGTGGGCCTCTCACTGCCGCGGCGTCTGCCGTTGCGGAGCACAGGCTCCGGACGCGCAGGCCCAGCGGCCATGGCTCACGGGCCCAGCTGCTCTGCGGCATGTGGGATCCTCCCGGACCGGGGCACGAACCCGGGTCCCCTGCATCGGCAGGCGGACTCCCAACCACTGCGCCACCAGGGAAGCCCAGTTGGCCCTTCTTTACAAGTCAAACGGTACAGGTTTTTATTTGTTAGTAGTGGAAACCAGCTTGACATCTGACAATCAGGCTCAGTCCTTTCCACTCTACACGTCAGTAACAACTGGAACAGTTCTGGAATTAGCGCTTCACTGTCAGTTTTGTTAATGATGTTTGAGGCAAAGAGGAACACAACCTTCTCTTCTGGGGATATGATATACTGACTCTGCAGAGCTGACAAAAGTAAAATGTTGGTTTCATGCCAAATTCACCGTTCAGGTATGTCATAAGTTCTCAACATCTGAAGAAAGAATTAATAGAGCTTAACCCTATATTAGCAAATTGTGAAAAGCTGAATTTAAAAGTTAGCTTAAGAGATCTTTTAAAATTATTTTTTAAATAAATTTATTTATTTATTTTTGGCTGCATTGGATCTTCGTTGCTGCACGCAGGCTTTTCTCTACTTGCAGCAGGAGCTACTCTTTGTTGCAGTGCGTGGGCTTCTCACTGCGGTGGCTTTATTGCGGACCAGGGCTCGAACCCATGTCCCCTGCATTGGCAGGCTAATTCTCAACCACTGCACCACCAGGGAAGTCCCGTTTCCCATGTATTTTTAAATAGGAAAGCTGAGTTCTGGTGTTTATTTCATATGTGGGAGGAAAAAAAACACTTCAGAAATATTCAGAAAAAAAATTCAGTCTAGTGGGTAGCAGAGCAAGAGCAGAGGATGGTAGAAAGGATGGACTCATCTCTGTGACTTCCCAGCTTTGTGAGCAAATGACCTAATGAGAGACATTTTAGCTGTAGTTTCCTCATCTGTAGAATAAAAGCCTCTAATTATGCGATTAAGTCTCCATTTCATTTCTATAATTCCTTGGTTTAATGTGTCTAATCAACTCAGGACTTCTCACCAAAGCTTACGTGATAGTTCGTGATGCTCCAGGGCTTGATCCAAAGTTCGAGGCTTTTGTTGGCTTTTAAGTTTACTTATAAGCTCTGAAACTTCGTTTCCCACTTGTAGGGAAGGAGAAACAAGACATTCATATGAAAAGCAATTGGCATTTTTCAGAAGAAGGAGTTAAGAGAAAAATGAGTGTTCCAGGGCATAATCCTTGTGGGTTATATTCTTTCTGAAAAGAAAAATGTATTCACTTGTAATATCACTGTAAGTGTTGTGAGAATTTGCAGCGTATTATAGTGTTATTTTTCAAAATTGTCCACTGATGTGCTCTTCTTAAAGTACAGTTTAAAAGAATCTCAACAAATCTGTTAACCAAGTGAGGTTTTTTCCAATTACATTTTATTCAAACAGGGTTGTGTGCATGTGTGCCAGGGTGAATGTTTTCCTCTATATTGTGTGGTGAACATCTTCATCTCTTTCCCCCAATTTGGTTCACGGCTGAGAGTCGAATTACCACTTTGGATGACTCCTTGGTTCAAATAAGCTACATAATTGCAAACTTTCCACTTCGTTTTCTGTTGAGTGAACACAGAGCTTGTGTTAAGGCTATGGTTTTGCAATCAGACGGAGCCCACTCTCCCATCCTGGCACAGAGGCCGCCGACCCCCTGCCTCCTGGGCCTGGCGGAGCACCAGGACCAGCAGAAGAGGCTGGCGGTGGTAAAACAGATTCAGGCAGTTGCTTTTCTCAGGGTTGCGAGATGTGGCAAATTGCTGGGCTGTAGGCCTTTCCATTCTGTGATTGGTTAGCGCTCTGACGGGAAGCATGTAGGAGGCATCTGATTGGAACAGAAAGTTAACCTTTATGCTGGATACTTTATTTCTGATCTACATACACAGTGCTACCTCTTGCTCCTCTTCTATTCCTGTGAAATTCAAGCCTGCAGACTGCTTGCCTGCATGCCCAGCCATTGAGTCTCTGCCTAGTGATATCTCTATGTGCCTCAGTGATATCTCTGTGTGCCTCCGTTTCCTCATCTGTAAAATGGGCGTTACACAGAGCAGCTAGGCCCATGAGCCATGGCCGCAGAGCCTGCACGTCCGGAGCCTGTGCTCCGCAACGGGAGAGGCCACAGCAGTGAGAGGCCCGCGTACTGCAAAAAATAAATAAATAAAAATAAATAAAAATAAAATAAATATAAATAAATTTTTTAAAAAATGGGTGTTACAAAATACTACCCCTTAAGTGGGCTGCCAGGATTAAATGAATTAATACAGTCCAGATGCTAAGATCTGTGCCTGGCACATGCTGAGCTCTGGGCATATGTGAATGAGTAGTATTATTATTCCCTACCTTGGGCTCTGGCCCCTGACCACCTCCACAATTTATCTCACTGCTTTGATTTTTGCATGGAACCCGCATGTGTGTTCTGATTCTGGGTCTCTTCTGTGACTCCAGGCCCTTGCAGCTTGCCTCATGCTTTGGGGCACTTATGCCTGCGTCTGCCCCATTTCCAGACCTTTCTTATCACACTCTCCCAGGCCTCTACCCTGCTTCCATGACCAGCTGCCCTACACGGTTCCAACATTAACAATATTCAAGGTTTGGTCTTGATGAAAAGCTCTCTTTTTAGTGCCTGACCTGAGGGGAGATTGGCAGGGGCACATGTGGCTTGGATGTTGTCTGCTGGATAACCTTCTAATCTGATGAAAAACGAGGATGTTGGAGCCCTGTACCAGCCCTTACACCCATCTCCCCTCAGGTCCTCCTGGATAATGAACGTGGGGTTGAAGCCGTGTCTCTTGTCCTGAATCACACGGGATGTCAGTAACAGAGCCAGGAATCGGGGCCAGCTCTCGGCTTTCCCATGGTTAGATTCTACCCACTCGACTGTAATGCCAAAAAAAAAAAAAAAAGATACCACAGGCATTTCATCAACCTGTCTCTTCTGTCAAATTGCGTTATTCTCAAATTGTGTAAGCCTTATGTAAACAATATCACGTCACACATGGGGTTCCATAAGTACATTTTCTGCGTGTTTCTCACATAGCAGGTTTTCTGTGGATGGGTATATAAAAAGTGCCAAGATTTCAAACTTAAGAAAACACTCAAAGGGCAGCCGTCCAGCAGCATTAGAGTCATTTTTTGCCCCAAGGCACAGAAGCATAAGTTCTCCGCAGCTGGGCTGTCATAGGTGGTACTCATTACCCCGCACTTAGAGCCAGATTGGGTCCTGCTCTGCTGATTCACTGAGACCCAACAGCTGATGGATTTGAGTGATTTTTGAGGCACATTCTTTTATACTTTCTGGCTGCATTTTTCTTCTTTTTGTCACTCTTCTGCTCCCTTACTCTCTCATTCACCACTAATAACCATTAGCTCTCTCCTCTCCATCCCCTCCCCCATCCCCCTTCTCTCTCTTAAATATCCTATAATACTGCGAGTTCACACATGTTTATTTGAAGTTATCATGTCTAGGGAAGGAGAGTATCTTTTAAAACTCCCTTAAAGCACCCAAATTCATTACATAAAAATGGTCCTCCTATCTTTCTGATTTGTGTTTATAAGGTTGCTGAATTTTTATTGTATTTTGTGTAAAAGATGGAGTTTCCTCCTACTAGTTACTAGCTACAAGTTATTAAATTAACTTTCACGATAATAAAATGAAAGCATTTAATTGATTGTTAAATAATTTAAAGCTGGCTCACTAAGGTAGATTGCCACAATTTAATATGTTGTACCATAAAATGAAGATGCTAAAACTCTGACAAAGAACAGCTTTGGAATTCAACAGCAGGTATTATAATTTATATATATGATGCTAATTAAGACATTATGTTAAGAAAACAGACTTTCGTGCCTCCAATCCTTTCTCTATCCAATCTATCTCACCCACAGTTGCCAGCTTAATCTTCAGAAACACCGCTTTATAAGCATTACGTTCCTTTCGGAAATCTTCCGTGGCTTAACAGTAATTTAGAGCATTGGTTCTCTACCCGGAGGGAGGGCTTGTTAAAGCAGATTGTTGGGACCCTCCCCAGAGTTTCAGATCTGGTAGGACTGGGATGGGGCCTGAGAGCTTACATATATAACCTGCTGGTCTAGAGCTCAAGCTTTGACAACCACTGACATTAAAACTCAGATTTTAGGGCTTCCCTGGTGGCGCAGTGGTTGAGAGTCCGTCTGCCAATACAGGGGACATGGATTCATGCCCCGGTCCGGGAGGATCCCATATGCCGCGGAGCGGCTGGGCCCGTGAGCCATGGCCGCTGAGCCTGTGCGTCCGGAGCCTATGCTCTGCAACGGGAGAGGCCACAGCAGTGAGAGGCCCGCAGAAACTCAGATTTTTTTTATTATTATTGTTAAAAATTATTTATCTATTTTTTCCACACCAATGGGGCTTTTTTTTCATTGAAGTATAGTTGATTTACAATATCATGTTAGTTTCAGGTGTACAGCATAGTGATTCAGATATATATATACTCTTTTTCAGATTCTTTTCCCTTATAGGTTATTACAAAATATTGATTATATTTCCCTGTACTATACAATAGGTCCTTGTTGGTCATCTATTTTATATATAGTAGTGTGTATATGTTCATCTTAAACTTATCATTTTTTTCAATAAATTTATTTATTTATTTATTTTTGGCTGCATTGGGTCTTCGCTGCTGCAAGCAGGCTTTCTCTAGTTGCGGCGAACAGGGGCTACTCATCGTTGCAGTGCATGGGCTTATTGCAGTGGCTTCTCTTGTTGCAGAGCATGGACTCTAGGCACGTGGGGCACAGGAGTTGTGGCTTGCAGGCTCTAGAGCGCAGGCTCAGTAGTTGTGGTGCACGGGCTTAGTCGCTCCGTGGCATGTGGGATCTTCCCGGACCAGGGATCGAACCCGTGTCCCCTGAAATGGCAGGCGGATTCTTAGCCATTGGACCACCAGGGAAGTCCCTTAAACTCCTAATTTAAAACTCAGATTTTAGTATGACTTTCAAAGCCTTTTCTTATAGTAATGTGACCTTTATTTAACTCTTCAAAGGGTCATCCATGAATCTCCTTCACAGGAACCTTCTATTTTATTGGAACTTTTCTATTTGTTATTTCCAAAATTGATGCTCCCATCTGTATTGAAATGGTTTCTGCTGCTTATAACAGGTGCCTACCCTAGCCATAAAACAATTCCACCATTTCTGTGAAATCTCCACATCACACCGGATTTAAGGATTTCTTCGATCTCTGATTATAGTAAGCGTTGGTTTTTCTCTGCTGTGTTTTGCCCACAATGCAAATTACCTTGTATTACTACTTATTTGTCCATAAATGCAATCAAATAAAGTAATTTGCTGTGTGATACAACCAAAAAGTTTGAAGATCTTAGATGAGGTGCATATAACAAAACCAAAATTAACTGTTATTTAATTTTTAATTTTTTTAAAAATAATCATGATAACGGTCAGTCACCAAGCAGTCCTCCTCGTAGAAGCAAATCAGTGATGTGGTGATCCCACAAAGCTCTCTCCATATGCTTAGCAAAGATCTTTTACCAGTCCATTAATATAGACATATGATTTTTTTTCTCATAATATGACTGAAACGTAAAACTGATTTCCACAAGCCTTACATAAATCAATCACATTGTGGTTTTGATGGGTAGATTACTTCAACTTCATGTCCCAGTTCTGCTGTGTATATAAGTCCAGAGGTGTATTTACTGTGAAGAGAATGAAGCTTAAACTTCAAACTCATCACTTGTATGATAGAATGGGCCCCTTCCACGGCTTGGTGAGGAGCCCTAATCAAGTTCATGAGAGCATCTATTTCTGTAAATTTTGCAGAAGTAAACTATGTTTTAGACTTTTTTCCTAAAAAGGGTTCCCAAGATTGTATAAGCATCAGACCCTGGGTTTGGTCCTGAGACCATCCACGTTTGTAAGTCTAAAATGAGTAAGGCATACAAATCAGAAGCAAAATTAAAGCCCTCAAAAATAAACGATTATGCCTTCCCCTGGTTTCCTACTTTGCTTTCAATCCATATATACAACTCTAAAACTATTTAATCAAATGAAGATACATGTTTTGCTATATGAAAATTGGCAGCCATCTTATTCATTTTTGAAATCAGACAAAATTACTTTGTATTCTCACTGATTTTATGTGATCATATTATACATAACATTACTTTTAATGACAGGGAACACTTTTAGATTTGTGTGTTTAATGCTTTAAACCTGTGCCACTTAGGTGAACAAAAAATGTTTGTTTCTGATCCACTGCAGCACTGTTCACTATTTAGTATAAAATTTCTTCCCACATTGGAGCACAGTGAGGATTTCAGCTGAACGTATGCACTTAGCTTTCAAGCAGACTGAGACCAGGGTCCAGGAATCAGCAATAATGGTAGTATTTGAACAGAACTCATCTCTGAATTTAGAATGGAGGCTGCTGTCTTTCTCCTGTTTCAGACTTCCTGCTAGTATAGAGCATCCCTTGGTCTAGAGCTATTGATTACAGCCAGAAAAAAAATCAGAGACGTCTGTGCCTGCTTGTGTTAAGAGAAATCAGACTCCATACTCTTGACAGCTCTGCCTGGGCTGAGGTCTGTGCCCAGGCAGCACGAATCATTTATAAAGAGAAGCGGGAAGGCACTCTCCCAGTGTAGCCACGGTCACTGAAAGCATTAAGCCAGAGCGGTGGCTCATTCCCAAAATTAGCAGCATCGGTATCATCTAATCACACCCAGACCCACTGAATCAGAAAATAAGGAGGTTGGGTCCCGGTAATTAGAATCTTAACAAGTCCTCCCTGTAGTTATGATACAAGTTAAACATTGAGATAAAGGAACGCTCTTCCCTTGTGTAATGAGCACTTCTTACGTACCAGGCACATTTCTAAGCCTATTAACTCATTCGGTCTTCGCACCAACCCTATATGGTGGACACCATTTTTATCCCATTCTACAGATGTCAAAAGTGAGGCTCTGGGCTTCCCTGGTGGCGCAGTGGTTGAGAGTCCGCCTGCCGATGCAGGGGACACGGGTTCGTGCCCCGGTCCGGGAAGATCCCAAATGCCGCGGAGCGGCTGGCCCCGTGAGCCATGGCCGCTGAGCCTGCGCGTCCGGAGCCTGTGCTCCAAAGCGGGAGAGGCCACAACAGTGACAGGCCCGCGTACCGCAAAAAAAAAAAAAAAAAAAGTGAGACTCTGAGCTCTTCCTTTGTTTACTCCCTTTAACAAAACTGAAACTACAAGTGCCTGGCCCTGTGCTATATTGGGTACTTGAACATAATAAGGATCAAAAACGGGTATGTCTCTGTTTTAATGGAATCCATAGTCTAGAGTATCCACTAAAGACATAAACAAATCAGAAGTGAGGCAAATTTTGTTACATAAAGAGATACCTGAAGCATAAAAGTGGTTCCAAGGTGACTCTCTGACCCAGGCAGCACGTTGGTGCTGGCCGGTGGTAGGAGGTCTCAGTTCCTCTTCACGTGGGCCGACCCACCAGGCTGCTTGAGCATCCTCACAAGATGATTAGCGATCCAAGAGAAGAAGATAGACGCTGAACTGCCCTTCGTAAAAGGGTTGCCAGATTCAGCAAGTGAAAATACAGGACACCCAGTTAAATTTGTATTTCAGATAAGCAATAAATAATTATTTAGTGTTAATATGGCTCATGCGATATTGGGGACATATTTATATGAAAATTGTTCTTGTTGGTTTTTGAAATTCAAAGTTAACTGGGCGTACTGTATGTCATCTGCCAACCCTACTTGCATGATGCAGGTTCAGAAATCATCCACCAACACTTTTACAGTAATTTTTGGCCACACAGAGCAGCTCTGATTCAGTGTAGGAGGAGACTGCAGAAGGATGTTAATACCAGGAGGTAGACATCATTGGGAGCCATCCTGGAGGCTGGCTAAGATACCAGATCTGCAACCTCGTCACCAAAGGTTTTTCTCCAAGGAGTCATTCAGTTTTCTCACAGTTTTCCCAAAAGGAGGAGTGAACTTTCAGCATCCGTTATCAGAATTTTATAATATCAAGCACAAAATAAGAATAATAAGAGTAATTTCCCTTGAAGGAAGGAGGTGAACAATATAAGCCTTGGCTTCCCTGGTGGCGCAGTGGTTAAGAATCCTCCTGCCAACGCAGGGACATGGGTTCGAGCCCTGCTCGGGGAAGATCCCACATGCTGCAGAGCAACTAAGCCCGTGTGCCACAACTGCTGAGCCTGCACTCTAGAGTCCACAAGCCACAACTACTGGAGCCCACCTGCCTAGAGTCCATGCTCTGCAACAAGAGAAGCCCCCGCAATGAGAAGCCCACGCACTGCAATGAAGAGTAGCCCCTGCTCGCCACAACTAGAGAAAGCCAGCACACAGCAATGAAGACCCAATGCAGCCAAAAATAAATAAATAAAATAAATTTTAAAAATAAATAAATTTTAAAAATAAATAAATTTTAAAAATAAATTTTAAAAATAAATAAAATAAAATGAAAAACAATATGACTTATTTTGAAGCCACTTCCCCAGCAGTGAGATCGATGGACATTTGCATATGTGTCTTACTTTAATGTCTATTCAAAATTATGTCTGTACCCACATATGTAAAAGGCTTTCAAACAACAGTGATGCTTTACTTATATTCCATTTATAGTTTTAAATGCCCACTGTCGGTATTTTAATCAGCCTCTCTGTGGACTTTTTCATCCCCCAGAACAAAACGTTGTGTTTCTTTCCTTTTCAAGATCTTTAAGTTATTTTGAACCTTTATCTCTAGCCTAATAACATCATTAAATGAAAGGCTTTCACATTTTCACAGTATCAAGAACATACTCAATGCATAACCTTTTATTGGCTGTTTAGACTTCGGAAAGCAACTAAGCAGAAGTGGAGAATATTATTTAGCATTTCTTGAGTACCTACTAATGTTTGGGAACTTTTCATACCTTTTAAGCCTCACTGAGAATCTGCAGTGTAGGTATTACATCTTCCTTTTTCCCAATGAATTTTGTTTCACCGATATACAAGCTGAGCACACCATTTTATTGACAGTGTTCTGAGACTGGGATTTAAATACCTGCTTTATCCCGCCCAGCCACAGGCATTAAAGAAGAGCAGGCCCTGAGCTAGTGAGAGCAGAAGTGGAAAGGAGTAGCCTGGTTTTCACGGTAAGGTTGGTGAGGACCTGAAAATCAGGATGTGAAATTCTGGAAAACAATATAGCAGCATCAGAATATGCAGGATATAGTTTGATAATGGGGTAAGGGCAGGTTGTATTCTAATGGTCAAAGTCAGACACTGCCTTTTCCATTATACCATTCTAAAACCTTCAGTTAGAATCTATAGTTATAATCTCAACTCCTACAAAAGAGTTCTTTACCTCTTTTATTCTGCATTTTATTATGAATAGTAATAAAAACTTACATTGAGCATATTACATATGTGAGACAGCGTTCTAATTACCTACGTGTATGGGCACACTTCTATATGGAGTGCCCATATAACCCTAATCCTGACACCAGTCCTGAAAATTGACTTTCTTTCCCCCATATACTATAAGGGAAAACTGAGGTTCAGAGATATAAAGGAACTAGCCTAAGTTTTCAAAACCATTAAGTGTCACAGTTGTAGCATGACCAAATGTTTCAATTTGTCCAGGACAGAATGGTTTCCTGGGATGCAGGACTTTCAGTGCTAAAACCAGTACAATCACGGGAAAACCCCTGAGGTTGGTCATCCTACACAGTTGGGTTCAGACTCCAGATCCTTTTGAATCCAAAGCACATGTTCTTTCCATTACTAAGCATTTCTTTGTTGAGTTGTGTAGTGTATATTTTCTTCCATTACAACAATGTTTAGCACAGTGCTTTGTACTAACAGCAGTAAGTAATATTTATTGAATGAATGAATGAATGAAGGGATGGGTAGGTAATGTCTCTAAGTATGGCTGTATAATGATAATGCCTATGGTATGGGTGGGAGAGGCTAAAATCATGGGGCTTTTTTTTTCTGGTCCAATTAACTTTAAATATAAAGCTGCTAAATGTGTTTATAAATGCTTAACAACTCTTGGGGGCAGGAAACGATGAGTGTATGGGAGAGGGAGTGGGTAGGCGGCTCTAAATCGTAATGTTTGTTGATTTCCTATGATGGCCAATTTTAAGTTACCCAGGCAATGTCACTGAACATAGAGTTGGGAAGAGATGAAATAGCACATCATTATATTTCCATCCTACAGGCATGTCAAATGTAAATAACCTCAAAAGGATAGGTAATAGGAAATAATTAAGAAGTGGTAAGTTTTGAGGTATTACCTTTGTTCGAATATAATTCATTCAATTGTAAACTTACATAACTTAATTTTTAAGAATGACTGTTTAACAACCAGCTCACCAAAATCCTAAAAACTGAACCATCAGTTCTTAGAAAAAAATGGTTCCACTGGCTGGAATGCTCCTGGCCTGTGTGGCGGCCCCAAAGATTTATCCCACTGGAGAAATTATTAGTAAATAAGTTGGCTTAGGCCAGCACCATCATTATGCCTGGACTAAAACAAGAGACAATTTAGAGCAGATATCTCTCTGACGTCTAAAAAGAGCAGGACATATTTTCCAGAGATAAAGTACCAAAATCACTGAGGTGAGACTTCAGAGGATTTTAGAAATTTGGTGGGCAATTAACATTTATGCAAGTATTTCTAAGGTTGGCTAAATTTCATAGAAGAAAGCAGTATTCCCACATAATTTTAGTTGACTGATAAAAACAGACTTCAGCCAATTTCCTGGAGAAATGTGATGATATAGCTTAACCGATACGTATTTATATACATAGTGCAAGTATTTAGTTATAATATTGTTACATCTACATACTGAAATATAAATAGCTGGAGAAATCCATAATGCTTGTGATATTCTGTTAGTTTTATACAACTATTTCTTCAAATGAATTTCACATAGTAATATAAATTCATAATTAGGAAGGAGACCCTATAAATACTTCTGTAGTCTAAAGGAGATATATCTATCTTTGTCAAATTTTGACTTCAGGTATAGTAAGATTTTTTCATTGTTGTTAAGAGCTGAGCTTTATTTTGAAGAATAATTAATTGTAAAATTATGTCTCTGCAAGTAAAACAAAATGACTCCCAAAAGCAAGTATCCATCACTACCTCAGCAGGAGGAACAATGATTGAACAAACATGCTTTTCCAGGTAGATCAACTTTGTCCCTCATTTTTTTCCAGGCTAGCCTCAAGGTACACATGATTTTGTGTTTGGTGAAAGTTATGTCCCAATTCTCAGCCAGCAGGAAGATGAGCTTCTAGAGCATTTCTGTGACTACTCTCAGGATGAAAGAGGATCTAAAATGTCCATAAGGTCCAATCTAGATCATATCCTGGTAGTAAGCAATACAGGACCAGTGCCACCAACACCTGTAAAGATCTTTAGGACCCTAAGAAGCAGCCCGGTTTGTAGGGTGCCTTTGGCTCAGGAAGACCTAGAGCTAACAGGGCCATCTGGGCTGTGCCCTGCTGGACTAGTGGGGATCTCCACTATTCCATCAGTCGGTACAAATGAGGCCCAGACACGTGCCTAATGCTCTTCTAGGCACTGGGTTTCCATCCCAAATCAGTCACATGAGTACCCCCACTCTTTGCATCTCAGGGAAACAATCAGACCCTGCCTGGACTTAACAGTCTTCAAAGGAATCAAACATAAGCTTTTAGTGATATCTTCAAATAAGGTTATATAGTCCCAGGAATACACTGACAAGACGGAAACCTTTTTTAAAGTTGGGGTTATTGAGATAGTTTTTATATTAAAAAAAAATCACTGTTTTTGAGTGTCCATTTGGTGAATTTTGACAAATGCATACAGTTGTGTGACTATTACCATCACATTACTTTAAGCTTACTTCATGTTACTAGACCACACCACCCGTGACTGAAAATATTTTTCATCCTGATGAGTTCCATAAATAGGGTCTGCATTTAATAATTTGAAGGTAGAAGCATTAAATGTGTTCAGTGTTAAGTCTCTAAATATACTTTAAGGTTTTTAAGCCTGTTTGGGCCATTGTTCATTTTTAAAATTATACCTCAAAAAAGCGAGGTACTCCTGGGCTCTCTCTTCTGCTGAGAGGACTGGGCCTAACTATGTGATAGATTTTGTGGACAGCTAAGAAACTGTGAAAATAAAGGATGTGCACACAACACTTTTTTACAGAAAGTTGAATTGGATTTCTCTTGCACTATCCTTGTTTTATCCCACTTCTCTCATCATCACCTTCAAGTGTAATAGTGGCAAGAAGTTACATTTCATAAAGTAGTATCCGAAAGCTAGTGGTGTTATCAAGTCCAAGCCCGTACTGCTCGCCACACGACAGGCCAGTAAATCGAGAGATGAGGTGTTGGGGCAACGAATAGTGACTTTATTCAGAAAGCCAGCAGACCAAGAAGATGGTGGACAAGTGTCCCAAAGAACTGCCTTACCCAACTTAGAATTCAGGCTTCTTTTATGCTAAAAGGGGAGGGGGTGTTGCTGGTTGCTGTAAAATTCTCTGGGCAGGAATCCTGTGTTCTTGCAGCTGTCCAGGTAGGTCTGATCACAATGTTTCTATAAACCTCCAACAAGACAATTGTTATTTTCTGTTCTGCAACTTTTTATCTCTGTATGAATGGAAAAGTGTTATACCTTTAAAGGTCAGAGTGTGAGAATAGGCTATCCTGTATATTTCAGGCTATAGGCAACTTTCTTTTACAAAAGGTGCAGAGTCAGCATGACTAAGGACAGGCAACAGAGCACAAAGATTAGGGCTAAAGGACTAGATCCAATATGGAGGCAGGTTTGTTCTTCTCTGTTACAGTGGGTCCATGCATTCTAAATATCTGAGACACTGGGAGGGGCCTAGCAGTTTCTCCTCCCCTCTGCCTGCCCCATCCCACTTCCCCCTCCTTGCAACTAAGTGAGTCCATATTACTGTGTATTATTGAGGATTTTCAGGCCTGTTCCAAGTCTACATCATAGCAATACTCTGCCTCAAAGAAACTGGCCCCAGCATAGGGGGGAAAATCAATCACTCGGGCAAATGTCCAGGCAAAAATCAGGCAGAACATTTGACAAAGAGTTGCAGGTATGGATAGTAGTAGAAAGACATGACCTTTTGGTGAACCTTTCCCCGATTCAATTCCCCATGACTCACTACGTGAATAGGTGCTGTGGACTTTATCTTTCCATGCTTAGATGTGCTCATCTGTAAGATGTAAATAGGACATAGCTTGCGGGGTTGTTGGGAAAATTCAATGAGAATAACCTGTTTAACCAAGCAGAGCCTCTAGCACATAGAAGATGCTCAATGATTTTAGTTCCTTCCTTCCATCCTCCTTAAAAATTAGTAACAAAACCCACTTGAAATATTCAAGGCCATTTATAGGCCCCAAAATCCACATTTTTTTTTTTTTTTTTGCGGTACGCGTGCCTCTCACTGTTGTGGCCTCTCCCATTGCGGAGCACAGGCTCCGGATGCGCAGGCCCAGCGGCCATGGCTCACGGGCCCAGCCACTCCGCGGCATGTGGGATCCTCCCAGACCGGGGCACGAACCCGTGTCCCCTGCATTGGCAGGCGGACGCTCAATCACTGCGCCACCAGAGAAGCCCCCAAAATCCACATTTAAAATAGAATGTACTTAGTAAGAAGACTCTCAGTAATGCGGACCCTTAGCAAAAGTATGAGACTATTTTGAAAGTACAGATCCCCTCTGGGTGGATTTTGTGTCTCATAGCTTCTTACTTCAAGTAAACAAGAGCATTTTGTGAGCAATGGGAACAGATTGTCTTCAATCTAAAGCAAACGAGAAGTTGCTTAAGTAAAGGTAGCGACTGTATGAGTCATAAACCACTTTCTCAGATAACAGCCATGAAGTACGTCTGTGTACAAATTTGACAATTTTTATTTCACTGCCTTTTGACAGCCCTTTAGAAGGGTTTAAGAGACTAAGATCTGACTACAGCTTTCAAAATTTCATCAGTGAATATTTGTTAACCTTGCTCCCTGTGATAGCTGAAGAACTAAGATGATGCCCTTCAAATGGAGATAAATTACAATCTTTCAGAAGATTATCGCGGTCTTAATCGAGTTTGTTCCAGCAGCTGAACAGCCTGTGACCTTGTTAGTTATACAACAAACATATCTGTTACTTTATGTTCCTATAGGTATTAGGGTAGAACTCTTACTCTAAGTGTTTTCTGTATACGGAAGGATGATCTGTCAGTGATGATCAATGATGACAGATCATCAATCTGTCAATGATTTTGGAGATAAAAACAGAAGATTCGGCTTATTTAAAAAGAGTGTATCAAGCTAGTGCAGATACGATTCCAATTTTTTTTTTAATGTTTCATGTTGACATAATTTTAGAATTACAGAAAAGTTGAGAGAATAATACAAAGATTATCTGGATACCTCTTACTCAGATTTCCCAAATGTTACCATTTTCTAGATGTGTAGTGTGATTTAAAGGAAGAAGAAGATAATTCCATGTTCAGAAACAGGCATTGTCTTATATAATTCTGTGATAGTATGCTCTTTTATGTATGATAAAAGCATAGGATTTCACAATTAAAATATTCAGGAGAATGTTAGAGAATCCACATCCTAATTTCTTTGAAAGAAATCATTTGCCAATTTTTATATATAAGTGTAAGTAACTGCAGGTATGTGAACAGATTCCAACATATGGCCCCAGTTTATGAGAACTACAATTATTACATCTTGGGAAATTAAAGTACTTTTATCCTGAATAGCATGTTCCAGTAGCATGGAACTCAGCAGGCAGGGTGTTCCAGGATGTCAGCACATCGGCAGTTATGCCCTCGTGCCAACTTTAAACAGAAGGGAGGGAGAGTTTGAATGGTATTAATTATTAAATGTAACATTTAATCCTAGATCCTTATTATCGGTGCCAAGAGAAAACATCTGTGGGTGCTTAGAACAGGCAGATTTTGGAGCATCCATGCAGATTCTGGTAGGTTTTGATGAAGCCTCCCAGGGAACAAGGTAATTTGGGAAGCCAAGCATTTATTCTCCCACTTACGCTCTTAACCTCGCAAATACATGACTCTATGTTACTGAGAGGGACTTTATGACTTACCCCTTGTGGCAGAGAAGAAAAGGAGAGGCGCTTCCTTTCTGCTTCTGCCCTGTCAGAGCTATTTGAAATGAGTTCACTGTCAATCATCGCATGAGAGAGAAAACTCAGTTATCACTGTATCCGCCACTTGAGCAGTGACCGCCATCTGTATGACAATATCCATTCATTCTGTTTCCTGCCGCCCCTTGCCTCTCTGTTTTAGTGTTCTTTTGTAAGTGTTGCTGACATTTTGTTTATCTTTCTTTTAAACATTCTGCCAAGATTATGTCTGAAAATGAGAAAAAAAGAAAAGAAAACGCTCCTTTTTTTTGGTTAAATCTCTTGCAAAGGAAGCAATTCAGCACCATTCTCAAAACACTAAGAATGTTTCAAGGCACTAGAAAGTCTCCAGCAAATGGCTGGGCACAGTCAGGGCTGGGGTACAAAAGGGACTAAATGAATTCTCATCCTTCATGTTACTTAGGTGAAATCAGACGTTTAATTGATATTCTAGTTTCTCCTTTGTTGAAGTGACCAACAGTCTTAAGGAAAAACACATTTTTCCTCTTAGCTTCATATGTAGACACATCCATAAGGCCCTCGTCCTCCTCTTTTGAAATAAATGTATTAATGTTCATTTTGTTAGATTTCAATGACCTGCCTAGCAATGGATGCCCCCAAATGGAGCACTTAACAATTCTATAATAAAAATGTTGCAGCTTATCAACAGAAGGAAGTTTATGAGGAAGTCAAAAAAAAAAAAACAAAAAAAAACCTGTTTCACAAGAGCGTCTAAAGACTGCTTTTGATTTTAGACTTAATTCACCCACCACTGTAAATCTGATTTCCATGTTATCAGGTTTCTTGTCTACGCTTTTTTCATTTGCTGGATTACTTGAGTGCCCAACCCCTCCCCCATTTCTGACCTTTCCTTGATCTTTTCATCTCCTAATTTTTGAACCATGCTCTTTCCCCCCAAGATTTGGATAATACATAGAAGATACAAAACTTCCAGCACAATGTCAAGAATTTTTCTCTAATTTCTATATAATCTTTGTATCATGTCTATAAATCCATGACCAACACTTAGACCACTTTTGCAGATGTATCTCAACTAAAGAGGCACACCCAAAAAAGTAATTCCTAACCTTTATTGATATCCTCATCAAACACTTAAGGACATGCAAGAGTGTAGTTTTAATTAATTTGCTTAAAATCTCCTACTCTCATTTAAAAAGCCTGTAAACACCTGAGAGCCTTTCTCTTCATTGTCCCAACATTGAGCTCCCTGTCATCACAGTATCTCATCATTGTCATCTTTGTCACTCCATCTTCTCACCCTTCACACCATGTGTTGTCCCATGTGACCCCTGTACCAACAGAGCCCTTAAGACAAGGTTCTTCTGCTCTAGTTGTTCACCAAAAATGTTCATGTGGTTTTTATCATTTCTACACTACCACACCTATTAGGCAGGGGGCCTCAAACAGAGCCACATTAATTGTAATAAACTGTTTCTCCAGCTTCCCTTTCTACCTGCTATTATGAGACCTAGACCCCCATGCAAAGTCCACCACTTAAGTATGTGAGCCCCCAAAGGTTGCTCTAAACTTCTTATAAACAAGACTTAGTATTAAATAAATATAGTTGGTAATTAGATCTTGAGCCCACATAGCTGTGTGATCTTAAGCATACTATTTCCTGACCTGCTACAGTGGGTTGAGTAGCGTCCTTCAAAAATTCATGTCCACCCAGAACCCCAGAATGTGATCTTATTTGGAAATAAGGTCTTTGCAGAAATAGTCAAGGGAAGAATCAAAATGAGATCCTACTGGATTAGGGTCAATCCTAATGAAAGAGTCAATCCAATGAAAGAGTTCTTGTAGGGACAGAAGAGGATACACAGAGACACAGGGGAGAAGGCCATATGAAGACAGAGGCAGAGATTGGAGTTATGCTACCACAAGCCAAGAAACACCAGGAGCCACCACGAGCTAGAAGAGGCAAGGAAGGATTCTCCCCTAGAGCATTTGAAGGGAGCATGACCCTGCTGAAACCTTGGTTTTGAACTTCTGGCCTGCAGAACTCTGAGAGAATAGTACGTACCTCATACAAATGTTCTGTAGATTAAATGAGATGATGCATGTGAAGAACCTGGCATTGATACAAGAGCAAGTTCTAGTCTCTACTTAGTCACTCGCTAGTGATGATAGGGAACATTACTCAAATTCTCTAAGCTTCAGTTATCTTCACTGTAAAAAACGGAGCTTATAATTTCCACCTACCTTCACTGAAGAGGATTTGTGATGAACAAATGAAGTATAAATATGAAAATTCCTGTCATACAAGAAATGATCATGAAATGTGGGAATCTGTGTTCTTCCTTCCCCCTTTCCCATCAAATTACAGGACATGGTGGACTGGGGGAAGAGACCAGATCATCAGGATTCCCTTCAGTTATTTGCTTCAGTAAGAAGAATGACCACACTGCAACACCAAAAGGAACTCTGGCAGTATCTTTGGGTTGATTTCTGGATCTTCTTACGCTATTCTCCTCTAAATATAGTTTTCAGAAGTGTTGATATTGACATCACTAAGCCACAACAATCTCTATGCAGGTAGAATTGGTACAGATCTTATCAGCGGTACCATCAGTTGAACCAGTCCAGATCTTCCTCCTTCCCTCCCTCTCTTTTTTCTTCCCTTCTTGCAACATTTCTTCCCATCCACTCTCTCTCCGTACTATCACGCTTCTCTGACATCATGACCGGGGACAACGCTGAAAAGAGGGCGGCCCCACTCTGCTCACGGTGATTCCTCATACTCTAAGCTTGACTTGTGAGTGAGTACATAGATGTGTGTACCTGGGAGCTGTAGCAGTCTTCACTGAGAACTGGGACAGATTGCCTGAGAGAAAATATGCAGCATAGAAACTGTGTAGTAGGTATTTGTGAACGATTCAGTACATCGCAGTGATCCACAAGACCAGGTTGCTCGCTAGAGCCAGGACTATAATTTCACCAATGGTGACCCCAAGACCACCAAAGTATCCTAGAGGAATCAAGCCAGGGAACTATGTGAGGGGAGCACAGCCTCGTTATCCGCCATTTTTTCAGTGACCTTGAGTTTACCTCAGTCACCTGTGAGAGGGGTAGCCGGGCACAGGGCTGGCTTCTGGGGACCCTAGGAGAAGCATGGGAAATACCCAGGGAAGGAAGCCCAACAGCCAGATGCCAGAAGCCTGCCCAGGTGATGCCTACCACCTGCTCAGCAAAGGGGTGGTCCGAGGGGATTGCAAAAGTCCAAAAACCTTTCCGAGGGGATAGATAAAGTGCTAAAAATGTTTAAGGTGTAGAAGATATATGGCTTTGGAGTTGCACGGTCCTTGGTGTGAATCTGGCTCTGACATGCACTTGAGTGGCCTTGAGAAAATCACTGCTTTAAGCTTCAGTTGCCCTAAATGTAAAGTGAAGGTAAACCTACCTTGCAGGCTTGTTGTGAGATTTAACTGAAATTATATATGAAAGCATCCTGGGACATAAGATTAGAAAAAAATTGATTCTTTCTTCCCTCCCTCCCTCCCTCCTTTCCTCCCTTCCTTCCTTCCTTCCTCTTCTCTCCTGAGTTCCTATAAAATCGCCTTCCCAAGATAAAGACAAAAAAACTTTACATTCCACATGAAGAGAATAATCTATTTCTTGTTCATTTAGTGTTAAGATTCAAAAGGTCCTTTTCTTAGTGAAAGCTAGAAAGGGACATTGGTAATATCTCCTACAGATACCCCTAGATTTCCAAAGCTGGTGACAGTCTGAACGTAAGCTCCCTCTCCACTTGGCACTGGGTAAAGTATCCCCATACTGTGAACAAGAACTGGGCTACGTATATTATATATACACTTCGGTGCTCCTAAATGCTAATTTGTGATGGGCCAAGAGTAGACAGAGAAGAAATGGTAAAAATGGCGATTTAATAGTCACTAAGTTATCTAAGGGTCATAAAGCTGAAAAAGATATAAAGACAAGGTACATGGCCAAGAAGTTAATAATAGTTACCTGAGAGCAGGGAATGAATTAAGGCCTTGAGTGAGAGATTTAGACTTAAAGAAGATGGATTATTTAGGAAGATTTCAGCTTCAGGGAACAGAAAACTCAGTTCAACATTGCTTAAACAATAGATTTATTGGCTCGTACATCAGGAAGTCTGGATAGAGTGAGAGCTTCAGCATTGCTGGATTCTGTGGTTCAATGTATCGACTGGGTCTATGTTCTCTAGTCTTTCTACTCTGCAGACCGAGTGTCAGCTCATCACCAGAGTTCAGTCCACAGGATGGCCCCAGTAGCCATCAGAGCTATGTTGACTGTTAGTAGGAGAGAGGAACAGGCTGTTACCAAACACAAATCCCTGTGCCCAATGCACAGTGAAGCCAAACCAGAATTTGCAGCAGAGAAAGGTTTATTGCAGGGCCATGCAAGGAGATGGTGGCTCAGTGGCTCGTGCCCAAAATCCTCGAACTCCCCAAAGGGTTTGAGCAAAGGACTTTTAAAGGCAAGGTGAGGGAGGGGCATGGTTAGTTGCTGCAAACTTGGTGTCGGAATGGTTTGTTCTTACAGCTGTTCATGTAGGTCAGGTCATGATGTTCCTGTAAACCTCCAAAAGACAAATGTTATTCTCTGTTCTGCAACTTTTCGCCTCTATATGAATGGACTCTGAAAGGTCGGAGCCTTGAGAATAGGCTATCCTGTATATTTCAGGGTATAGACCACATTCTTTTACAAAAGGTGCAGAGCCAGCATGAGTAAGCACAGACAATAGAGCACAAAGATTAAAGCAAAAGGAACAGATCTAATATGGAGTCAGATTTATTCTTCCCTATTACAAGGCTTCTCACAATTCAGAAACCTCCCACCAATCTGTCTTCACTTTAGATTAACTGGACTTGGGTCACATACCCATTCCTGAAGAGGGAAGGACTTATCCCTCGACCAGTCAGGCTCTTCCCTGGGCTGTGTGGGGGTCAGCTACCCTTGGGGAATTTGAGCTGTGTCGGGGGTGGGGGGGGGCGGGGGCCTTAGATACTCTAACAAAACTGGAATTGATCAGGAAGAAGAAAGTATGACTAGGTCCAGGGTAGGCCACCAAACTATAGAAGATTAGAGAGGTGAAATTTACAAATTTCTGAGAGCCAGGTTTTCATACCTGGGGGCAATGTTGCACAGGGAATTGCTGGCAAAGTCAGATCTGGACCTTTTTGTTAAGTCCCAGGCAGGACATTTGTTTTATTGTTGTGTTGTTTTGTTTGAACTATACTACTCTGCCTCTTAAACAAGTAGTGCAAAACCTCCTCTCCCTAACAAGTACACACAAGAAGCGATTTCCAATTCTGAAGTCCTCTGCACTCAGTCGGTTCCCAAGCCCATGCATCATGTCATGTACCCACTATAGTGGGAGGTCCTGGGAGTGTTGTCACCCTGTCAAGGTCAGTGGTTCTTAACCTGACTGAGCAATAGGATCATCTGGGCAGCTTATTAAACATACACCTGCCAGAGATACTGATTCAGTAGGTATGAGGGCTGGACAGCTCTATTCTTTTTTAATCCTGGATGAGAAGGAATTGGAGACTGGAAAACTGAAGGCTGGGTTGGGAGAGAACATTATTTCACAGTGCACTTTTTTGCATGGTTTGCCTTTTTTTCATCATATTATACTATTCTCTTCCTTTCCCTTCCTTTCTCTTTTCTTTTTTTTTTTTTTCTCTCTTTTCTTTTTTAAGGCCCCTGATGTTTCTGAGGTGCAGCCTGGGGCTGAGAACTTTTCATCAGTATGGTCCAATATCAAGCTTTGGATTGGCTACTCCAGAGGCCAAAAGTGTTTTGAGCCCTATTTTCAGAATCATAGTGGAGCATTGCCTTTTTTTTTTTTTTTTTTTTTGCGGTACGTGGGCCTCTCACTGTTGTGGCCTCTCCAGTTGTGGAGCACAGGCTCTGGACGTGCAGGCTCAGCGGCCATGGCTCACGGGCTCTGCAGCCGCTCTGCAGCATGTGGGATCTTCCCGGACCGGGGCACGAACCCACGTCCCCTGCATCAGCAGGCGGACTCTCAACCACTGCGCCACCAGGGAAGCCCGAGCATTGCCTTTTAAGGAAAACACTGAGGTCAGTGCTGACGCCTGACTCACGTTGTTAGACTCATTTCTTTTCTGGTTTCTGCAAAGACCTCAGAGTCTCAAATGTGCCCCATTTCTTGAAATGAAGAACTGTAGATGACCAGAGAGTTTTGGTGACACAGAAAAGGAGAATTCAACAGAAAGTTGTTCAGTTCCCTCTTGAAAGAGTAAGCAGACAGATCTCTCATAAGTAGAGTCAGCTCCATGCTGTTCCCATCAGTCAGTCCACCAACAATAAGTCTCAATGGCAGACAGAGACCACAGTAAAAAGATGCTGTTTATTTTTAAATCTCATTATAGGTGTTCTTTCCAAAATCTCTTCTAAGTGATCAGAGGCACTGCTCCTCTTCCAATTACAACCCAAGAAGTAAGAATCACTAACTGGATGTGTTAAAGCCCTTCTCACTAGCAATTTAAAGAGATTAGAAAGTTGATGGAGAGAGAGAGATGTTTAGAAATCATTGAAATGATAGACATTGTTTTCAGAAAGGGACATCCTTTGTTCACTCTTTTGTAGCTAGTTATGGTCTGATGGAAACCAACCACAAAGGCAATACAGTGTAGCCTAGTGGTCATTTTCACATGAATAGACAAGACTACTTGTGGACACAGTAATTACTCTCTCTTTCACCTTTGCTTCATACCGGACATTTTTTAACCAGCATATAGATTTGTCTGGCAAATCTCAAGGTTTACGATATACGGGAAATCGTTCTTCCTAGAAGGCCAAAGTCATAGCTTGTCCTTAACAACTGACTAAAAACCTTTTAGGTGCACGCTGCCTCCCTCCCCACCCCCCACCATATATCTATACTGTACTTTCTTTCACAAAGCCTTTCTCTCCTTATAACACCTGTAGAGCTATTTCTCAGCAGCCAACTTTAGAGCAAAGAGCTTGTCTGTTTGCAAGATGTAAATGCCAGGTTATTCTGGGGTAGGAGAGTCCAGAAGACAGCTCAGCCATGAAATTTGTGCAGAACAATGCGTGACCCAGTCTGAGGAAATATTGATCTGAGCTGTTGGCACCAAATTTCCTACTGCTCCCTTCAAGTGGCCAAGCCTTAGTCTGGGCTTGGGGCCTAGGGGTTCATCCAAGATGGAACAAGGATCCAGGTTAGTTCCAGGAACTGATAAGAGATTGTAGGAGAAGGGAGACCAACATTTCCCTATGGCCATTTTCCCCATGAAGCATTGTGAGGAAAGAAGCCAAATTTTGTTTCCCAATGTTTTTCTGTTCCCATCCATCTACCTGGGCCTTAAATTTCTAAATATGATTATTTTCATGAGCTAACTAAGTTCTACAGAGTACATATTGCTTATTAAGTGAAATTTGGTATTTAGTATTCTACACTGCTTTAAAAATTAAAGAATATTTTTCCTTTAGTTCAAAGAAGAAGGTAGAGAACTAACTGTTGAGTTGCTACTGTGATTCAGACACGTGTTGGATTTTTATGTTATCTCATTTAATTCTTGTAACTATCCTACAAATTAGCTACATTGTATTATTTAATATTAATCCCCAGATAGTATCTACTGCATGTCTTCTCTGTTCCAAGTACCCTTGTAGGTGCTGGAGACATTGTGATCCCGCCAGGAATTCAGTCTGGTGGGCAAGACAACATATGAGTGAATCATTACAAAGAAAAATGCCATAACAGATATATATTTTTTTTTAATAAATTTTTAAATTTTATTTATTTACTTTTGGCTGTGTTGGGTCTTCGTTGCTGTGCATGGGCTTTCTCTAGTGGCAGTGAATGGGGCTACTCTTTGTTGCGGTGCTCAGGCTTCTCACTGCAGCGGCTTCTGTTGCTGTGGAGCACGGGCTCTAGGCGCACGGGTTTCAGTAGTTGCGGCACGTGTGCTCAGTTGTTGTGGCTCGCAGGCTCTAGAGCTCAGGCTCAGTAGTTGTGGGGCACAGGCTTAGTTGCTCCGCGGCATGTGGGATCTTCCCGGACCAGGGCTTGAACCTGTGTGGCCTGCATTGGCAGGCGGATTCTTAACCGCTGCGCCACCAAGGAAGTCCGGCCATAACAGATATATAACAGAAGGCTGTAGGAGTGTGCGTTTTAAAAATGTAAATCTCTTTAATGTATGCACCAATCAAAATGGTAGACTTACCACCCCCCGGAAGAGATTCCAAGGTAGTTGCAGAGGACTTCAATATTTTAATACAATCAACTTACTTTTGTAAAAACAGATAATTAAGTAGGAATATAAGCTGCCCTTTTTTTCCTTTAGGGAACATTGGGAAGGTTTCTGAATCTTTTTTTTTCCTAATCAACTAACTTAAAATGTTCTAAAGAGACTTCATTTATTCAATCATACTCCCACATTATTTTTAAAATAATTTAATGTGGCTTACAAAGATGGCGTACAACAGCACAGGGTAAATAAAAATACTCAGTACAAAAATGACTCTATGTCGATTTCCTCTTACTATCTATTTCCTGTTCCCCACAAACAACTGTTTCCTTTTTTCTGGTTTCGATTCTGTTTCAAGTCTCTGTGGCTGTCCCACCTCTGGAACTAATTCTGTACCTTGCACATGCCCCAGACTGCCTGGCTTGTCTCCACGTGGGGTCTGTGTCGCCTTTCCACGAGCACAATTAGGTCTCCAAACTACTTAGGCAGGAACTTCTCTCCCAAACAAATCTGTTTATCAGAGAGCAGTTAGATTGCATGCACAGAAGCCTCAACAAACAAGATGTTCCATCTCAAATTTATGTCCTCTCGGCATACGCCAGAACGCCTCCCAAGGACGCGAGTGACTCTCAAGATGCTATAGTGCGTCATCAACCACAGTCGCTGAAGGGAACAGGCTGGGCATCCACTTATTGGCACTTCCTGGATGAAGTACGACAATCAGTGCCTTTTTTGAATTTGTGCGGCTTTTGGCTTATTAATTTCAGGATGGGAAATCATTAGTGTTCTTAATTTAAAGAGGAAACCATTGGACAAGAGTCTGCAGCTATAAATCGATACTAAAGATTTTCTCTGAAATATGATGTGTCTACCTGACTCTGAGATTGGATTTTTTTTTTTTTTCCCTTTTCGTTTTTGAGCTTTTGAATTTGACTTAACATACTGACTCTGTCAGATTCTTGTGGTGAATTGATAATGAAATTAGGGGAGACAGAGTCCATTGACTTAGAAGATCTGTGCCATTAGTTAAGTCTTCTCTCTGTTTCTGCAACTGGCTTGACACCAGCTTAGTCACCTTGGTTTTGGCATTTGCCTCTGACACAGACACTTAGGAGACCATAGCTCAGAATGGAGATGAGGAGGTAGCATGGTAAATAGATGCTATAAAAAAGAGGGGAAAATCAGTATTTCCATTAACATCTGGGAGAGACTTTCCAAAGAACGTTTATATGTGTAGCTGACAGTTATGTGCCAAGAAGACTAGTTCCTTTAAGGATCACAAATTATGTGACTATCACTGTGGTGTTATTTCGTTTTTATTTTCACAAGAAAGTTCACCAATAGCTTTTAAAACTAAAACAAACAAACAAAAATCAAGGACACAAAAAAACTCTGCCTATGGGCTTCCCTGGTGGTACAGTGGTTGAGAGTCCGCCTGCCAATGCAGGGGACACAGGTTCGTGCCCTGGTCCGGGAAGATCCCACATGCCACGGAGTGGCTGGGCCCGTGACCCATGGCCGCTGAGCCTGCGCATCCGGAGCCTGTGCTCCGCAACGGGAGAGGCCACAACAGGGAGAGGCCCGCGTACCGCAAAAAACCAAACAAACAAAAAAACTCTGCCTAGGAAAAATATTGAAATAAAGGTTATATTTTTTAAGAAAATGGATATGATAAAAATTCTACTTATATACATCAAAATTATTAGTAACGTGCAACAAAATATTATAGATATTTTCTTGAAGTTTATCATAATAGGCCTTGATTTGTACATATATCTTCTTTATAAGGTCATGACTTTTGTAATATATGTATTAGCAACGCATTGTTAATTTTCTGGTTTTGTTTTGTTGTGTTACCCTCTCATCCTCAGGTCTAGGTTTAATTCCTGGCTTCTGCATCCCCTGTCCTGTGACTTAGAGAAGACAGTCAACTTTTTTAATGTGTTTCAATTTCCGCATATTTAAAAATGGTATTTACTGTGTTTCAATTTCCACATATTTAAAAATGGTATTGGGAGGAATAAATGATAGGGGTATGTAAGTACCTAGCACAGTGCCTGGCACACAATAGAGTTTCAATAGCTCCACACTCTGTACTCTGTTTTGCAACTCTGTATCTTCAGAGGAACACCTCTGGGCAAAGGAAGATGGCATTCAATAACTTAGGTAAGGGTTTGATTGACCTGGTGGCCTCCCCTCCTGCGAATGAGGCTGGGTACCTCTCCTGAGGCTGCCACCACTTCCTCTGTCATTCTTTCCTAGAGCCTGTGCACAGGAGCCAAATCTTGGTAGGATCACCCATCATCATTAGGCAGTGTGGAGTTTGGGCATTTCTCTGCCTCTAGGGACAGAGGTCTTGCACTCAGCAGATCAAGAGATGTAGATTGTCGGCTTGGATCTGAAGGACACAGTTCCTCTAAACTTGATTCTGATCTTCAAGATAGGGCAAGTTTAGAACAAAGTGCTGAGAACCTTGGGAGAAAATGAGAGCTTCTCAGAATTCAAATGAGCAAAAGCCAGGAATGTTCATCAGTATCTGACATGCATTCAAGACTATGGAAAAGCAAATTCCAAAAAGTTCAAAGAAAATATACGTTCAGTCTCTTGACCAGAGGGTTTTCTAAAAGGGTGTAGATAGGTCCATAAGGAGTAGAAAATGAAATTCTAGCTATGTCATAAAAATAAGCCGAATATGGAAGAAAAACTACAGAAATCGATATGGTTGCTCAGAGAACTCTCCTTTGAGCTAAGATTTTTAAAAGCACGTTTGAAATCAGATTAAAGAAATTGTAGCCAAGAACAAAAGCAACACAGTAGCACGAACCTAGAAGAGTAGAGTCATAAAGAATAAGGGAAAAAATAAGCTCAATTTTGCTAGGGGAAAAAAGGGATAACAAAGAATGACTTTTACCAACGTGTAGGGAGCAAAGAAGAACAAGGAAGTGTTAGTCATATTTCTAAAAGATTGTGATGTAATGGTAACAAGACAAAGAGAAAATAAAATTACTCAGCTCCTGTTTTGCTCTGTCTTCTCTACCAGAAGAACACCCTTCAGATTCAAAATGTAAAGATGCCTGGCAGATGTACCTGAGGACTGAAAACAAAATGTGTTAAATGCCAGGCAGGGAGCTCCTGCATGATTGTCCACAAGGGACGCAGCTGTGTAAAGGACAGAGATGGGATCAGCCAGAAGTTGGGCCACTGCTGCAACGGTCCCTACAAGAGATGATGAAGGGTTGAAGGGAGGCCGAGCAGAGGGTCAGAGAAAGGAGGTCAAGGCTGAGGAGATAGAACTGATGGAATAACCCATTGCAGATGCTCTAGAAAAGATATGAATATGCTATATGAGGATTTCACAGATCTTCTGTGAAAACAAAAAGCAGATGGGATGGGGGAGTGGGGAATGTGGGCGGGGAGCAATCATGTGAACCTAGTCATGGACACAGAGAGTTGGGGTATGTTTAATACAGGGAGAATCCAGGTTTGCCAGAATCATGGGTTATAATAGCTGGATATAAAGGGGACATGGAGGAAGGGATAAAGTCCAAAGGTTTATTACTCATCAGAAAATCCAGAATGAGGGCTCCACACCCGCTGAGGAGCTAGGGAGGAATTGGAAAAAAAAAAAAGTGATAGAAGCCATTCATGTATCTCATCCTGTGGACGCCAGGTAATTGGAATATACATCTCAAACCTAATGGAATCAGGAGTTTTGTGAATTTTTTTGTGCTTTTTTGTGGGATTGAATAGTTAATAGTAAAACTATTGAAAATGGACAGTACCACTCCTCCTTACCCTATTAAAGGCAGGGTATCTGGGTTATTAATTATTTTTAAAAATTTTTTTATTTTTAATGAAGTTTAGTTGATTTACAATGTTGTGTTAATTTGGGGTTATTAAATATTGAATTGAAGGATGTTAGAGCTAAGAAAGAAACGTTCATGGTCCCACCAGAGCTCATAATAAGAGGAGGGGGTCAAGGAAAGCATCTCCAAGGACATGATACAGGGGCTGAAAACTTAGAGATGAGTAGAACTTAGCCTGAAGAAGTATTGCACCCATTGGGAGTGTTAAGACTTTAATCAGATCTGGCCACCTCACTTCCAAGAGGAATTTTGCCAAACTGAAGCTCTGTCGTATAAATATGAGGGACCAGAGACAGCAAGCCAGGACTTAGGAGGAAAGCTGTTTTATCAATTTTGTGTAGCAGAATTGTAGGAAGAATTTGATCTAATTCTGAAGTGATCTAGCTTCAAGGTCAAGCTCAGAGGCTCCAGAGCCAGATATCTAGATTTGAATCCTGGCTCTGCCATGAATTACATTACTTCCTATGTATAACAACAACAACAGTAATAATACGTATTTTATAGGATTTTTTGAGAGGATTAAATGAATAAATACATGTCAAGTGTCTAAAACAGTGCCTGGAATAATAGCAGGCACCGGCTATTGTTGGCTATTATTATTACAAAGCAGATAGATATGTATCATTTATAATAGAATATTTTAGCAATCCAAGTTGTTGAGCAAAGTAATCTCAGTTATCTGAAAAAATAACCTGAAATGTTTTCATTCCAAAGTGTGAAATGAGGGACTTTTAACTTACTGTCAACCTGCCACACCATCTTTTAAATGCTTCTTGGTAGTTAGTAAAATGATTGTATTTTAATCGAGTCAGCAATAGCAATAAAGTTCAGTTAAGAAACACAGATTTTTTTTTCCCTTTCATGGGCTTTCCTCAAAATTCTTGATCTCAGTGAGACAGCACTGATCATCTGCGAATTATCTGGCGTCTCAAAAGGCAGAAAAGAATCAAAGAAGATTTAGAAGAAAACATTGGCCCATTTTCCTCAGAATTCAGCCTGGTTGATTTGCTCAATGGTTAAAGGGAAACAGCAACTACACTAAACACCAGAATGGTCAGTGCAATTAATGCAATTAAAGTAATTAGTCCTGGCAGCTGTAAGGTCAAATAGAGGTAGCTTTGTAACAACAGTCTGCCACTGCAAAATTACTGACATTTGCAACTAAATTATATTCTCTAAATTGTTACCTTAATGCTAAATAAATAAAGTTATGCTAATGTAGGGACTGATTACAGATTGAAATTAGCACAATTGCTTGTTATACAGTCTGCTAGGGTTAACATTTTTTAAAAACATAATTAATGGCCTTTGCTTACTGTCTCTGGTTATAGATCCTGCAGCTCATTTGCATTCTTTTGCAATATTCTGACAGTGCTAAATGTCTAAGAAGAAAGATCTCATCTGGAGGCGGAAAATGCGCTTTGCACGTCATCAAGCTAAAACTTGTTATGGTTTCAGGCTACTGTTAATAACAAAGATGACCAGAGAGAGAATGGAACAGAATGAAGCAAGAATCCGTTTTGCTTTTCAGTCTCGTGATCCCAGCCTTTTCTGGAGTCAATGTGAAATGTAATTGCTCTTTTGACCTCTATCTTCTCTCTCCCCAGGTCTGAGGAAGAGCTACACTGGTTGATTATTGCGGGAATGAAAGGCACTCTGACCTTGTCGACCGAACGCCTTGCGGCTTTCAATGTTGCCCATTATACCGAAGGCAGGCAACTCCTGGAGAGAGGCAGAATCGACAGGAGAGCTGCTCCCTGGGCAACCTGCCAGAAAAGGCTTCAGCAGCAGCAATTCAGACAGGGCCAAACAGCTCAGGCAGCTAAGGAAACAGCTTGGGGGGGCGGGGGGCGGGAAGGTGAGGGAAAGACAGAGTATATAAAAATATTGTTAGCACACAGTTTAAAGAGCTCTCAGGCATCCATGCTATAGGGCGCCTTTGTTAATACCGCCCTGCATCATCCACCCGAACTGAAAACCGACCTGGGAAGGAAGCGCAACCAATGTAAGTGCAGCTACTGATTTCCTAAAATAGGCTGTCATTCACTCCAAAGCATTTCTGACAGTCCTGCTATGTCAATCGGAATGTACCAGCAAAAAGTGGGTCAGGGTATTTAGTTATAATAATTGTTCTAGATTATAAATTATTCACTACAAACCTGGTTGGGTTATTTTTAGAATGTATGGTTCACAGAAGGATTAGGGTGCAACTTGGGATCAAAACAACAGGCTGGCTCCTTCGAGCTCTCTAGTTAAAGCGTCCTTGTTTAAAATCAGCTGTGGGTCCTTTGCGTCTCTGCTACTTCTACTCCAATCAGTTCTATTCAACAAAATTTTATCGAGCATTTATTACGTGCTTCAGCGCTGTGGGGGAATAAATGACATGTGAAGTGTGCCTATGAATTAAGGAGACGGGTTGACCAGTCAGACACAGGAGTTCTGCCATTTGTTTTGTCGTTTCATTTCAGGCATTGAGGGAGAGCACAGAGGGCCTGCTGTGGCATTGATGTTAGGGTTTTCTATTTAGATTCTGACTTTAAGTCTTACAGTCAGCTTCAGGTTCATATTGTCAGGCCCACTTTAGGAAGAGAAGATTGACTGTAGTAATAAAGGCTTTGGAGTCTGGAATTAGCCAGATTTGGGTTCAAACTCAATTTTGTTGCTACTCAAAATCTGTGCAATTTTGAAAAAAACTCCATATTTCTGGGCTTTGGTTGGCCTAGTTCCTATAGTGAAGGAGACTAGATGGAACTAAGACTCTTTCCAGCTATATTGTTCTATGGAAAAGATTGTTCAGCAACCATACATCCCAGATTTTCTGGGACACCCCACCTCCAAAGTATTATGGCCTGTTGTACCTATAAAATTATTTATACCCATCAAATGCTGAATCACCATCACCTGATTTATGCATTGAACGAACCATCAGAGGTGGGAAAAGAATGATGAGAAAAGGCTGAGGAGAGTGGTGTTAAAAGGTAATTTTCATAGAAGGGTAAAATCGTGACCCTCATACAGATATAAAAATGTGTATATGTTAAAGATTTGATTCTCCTCATTAATCAAAGACGGAACCGACAGATGTTATAACTGGTTCAAGAGAATCTGAAAAGAGACATTTAAAGATCAGAAATATTGAAATGAGAATGCAAATAGAACAAAACTGGGTTTTTTTCCAGGGGGAGTGGAGAGAAATCAATTGAACCTCTACCAGACAGGGAAGCATTTGCATGTCTGTCAGTTACCTATAACACACAAGTTGTAAAATAGCTCAAGGGCAGTGAAGACTAGAATCAGATAACAGGAAGGGTGTGCGGTGTGCAGACAATGCATAGTTTCCCATGAAGCACAGTTTTTCCCTACAGTGGAAATAGCTTCATATGCACTATGGCATTTCATTGTGATTTCTGGTTCTTCAATGGCTATCTGGGGAAGGATCTCAGTGGGGACTTGGGTGTGGACAAGAATCACCTGGGAAACTTCCAAATCAGAATCACACCTCCAAACCAAACTGCATCCAGGGTTCTAACAAACGTTGTAAACAATTAGACGGCCTTTTCAACTGCTTTTTGAGGTTGGAAGTTATGATTGAAGGAGACCTAGAAAGTCGGCTGTGTGTATTTATAGGTGCAGTATTTCTTCCCGATCCTTTGAGGAGCCTTTTGTGACTTTCTTGATGTGGTTTAAGGGTCATGAAACTGTTAAGTGTTAGTTCACCGAGGGCTAAGGTCCAGTGTGCACACTGAAGGCAAGGCAAAGTCCAAAGGAGAAAAATGGGAATTAAAGAAATAAAAAGAGGGAAGAAGCATTGGCTTTGCTGCCAGAACACAGATGTCATGAAAACCACTGCTAAATCTAAGCCAAGATGGGAAAGGAATAGACTCCTATCAACATGGTCATCACTGGACACCTAGATTCGGGCAAGTCTACCACTGCTAGCCATCTGACCTAGAAATATGGTGGGATTAACAGAAGAACCATGAAAAATTTGAGAAGGAGTCTGCTGAGATGGGAAAGGGCTCCTTCAGGGCGGTCTGGGTCTTGGATAAACTGTAAGCTGAAGGTGAGCTTGGTGTCACCATTGATAGCTCCCTATGGAAATTCAAAACCAGCAAGTATTTTGTGACCATCACTGATGCCCCAAGACACAGAGACTTTATCAAAAACCTGATTTCAGGCACATCTGCTGACTGCGCTGTCCTGATTGTTGTTCCTGGTGTTGGTGAATTTGAAGCAGGGACCTTCAGGAACGGGCAGACCGTCAGCATGCCCCTCTGGCTTCCACACCAGGTGTGAAACAACGAATTGTGGGTGTTAACAAAATGCATCCCACTGAGCTACTCTGTGGCCGGAAGTGATACAAGGAAACCATAAAGGAAGTCAGCACCTACATTAAGAAAATTGACTCAACCCTGACACAGTAGCATTTGTGCCAATTTCTGGTTGGAACGGTGACAGCATGCTGGAGCCAAGTGCTAACGTGCCTTGTTCCAGGGATGGAAAGTCACCTGTGAACGTGGCAATGCCAGTGGAACCGTGCTGCTTGAGGCTTGGGATCGCACCTTGCCATCAGCTCGTCCAACTGACAAGCCCTTGCCTCTGCCCCACCAGGACATCTACAAAATTGGTAGTATTGACACGGTCCCTGGCAGCCGAACGGAGACTGGTGTTCTCACCCCTAGCATGGTGGTCATCTTTGCTCCAGGCAACTGAAGTCAAGTCTGTTGAAACGCACCATGAAGCTTTGAGTGAAGCCCTTCCTGGGGACAGTGTGAACTTCAGTGTCAAGAACGTGTCTGTCAAAGATGTTCATCATGGGCAGTGTGGCTGGTGGAATAGCAAAAATGCCCCACCAGTGGAAGCAGCTGGCTTCATGGCTTGGGTGATGATCCTGAACCGTATCCAGGCCAAATCAGGGCTGGCTACACACCTGCCCTGAATTGTCACACAGCTCACATTGCTTGCAAGTTTGCTAAGCTGAGAAGATTGATTGTTGTTCTGGGCCCAAACTCATGCCATCTGGTGATGCTGCTGAGTTGATGTGGTTCCTGACAAGCCCACCTGTGTTGATAGCGTCTCTGCCTACCTGCCTCTGGGCCCTTTTGCTGTTTGTGAGATAAGACACAATCGGTTGCCGCAGGTGTCATCAGAGCAGTGGACAAGAAGGTGGCTGGAGCTGGTTCAGTCACCAAGTCTGCCGGGAAGACTCAGAAGACTAAATAAATATTATCCCTAATACCTGCCAGCCTGCTCTTAATCGTGGTAGAACAGTCTCAGAATGGGTGGTCTGAATTGGCCATTTACGTTTATTAGTAAAAGACTAGTTAGTGATAATAATGCATCGTAAAACCTTCAGGAGGAAAGGAGAATGTTTTGTGAACCATTTTTTTGTGTGTGTAAGGTATTCGTTTTAAAAAACCAGTACTTTTTCATGGAAACAACTTGACCAAAAATCTGTCACAGAATTTTGAAAACCATTAAAAGAAAGTTTAATGAGAAAAAAAAAGTGAAAAAAAAAAAGTGGGGAGTGAAGACTAAGATGAAGAGAATGGAAACAGGGAAGAGAGGAATGAGCTGGGGCAGAGGCAGCAGGGATGCCTCCCGATAGATCTACTTGTTAATAAAAACACCATTTCAAAGTCACGCGCACATGGAGTGCAGGTAACAGGAAGTTTGATTTCCAAAGCACTGCCGCTTTATAGATTTCCCACCTCCACTGGAAATCTAACATGGTCACAGTTTTGAGGAATTTATCAGGAAATATGCTAATTCTATTATAATACATGAAATGTACACTGTTCCTGCAATATTGCACATTGGGGTTTTTTTTCCCCTCTCTTCCGTGCTCCCCACCCTACACAAAAATTGAAAATAAAGAAAATCATTGATTGAATGCCTAAATTGAAGTTTTTTCTGTTTTAATTTATTTTGAAAAACCCAATACTGTATTGTAATATACTGGACTAAAGGAGATATTGTTATTTCTAGTTCTGAAAGGAGAATTTGTGAAAATGCCATTTCAGGACTTTAGCTCAGCAACTAAAATGAAATGTGAAAGAGAAAGAAGACATGAAATGTGGACAACTTCATGGTGGTTCTAGGAAGGCTAAGAATCACTAGGGATTGAGAGTTTAGATGGAGGAAAGATGGCTTAGGGTCAGGGCACACTAGACTTTCTATTTAGTAAAGCTTTATAACCTCCCAAGATATTATCCTGGAGTCATTCTTAAAATTCGATGACACTGGGTAACTCCCACACAGAGGTCAGCTCAAAATGGGGGGCAGTATTATCTTGACTAAATCCTTTGGGAACTGTGGATACCAGGTAGGAAGGAAGGCCCGTGGGTTTTTGACATGACGTAGTGCAGCTGGGCCAGCAGACTCCCAGCTGGCAGGGAGATCAGTGTGTTTGGACGAGGCAGAAAAGGTTAAACCAACCAGCACCGTGAAACAAATGAAAGAATGCTACTCGAGCCTCTCTGAAGTCAAAGTTTCATATAAAGTGTTTGGTCCTACAGACTAGTTTCTTTCTTTTCATTGTTTTAACCTAAGGGATGAAGAAAAATAAATCAATGTCAGATTAAAAAAAAAGAAAACTGCTGGTAGCTCCATACAATATATTAAAAATGAAAATACTCGTTTGCTTGTGGGGAGAAGAGAAAGCCAATAAAATTTAGAGAAGCTTCCTTCTAGTAGTACACATTGTTTAAAAGGAACTTTAGAGCTATTATTCCTCTTGTGATCTTCCCCCAAAGCTACAGAGGTGAGCAAAATCTACCCATATTGCGCTGCTAGCTGTCATGTTTTAAATAGCATCATACACACACCTTCCAAGTTCTGAAAAGCCCATTCAGTGTTTTATATAAAAGCAAGTTACCGGAAATGGGCAGAGAACACACTCCTAAATATAGCAACATAATTACTGTCATGTAAATTATCTCTTCTCTGTAGCGTTAGAACAATGAGATAAAAGGTTTATCTTGACAAAGTTTGAATAAGTAGAGGTGGAATTGATTCAGAATCTCCATAACTGCTCCATCCACGGGCAGTGGGAGGGGGAAAAGAGAGCTCCTTTAATTTCACTATCAGCACGTCCTTCCCGTTCATTTGCATTTGGGGAGTTTTTCCACAGTGCATTCATTTGCTAGTGAGATAATGTGTCCCTGCATGATCAGTTAAGAGAGGGATAGAATTACTAATGATGAAAAGAGGCAGCACAAGGGCAAGAAAGCAAAGCAGCCCTTCCTTTTCTTGCCTAATCTGGATGGATCTGAATTTCAACCATCTCTTTTTTTTTTTTTTTCCTAGTGGTGATGGTGGGGCTGTTTTCCAAAGCTGGGTTAAGACATTGCAAATTGAGTTCTACACATTCTTTTCTTTTTTTTTTTTAAGTGCCATTCAAAGAAGGAATGTGATGTCATTGTGCTGAGTGGCTGTTCTATTCTGGCTGTTTGTATGTACTTGTCAGTTAATAAATTGAGGGCAATTTAAATCAACTGTCACTCAATAAGCATCAGCTGTTTTCCAGGTACTATGGAAATAGTCAACAACAGGAAGGTCTTGTCCTTTAAAAAAGAATTCTAAACAGAAAGAAAACTTTGATTCACAGAAATGTTTAAATTAACGATGAGAGTAATGCGGTGTTACTAGTAGCAGAGCCATCGGAAGGTCAAAGATAGAAATATAGGTTAAATGGAAGGAGTGGAGGTGATGTCTTATCCTGTGCTGTCTTTAGGTAAGTGTAGGGTTTACCCAGAGTGCGCAGTGGACAACAGTTCAATACTCCCTAGGACAAGTCAACGTTAGGAAGCCAGCAGTGGGCGTTGGAGCTGGGAAGCAGAACAGCGAGTTTGGAGTTCAGGAGTCTCTGGCCTGCAAACTAGACAATACCCCGGCCCTTGATTTTCTTTATTGCAAGCTTCCAAATGTCTCCAGAATAGGAAAACTGTGTCCTTTTAGGAAAAATGTGAGAAAGCAATAGCATGATGATCAGCATTTCAGTGATATAGATGATGTAGAGACCAAGTTCAAACACCCTTACGTAATGAAAAGGGTGCAGTAATACACAATGAGAAAAGATGACTTTGCTTTAACATACCTAGGAAGCTTTTTAAAGGTAGCTTGGAAGCATGAAGCACTCAGTTGGCTGACCTGACTGGGTGAGGCTTAGCTTCCTTTCATCTATTGCCTGCTGCCCTTTGGGTCTAGTACTTACTTCCCTGGGATAAAGGAAGGCTCCAGAGTGAGTAAAAACGTGCCAAATTTGAAGTTACACTGCTCTAGGTCACCCAGAAACACCGCAACTGTGAGTTGGCTACTAATCCACTCTTGTTTCCCTATGCCAGCCCATGGTGGTTAAGCTTGTTTGGTATTGAAATCCGCCAGACTGAAGAATGACAGACACCCTGGGCCTTGTCACCCACAGAAAGCAAAAGGAACTATGAAATAATCAGTCTCATGAAGAAAATAGTGTTCCTTTAGTGGAACATTGCTGTCCACTAAACAGTTATTACAAAGGAAATGTAGCTCCTATAATGGGGGACTTTTTTCCAAGGTTATTTGTCCAAAGGTGAGGGTGTCATAGCAATAATCCTGAAAATGAGAGTGGAATTATGAAGGAATCCTTTGCAACTCTGCACCCCCATATTCTAAACGTATTCATTGCCCAAAACTATCAGAACGTATCCTAAATTAAGACTAACGCGCAAACCAAAGCAGCATTGTACCACCATTTTTCAACCACAAACCCCCATCCCACTGATGGGCTGAACTAGGGCAATGACAGAGGAGATAGAGAAGGGAATGGAGGAAAACTGGCAAAGATGGATTGAATATGGGCAGGAGGGGCAGTGATGGACAATTGTGTATCAGAGCTAATCCCTAAATTTCTGTATGGAATGATGGTGTTTTTATTGAAATAGAAACTCTGCAGGAAGATGAGGATTGGAGGAGAAAGACCATCATGGGGAGGAATTAGAAAAGAGAACCTCCTGAAAACAGAGAAATAGGGACAACAGAGAGAACCAGGACTCAGAGGAGATAGTAGGAACCAACTCAGTGTATAGGTTGAAGGATTAACTTTAGAAAGAGGAAAGAGGGACACTCTTCCTCTAAACAAGGAAACATCTTGCTCTAAGCTAGGAATCTCCTTCCTTTACACTAGGGAACTAACATTTATTGATGGCTTTGCATGTACCTAGCATAAGACTTCGGCACTTCTCATATGTTAGGATGCTGTTAAAAGAGAGCAGGCTATTGTATGACAGCCTTTATTCTCCCTGTGTCTACAGGACAAGGACACTGGCTCTGATTTAAAAAGATAGAGGTCAGATTAAAAAGGTGGGTACCTTTGAGGGTATGCATTAGGGAAGGTGAAAGGAAAATGACTAGGGATACAAAAGGAATGCCAAGTAGTATTGAGAGCTGGATATGCATAGGTCAAGGTCTTAATTGTTTTTAGACAAACTTAAGTGCCATGTGGATATAATCCAGGGTCACAAATTGCTTTCTTCATTCTTAAAATGGTCATATTCTTTAAAAGCTAGGCTGAGAAGAACAGAGAAAATCAAAGTCCCTAGCATATGTCTGAGCCAGTGCTTGCAAGTATGGAGGGTTCTTAAATCCATGCCCTTCCCAGGTCAATAGGTTAAACACAAGCCTATGTTACATGGGTTCGGATTCCCTGCAGTGTTCCCAAGGGTTTAATCCTACAGATTAGCAACACTGGGAGACAGGATTCTTGCCTAACTCTGTGAGCTCTCTTCACAGGTGTTTTGTGAATCTCTGTGAGGTGTGGTGCAAATGAATAAAAGGAATCTAGTCAAATTTCCTGGAAATGTTCCATATTCTAGCAAAAATAGTTACAGTAAATTCTCTTATAATCCAGTTGAGGGGACTTCCCTGGTGGTCCAGTGGTTAAGTGGTCCATGCTTCCACTGCAGGGGACACAGGTTTGATCCCTGGTTAGGAAACTAAGATCCCTCATGCCGCGCAGCATGGCCAAAAACCAACCAACCAAAACAACAAGGACAACATAAAAAGAAACGCCCAGTTGAACAAGTATGCTCATTCAATTTAACAAACATCTGCTAGGCACCTCTAGGTGTGAAGCACAGTGCTAGCCACTGGGAGGGGGGCAGGTACTGTGATGATGATGATGATGATGATGATGATGATGATGATGATGATGATGATGGTGGTGGTGGTGGTGGTGGTGGTGGTGGTAAGGTTACTTTATGGGGGAGGGGCTTACTATGCACCAAATACTGTTCTAAGCTCCCTATGTACGTCCATCTGAGTAAATGCTTATAACAGTCTTAGGAGGGTGGGGTCTAATCCCTGCAGTACAGAATTGGAAACTAAGGCTTGTTGGTCACTCTCTGCCTCCCTGAGGCTCAAGGTAGTTAAAGTCAAGCCTTGAGCGAAGACCACCTGTCTTTCCCTTGCTTCTTCCACTCTCACTTTAAAATTATTAGCGGGGAAGTTGAACTCAGAAGTTACCAGGGAAATAAAGTGGACTTTTACATCAAGTCTAGATGTTGAGAAAATTGACCAATTCTTTATTGTCGTATCATGTTAAGTCACATCATATCAGATGTTCTTGATTGTCATAAAGATATATTTAGAAGTGTGACAAACAGCCTTGGAAAAAATTGCCTTTTGATGGTTGATTGTATTGGTTAATGGATAACTGAAGCCAGCTAGAGGCAGCCATATATAGACAAGACAATCGATCTTTTTTTTTTTTAAACCTTAAAAGGTGACAGAAGTGTGAGTGCTTCTAATGAGAACATGGAAGTGATTGTGTAAAAAAAAGCATGTTTGAAAACATTCTAATACAATAATTCATATTTTATTTGAGTCTCTTCTAATTAAAAAAAAGAAGAAATTATGTCTTTTGGGAAATATCCAGAAACATTGTATATTTATGTCCTAAGATAGTTTTAGGAGCTTCTCTATGATCAAGATTTTTAAGAATCATTTTCATAATGGAACCATACTTTCATTAAAACATCCATGGATCGTTCCATGTAATTTCTTTTAACCCCACCAAAAACACGTCACCTACCATTTGCAGCCTCAAGAGTATATACAAATTTGTTAAACCATCTTTAGAGAAAAGCTTGTAGATTTTTCAAGTGTTTATGCTTAGTTTATTAACATTATTTAAATTGTGACATAACCAGTGTTGCTTTGCTGCCACTACCTTGGAAATGTTTAAACATTATTATAACTTAGCTCTACATTCCAGTTTTATCTCTAAAATTAATGCTTTTAGGGTCAATTTATGCCTGTCAACAAGTAGTGATCAGAGATGTGAGCTGGCTCATAATCCAGAGGTACTAGGTTACAATGTGTTACCATGGAAACTGTGTTTTATTGCATCTTCTCTTCTTGATTTAAGGCATTTGACAATCACAGTAACTGTTTGCCAGTCTTCCCACATCATAAAAAGTTCAAAAACACAAACAACCAATAGGGGAAAAAAAAAAAAAAAGGAAGGAAGTGGGGGTGGGGATCCTCTACTGTTCTTGGACCTCACCAGAAACATGAAAAAGAAATGACAGCCTTATATTTAACGTGGACCTTTTGTGAATAGTTTCTCTCTCAGAAAGTGCAGGAGTGTTGGAAAATTCAATCAGTGGTTAGTCATCGAATGGACCTGTCTGCCTGTGGTTCATTTTGTTTATTGCATCATATATCTTTTATGATCACTGGGACTTCAGCCTGAAACAGCATTTTCTTTAACAAGAGCCATGTTTCCGTTAACGTTGTTTATTGCATCTGAAACATTACTCCTTGAAATCATGGTACATTTTCTATCGAGCAAAGGTCTGCAACAGACTCTTGCATGAATGTGTTTATTCAGAATCTAGAGTTTAAAAAAAAAAAAGGTCCAGTTCATGTAACATTAATCGCTTTGCCAGTGTTAGCTGAGGTCATTGCCACATTCCTAGCAGTATTAAGGCAAGTCAAGATTAATTACGTACATTAAACCTTAGAAGGGAAGCACGTGAAAGGGATCTCAAATCAGACATTTCTTAAAAGACAGAGAAATGACTGTGGCGAAATGGGCTAACTCTGCGGCAGTTTGACTTTACAGTATGCTTGCTTTTACTACATGGGGTCAGTACCGTCTCTGTGAATCTGTAGGCATCCTGCTTCCTATCTCTGGAAGTTTATAGGTCAAATTTAAGGTTTTTCTGAGCATTCAAAATGAAGATTCATTCACTAAACAATTTTTTAGTACATGCTAACCACCAGGTACCGGCTAGGAACTGTCCAGGCAAAGATGAAACAGACATGGTCCTCCCTTTCCTGCTTCCTCCAAGAACTGCATGATCTACCCAGGGAGATGGGTACCAGATGTGCACAATCTGAGCAGAGTTTTGTGGGAGTACAGAGGAAGGAATGATTCATTGTGATGGAAAGTCAGAGAAGACTTTACTGACATTAACTTTACAGGGGTAGAAAGGTGAGCAAAGCAGTCCAGGCGGAGACCCAGTGAGTGTTCCCAAACTAATTAGTGATTTGATGGGACTGGAGCTGAAGGCTTTTGTGCAAGAGCTGAAGGCAGCGGCAGACAATGAGATTGTACAGTAAGTTAGAGCCAGACTGCAAAATCTCTGAACATGTACTTTATCCTAAAAGCAATGAGAAGCCTTTGAAGAATTTTAAGTAGGAATTTTTTTTTTTAATAAATTTATTTATTTTTGGCTGCATTGGGTCTTCGTTTCTGCATGTGGACTTTTCTCTAGTTGTGGCGAGCCTGGGAGCCTGGGCTACTCTTCGTTGCCGTGGCTTCTCTTGTTGCGGAACACAGGCTCTAGGCGCACGGGCTTCAGTAGTTGTGGCACGTGGGCTCAGTAGCTGTGGCTCTCAGGCTCTAGAGCACAGGCTCAGTAGTTGTGGCCCACGGGCTTAGTTGCTCCGCGGCATGTGGGATCCTCCCGGACCAGGGCCCGAACCCGCGTCTCCTGCATTGGCAGGCAGACTCTTCACCACTGCGCCACCAGGGAAGCCCCCTAAGTAGGAAAATTTAAAGAACCAGATTAAGTTAGAAACTGAATACAACTTGGGGTGAGGGCAAGTTGGATGGCAGTTTCACTGGTAAGAAACTAGAATCATTGTCTTCAAAAAGGAGGAGAATTCAGTCATCCATGAAAGTGATAACAGCTTACGTTTGGCCGTAGAATGGAGAGAGACATGTATTATGGAACCAGATGTGATAGGAGTATTCACCTGAGTTCCTGAAGGGAGCCAAGGATAGATGATGGAGAAAAAAGAATCCAAGATGGTGCCAGGGGATCTAGCTGGGTTGAATATTCAGATGGTAATGCCACTAACCAAAGCATCTGAGGTCGTCGGAACATTCAAATGGTGATTTCTGTTAGGATGTTGGACATACTACACGGCACTAATGAGTGATGTTGGGACTGGATACACTGATTTGGGACCATTAACTTATACCAGGTTAAGTCGTCAGGGAAGACGAGAATGTTTAAGGGGAGAAGGTAGAAAAAGAAGGAAAGACAGTCTAGGGAAGAGTTTCTGGGGGAGAAAGTATTTCTCAGTTGTGTGATAGTTTTCACGTTGAGAAAAAAAAAATTAGAGGCTTGAGGAATTTTTGTTTTTCTCTAAATAAATAGTAAACTTGGTACACAGAATAATAATGTCTAAGAGAGAAAATTTAAGAACAAATATTTGATTAAAAATATTTTACCACTGGGTGCATATATATATAATGCAATCTGTATTTAAGACGCTAGTGGGCTCATATTTGAAAAGCAATGTTTCATATGAGAGGCTTACATTATTTTGAACCATCGCAGCTTTAAATGTTCATAATATGCATATTTAAATATGTTCTTACATTGTATGTGACAGATTTACATACTTCCCTGTCACCATCATACACTTCCATTAAAAATTTATTTATATTTAAAAATACATTTTATATTCCCATAAAAAGGGGAAATTAAATCGTAAAAATCCACACCAAGTTAGTGTTTATAGTCTAACTACTACTCTCACAAAAAAGCGTTAGAGTCGGTGTCTGTCTTGCCCGTGTTGAGTAAGGAGAGAAGGCCCAGGTAAGAGCTTTTTGCTCATGGAGTTTTGTATTTCAAGGACTAAATTTTCCTAACAGCATAGATACAGCAAATATGAAATACAAAACTGTTGCCTTCTAATAGAGGAAAGGGTTGAAATCGTATTCATCTATGCTTGGCCTCACCTTTATTAATATTGAAAATTTAAGAATTCGTTATCATCCAGTGTCAAGAAATCATTGGAAAAATCAATACTGCATGTAGAATTCAGGAACACCATTTGGGGGAGGTTTATGCCTCCTAACTAGTTTTCTGTTCATTCATATAATCATTCATTCATTTAGTAAGAACTTACTGAGCAGCCATTATGTTCCAGACTCTACTAGTAGATGTAGGATGCTAATATGGTCCTTGCATTCAAGAAATTAATACTCTTGGCAAAAAGATGAGATAGATTCTCAGATTGCTGTTGTGATTGGCTATGCCGACTGGGCTCTGTACAACTCCAGAGGGAGCCATCCTTTATAGGCTATAGTGTAGCCCTGGAGTGATCCCAGCCCCAGCTTAAGCCAGTGGGCACCTGCATCTCCCTGGTCACAGTGATTAGCTCAGAGATAGGCATGTGACCCAGTCAGAGCCAGTGAGATGTGAAGAGGTGTTTGCTGGAACTTCTAGTAAAAAGAAGTTCCCTTTCTCTTCTGGAGAGCTCCCCAAAGGAGACTGTTTTCTGCTGGATGATGTAGTGTGAGATATAAGGAATTGCTTCAGGTGTTTTGCCAGTGGGAGCTATGAGCCTGGAGTTACTGAGTTCCATCCTGTGGAGTCTGAAGAAGGCAGAGATATGGTGGGCAGGATAGGGGGAGGGAGTACCCGGGTCCTTAGTGACGTCATGGGAGCAGTGGATCAAGCCTCTTAAAAGGCCAGGACTAAGTCAGTTGCATAAGCCCATACGTTCCCTTGTTTTTTGTTGTTTGTTGTTGTTTTTGTTTTCATTTTTGTTTTTTGCATAAACCAGATTGAGTGGGTTTTCTTGTCACAACTACAAGAATCTTGACATAGTCACCAGTACTGTTACCTCTTGTATAATATGTAACTTTTATGCCTTTTCAGACAATCTAGTGGCCGTGTTCTTCCACATGTGTATTCCAGCTTAGGGTAACGTGGATCCCAGTGCAGTCAGTGAGAGGATGGATAAAGCTCGTTCAGAGCTTGACCTCTAAGCTCAGAGGTGGAGCCAACTGCTTTCCAATCCATCAATTCTCATTCAACCTGTTATGGAGATGATGACAAAGAGAATGAATATTAAAAAAAAAAAGAAGTATTGAACATTCAAAGCTACCTTCCAAGCTGACTTGACACTATCTTCCTAGATTTGGAGGCTTTTTGTTTTTTATATCCTCAGTGACACATAGGAAAGTGCTTAGCGTTTATGCAAAACTTAACAAACATTTGCTTAAATTTTTTTATGTGTTTTTATTGTGGTAAAATATACATCATTTACCATTTTAATAACCATTTTTAACTGTATCATTTAGTGACATTAAGTACATTCACAGTGTTGTGCAACCATCACCACTATCTATTTTCAGAAATTTTCCATCATCCCCCAAAGAAACTCTGTACCCATTAAACAATAACTCTCCCTCCTCCCTGCAGCCCCTGTAACCTCTATTCTACTTTGTTTCTATGAGTTTGACATTTTAGTTACTTCGTGTAAGTAGAATCATGCAATATTTGTACTTTTGTGTCTTATTTCACCTAACATAATATTTTCAAGGTTCATCCATGTTGTAGCATAAAGATTTGCTTTCAAATATGTTCCTCTCCCTTTCCCCCAAGAGTGTTTAATTTCTGCTCTTCAAAAAATAATATGTAAATATTGGGTTAATCTTTTAAAAAATTAGACCATACTCAGGAACTGACACATATTTTGGACCCAGAAGGAACCAGGCAGTGTACTAAGCATATAACAGACATTACATTATCCAGTGCTCACAATCATAACAGTTGTGTTACTTCCAAAGACCCACAGTCGCAACATCACATGATATTGTAGCCAGGATATGATCTCAGTTCACTCTGACCCAGAGACCATGCTTTTCCCATTTCTCCAGTGTTCCATGGAATTCAAATCAGAGAATGGTCTAACTATAAGCCTATTTCTAGTTTTTTAATATCTCTAACATTTCCAGGGTAATAGATTTATCTTTCTAGTTAGGTTTTATTTGTGCTGATAGAAAAACTAGTTCACACTAGTGGAGTTTACTGAAATCTTTGGCATGAGGTTACCCTCCAGAAACCTACTGAGGGGTACGTAGTCTCATCCAAGGACTCAAGCCTTCTGTGTCCAACCCAGGGTTCACTACACACCCAGCACACACATACTCGGCTTGCTGTTTTTCTGAACGCCTCCTGTTCTTTGCACATGCTAACCCCTCAGTACACTGGCACTGAACACGTGGTATCCTTGGCTTCTCAGAGAGGATCTAGGCTCCATCAGACATTAGTGCTGATGACTCCATGACCATTCTTCAACAAGCTATAGGTCCAGATGAAATTTTAAGGCCAAGATGGAGTTCGCCTCTGCATCTTCTGCCTTATACGGTCCCTTGAATTTCCCTCTTATTATTTTAATCCCTATCAAAAATAAACAAATGCACGATTACCTGTGATTCTTTAGGATACACTTACCATGATTACAGAGCTCACCATTCTTCTTGCCCCCCTGTGCTACCATTCCAGCTACCCCAGAGGAACCCTGCCCAGCCGCCCGAGAGCCAAAGGACCAGGGCCACTCTTCAGCTCAGATCTACATGATTGTCTGGAGATGTCTTTAAAAGGATGGAAAAAGGCTTCTGAAAAAAGGTATTTCATTTTCTAGAGGCTGAAAAAAGTGGGTCAGAGGTTTTTTCCAAATCTAGGGCAAACCTATTTTTTGGCTAAGGACTTTATAAGACATTGCTCTATTTAGCAAGCAAACTGCATTGCCACGTATCTGGCTCCTCTGAGAGAACTGTCTCCCTAAGTTTGGATCATCACTAAGTGTGTGATCATGCATTCTTCACTCACGTATAGTTTAACCTTGACAGTGGCTCTCCTGGGACACATTGGGGGAATTAGCGTACACACTGGCAAGCAAATAGATAGCGCAGTTAATAGTTGGAATCCCAGCTCCAACACTACTTCCTGTGAGGTTATGAGCAATTCTCTGGACCTCTCTCTAGCTATCATTTATTTATTGCTGTGTAACAAAGCAGTCCAAAACTTGGTAGGCTAGAAACAATAACTTTTTTTTGGTTATCATTGTGTGGGTCAGCAATTTGGACTTGGTTCCACTGGGCAGTTCTTCTGGTCTCTATGGGGTCACCCATTTAGCTAAGTGAGACAGTGGCTCCAATGGGGCTGCCTGGTCTAAGATGGTCTCATTTACATGTTTGTCTGGGGCACCGCCGTTCTCCGCCCCATCACCGTTGCAGCAGGCTAGCTTAGGCTTGTTCACACAGTGGTCTCAGGGTTGTAACCACAACCCAAAGAAAGCAAATCCATGTGCAACACTTTCAAACCTCTGCTCACGTTTGTCATGTCCCATTGGCCAAAGAAAGTCTCATGGCCAAGCCCAGATTCAAAGAGTGGAGAAATAAACTCTACCTCATTTTGGGAGGAAAGGCAAAGTCACTTTGCAGAAAAGTATGAGTATGGGAATGGGAGGAATTATTGTAGCCACCTTGCAAACAAACTCCCTGTTTTCTCTATGAAATGGAAACAATAATATATGGAATGTAACACTATTGCAAAAACTAAACTTATTCCCTCCTCTTTGTCAATTAGATCACTAGGGCATAGAAATGGAAAAAGTGTGGGATAAGGTAAATTCAACCCTCATTATGGAGGGTTGATTGAGGTATTGGTTGATATTTATCTCAGCCAGCAATGGAGACTTACTGATACATCGTGCACAAGTTGAATGACATGATCTGAACTTGTTTAGGGAATGACCACTGTTTAAAATTATCTGCCTCATTTGTTTGTTTTCTTGTTTATCATCTATCTTCATCTATCCATGAGATTCTAAGTACCATGAGACAGAATAAGGATTTTGTCCAGTTTTCTATTCTGTCCCCAGCATGAAGAGCTTTGTCTGGCTTGAGAAATGCTTGCTGTTTAATTAAATGTCGTCCAAGTCACTTCGAAATTCCTCCTATAACGTGACTTACAAACTTTTTTCACTGCACTCACCCATATCAAGATGCAGGATGTCCTCTAGTCCTCAATGTCCTCTGGTACTGTAAACACTGAACATTGTGTGTTCAATGACAATTAGAGAAGGGAAGAAGTATCTCTTGATCTGGTTACTTCACTTTTGTTAAGATCGAATTTCTTGGCTCATGTGGAACTTTTAGGTAACTAAAATTCCTAGGGTGTTCTCTTACAAACTATTAGTCCAAATCCTAGCGTTCTCTCATCCCAAAATGGTCACTAAAAATAATTAAAATATCATGAATACACAAGTGTTGCCCCTGTTCAGTTTTGTCTTCAGTTTCTGGCTCATCATTCTAATTTGTCAAGATTGTCCTGAATCTACACTATGTCATCAAATACATCTGCTTGCCTTCTCAGTTTTGTACCAAATTCAAATTTGATAAGCACACTTCCTCTGTCTTCAGCAAAGTAGATGGTAAAGTGTTAGACAGGGAAGCCCTCCCATGGCGACCTGCCACTACCGTACCCCTGGACATCTTCCTCTAGGTTGAACCAGCACACACCCACTCAACTCTCCTATCCTCCAGTTTTCATTTCTCTACCCTTTCCGAGCATGTCATTAGCAATTTGGCATATGTCTTGCTGAAATGAAGGTATCAAATGTTTGTAGCATTCGCTTTTATACCAACCTACTTAACCAATCCCATTTTTTTAAATAACAAGAAATGATTTGGTCATGGCTTGTTTTCACCTTCTCGTTGACTGATCTACATGCAGCCTTTCCTGCCACTGGGTCCATTTTCTTTACCTTCCTTCTTAAAAAGAGGATGTTTCCAGGGGAGAACATCCCTAATTCACTTGATGTTCCGTCCTTCTACTAGGACTTCTCCTATTATTTCCTCATATCTTCTCACAGACTTCAGGCATCCCTTCTCTTTTGTAGCGGCAGTCTTCCTTCTTCATTGGATCATAGCCGTTACCACTGCAGTATTTGTTCTCAAATCTGATTTTGTGTCAGAATCACCCAAAGGGCTTGTTAAAACACAGATTGCTACATCTCACCCCCAGAATTTCTCATTCAACAGGTCTGACATGCGAGCAATCATTTACATTTCTAATAAGTTCCCAGCTAATGCTGATTCTGCTGGTCTGGGGACCACATTTTGAAAACCACCAACCTGATATATCCCATCTCATTAAAAACAAAACAAAACTTTTTCCTGATTTTATTAATACCTCCAAAAATGGTGCTCCTGTTCCCTCTTCCCTTTCATAGCCAGACTTCCTCACAACACTGTCTACTCTCACAGTCTGCACGTTCTCACCTCCTGTTCACTCTGATACCCCAGAAACATCTTTTAGCAAATTTACCAATTGGTTTTCTTGTTGCCAAATACAAAGGTCATTTCTCTGACCTACTCTTATTCTCTCCCTTCACCACATTAAGAATGTCTTTCTTAAAATGCTTTTCTTCTCTTAGTTTGAAGATACTGTATTCTTTTATGCTTTGCCTCCTAATTCCCTGACTGCCTCTTCTCTTTTGCTGGCTCACCCTAGTCTATCCAAATTCTAAATGCTGGAGTGCTTCAGGGCTCGGTTTTAGACCTTCTTCCCTGTCTCATTCTTGCCCTAGAAAATACCATGGTAAAACCTTATACCATGGTTTTAAATACCATGACTTCCACATTTATACCTACTAGCCAAGACCTCTTCCCTGAACTTTAGACATATATACAAGTAAATATCCATCGTCCGCATTGGATGTCCCTAGATCATCTCAAAGTTAAATCTTTATTTATCAGCTTAAACCTAGTCCTTTCCCAATTATCCCTGTGGTGGAAAGAATTATTGCCCTCCCAAAGATGTCCACATACTTATTCCTAGAACCTGAGCATATGTTACCTTACATGGAAAAAGGAACTCTGCAGATCTAGTTAAGATTAAGGACCTAGAGATGGGAAGACTGTCCTGGATTATTTGGGAGGACCCAGTATAATTACAAGGGTCCTTAAAAGTGGAAGAAGGAGGCAGAAGAGAGAAGTGACAATGGAAAAGAAAACTAGAGATATGACAGTATGATTATCCATTCTCTCCAACCCTCAACCCCTTAAAACCACCAATTTGATTTCTGAGTCTGTGCATTTACCTCTTCTGGATATTTCATATAAATGGAGGCATAAATTATGTGACCTTTTATGTCTAGCTTCTTCCACTTAGCATGTTTTCAAGGTTCATCCACATTGTAACATATATCAGTACTTTGTTCTTTATTATAGCTGAGTAATATTCCTGTGTATGAGTGTATGTGTGTGTACTTGTTTACCCATTTATCTGTTGATGAACATTTGGATTGTTTCCACTTTTTGGCTATTGTGAATAGTGCTGCTATGAACACGTATGCACATTTGTTTTCAATAGGTCACAAATCCCATTTTGGAATTTGGAATGCAGGCAGTGATTTCTAGACGTAAGCCTTATTTAGTTCTTGCCTGTTTCTGATTTTCTCCATATTTCTCATGCCCCAGGATTTTTCAGAGTCATTGAGAGTAGCTTAATGATCATTCCAGTTAATTATCATAGAATTCTTCATCAAGTTGTTTATTCTATGGATTAATACAGCAGGTTTCAAAGTTAATAGGGCTAGAGACAGAACTGGGGGTAGGCTGGAAGAGATTAAGGAGAAGAGTGGTAGGTGTAGTTAAATTGATGACTTTTTAAAAACAAGCACATTACAAGATAATCAATTTACTCATCCAGTGATAAACTTTATGTTTCCCGCAGAAATGTTAGTAACTCTATGTTTCCCTCAGAAATGTTAGCAGCTACCAGTGCTTTCTGAATTAGGTACTTGGAACCCCTTGGTAGTATGTTCAGCACCGTCTCCAGTGTTAAAAAGTTTTAATCCACAATTAGATATATATTAAGCCATTAAAATATCATTGCATTTTAATGATTTGAATCTATGAAAATATGTAAATTAGTAATGGCTTATTAAACTTTACAGTTTCGGGTTATCGTACAAAAAAGATCTGTACAGATAAAATGAATGTTAAATGTTAGATAAAATGTTAGAGAGCAAATGTTAGAGAGCAAAACGCCTTTTGTGTATTTTATTACATCATCCTTCAGCAAGGATGACAACAATGGAAATGCTCATGCAATTCCTAATTTTAAAAAATAAATATATTCGCTGTCATGAATAGAAATCATTTCCATGAAAGCCAAGGACGCACAGTTGTTTGGGTCTAAGCGTGTTATCTTGATCCCTGGCACTCAATTTTGTGCTTTGGAAGGCTCTACTCAATTCAAAACATAAATTTGGAAAAGGCATCCTCCCCGGAGCCCTTTGAGAGCCTGTAGTTATGGTGGTTACCTAAATATTATTTCCATAGCTACGTTGGCTTCTAGCCACAGCTGAAATGCGTATCAACAAGCTTGGTGTGAAAATGGGCAGGAGGGGAAAAAAAAGAGGAGACAGAGGACACTAATTTTCCTTCTTCAGAGTAGGAGGTATAATGTCTTTATAAAGTAATAATTAAAAGAAAAACAATTACTGGAGCCTTATCTGGACCATGCAGCTGTACTTCCTTCTTTTGCATTAGCAGTGTTTCTAAGGTTATGACAAACCATGAAAATTGCATCTTTAGAGGAGTTTTATTCCTTTTCCTATGATTTGATTGAAACAGACAGCTACATTTTGTGTATATATAATTAGGCAGTAAAATAGGCTTTGAAGGCAGGTTTCCATTTAGTATGTGAGTCACACACACAACAGCCTTTCATTCACCAGCCAAAGACTGATCTTTTTAATGCTTCAGCTCGCTCAACATGTTTTCTGAATGCTACATCTTGCACTGAGGGGGAAAAAAAGGGAAAGAAAAAGAAATCAGCTTTGTGCCCATATTTCTTTCTTTTTTTCATCTTCTTTCCAAAGGGAAAACAATCTGAAAAGCCAATCTAGGAAGTCTTTGGTGATTTAACCTTACGACAAACTGATTTTTATCGTCCTTCTTCCAGATTGTCGTCGGGCACCAGTGAATGCTTCGCCAGCTCCTGGCGTGTCTAATCCCTCTCATAAAAGGCCATTGTGGCAGTAAAACTGAGACCAATGGCTTTTTCATTCTCCACCTCTCAGCTCTCCAAAGTAATGGCACTGGGTCTCCTCTTCGTGTTTTTCTTTTCAGATGCATAGTTTCTTCCTTTAACAAGGTTAAAAGCGGGGGGGGGGGGGGGGGGGGGGATGGAGGAAGAAGGAATCCAATCCCATTTTCTTAGTGCCGGTCTCGTACGTGGCATGAAGTGATTTTTTTTTTTTTTCCTGAACTTGAATTAGGAAAAGCATTTGAGATACAGCCTGTTTTTATGAAAGTGATTTTCCTCTGAGATTTTGCGTACAATGAGAACAACCCCGGGTGTATTTTTTTTCTCATAATAGAAATCAGGCCTATCAGCTGTGCATCCTCATGCCTTATCTGATTAAAAAGCAGTTGCCTGTTAATCTCCATCCTTTCATCTCTCTGTGTCCCGTTTGCTTTCTCCTGTCCCGTTCTGACAAACCCGAAGATGGAGAGAAATAGTATCAAGCTACTTGGCTGATTTAGGCAAGTGATAGTTTGTGTTTGTAGAATGCCTTTCATCTGAGGAACTCAAAGAGCCTGAGGAACATTATCACAAAGGGCCCAGCTCCAACATAAAGGGCATGGAACAGCTATAGTCATGTAAATCTTAAGTTTCTAGAGTGATTAGTACCTAGGTAACCAAGAGAGATGAGCCAGGTTCTCTTTTCTGATGTGAAATTCGATGTCCATGCAGGAATTTCAATTTCCAATTCAGGCCCCACCACAAGATAAACTACTCAGTATTCAATTTACCTCCTGCGATGTCCCCCTGGGGAGTCTGCTCCCCAAGATGAAGGGCTTTACATGACAGGCAGGTGTATATATTTCTTCAGTTGGCCTAATCTAATAAAGCTGGGCATGATTAATATGTGCAAAATGTTGCCATGATAAATAATTCAGAATGAAACTGCCTTTTTTAGTTGTGCTACAAATAGATGTCAGTCTGCATTTGATGGTGCCTGTATCCCACAGGGACTCAGGACCAACTGAAAGGAATATAGTCCTTGTGCTGGTTCTGAGGAAAACACTGGGGACAGCTCCCCTGACTGAGCCCATGTGATTTTGCCTCAAACCAAATGAAATCTTTCAAAGTGGACTCTTTTTGCTGGTTCTGTTTTTGTGATTAGAAGGAGCAGCTTCCATTGGTGACTGTTGTACCTGTCAGGACTTCCATGTAAATCCGATACAGAGACTTCTTTTTTTTTTTTTTTTTAATTTATTTTGTTGAAGTAGAGTTGATTTTCAATGTTGTGTTAATTTCTGCTGTACAGCAAAGTGAGTCAGTTATATATATATATATATGTATATTCTTTTTTTTTTTTGTATTCTTTTCCATTATGGTTTATCATAGGATATTGAATATAGTTCCCTATGCTATACAGAAGGACCTGGTTGTTTATCCATCCTATATATAATAGTTTGCATCTGCTAATCCCAAACTCCCAATCCATCCCTCCCCCACCACCTTCCCCCTTGGCAACCACAAGTTGATACAGAGGCTTCTTATTGTAAGAGATGTATGTGTACATGGTCAAGGCCCAGGTTGAACATCAGTGTCTCTTCCTAACAGTCCACTTTTTTTTTGCAGACTTCCTCCTTCCTCTTCACAATTCTCCCTTCTTTCTACCTCACAATCTCTTTCCCCCTCCCAGTCTTATTCCCCCAAACTGTGGATTTTTTAAAAGAATTTTTTTTTCATGAAAACCATATCTTGAGCCAAATTTTTATTGCAGCTTATCTTGAAGTCATAAAGTTTGCGTTCATCATTTCCGTATTAATCATAGAGACACATGGATCTATCTGGTTAGAACTCCACACTTCCCTAGCTTTATGCTTCTGAACTTCAGCGATGGTTTGCATTTACATGATAAAGCAGAACAGGCATTATTTTCCAGTTGGAGCCTTTTTGCTTATGACAGTGAAATGGCAACATTATGAAAATGATCCCGCCAATGTCGGGAGTTTCCTGGTAACTTTTGAATGCCAGTCTGTATTATCAACCTAGCCTAATTTTATCAATGGCTGTGATAAAACAAAGGAAAGCAACGTCCCATGTTTTTATTTGTGAACTAGGGAGACCACAGAAGTCAGTTATTTCACCAGTCTTAAACAGCTGATTGGAATCCTAGCTTTGCGTTACCCTGAAAGAGGCTGCAGCAAACGGCCAGGGATGGAGTGGAAGATGGCCAGGGATGGAGTGGAAGATGCCCAGTAAGCCCTCCTCTTGTGCGTCCCATGATCACACAGAACCAGGACATGATTTTTCTGGGGCTGGCCCTGTTTTAGATGGGAAATTCTTAGTTAATATTCCCTTTAAGGCAAGCATATTTTTGCTGCTTATTTTAAACCCAATCCAGAGGAATATTCCACATTTAGGAAAGGAGTTCTTCATTGATTTTTTAATGAAGGAGTGGGGGCAGTAAGAGCGTTAAAGTTCCTCCTGCCCCCATCATTTTCCCTCATATCATCCTCTTCTGTTTTCTTACTATCTGAAATTATCATTTTTATTTACCTGTTTACTTATTTCTCATTTTCACTGGAATGTAAACTCCATGACAGCAGGGACTTTGGTATTTATAATAGATATACCTGGTGTCTATAACAGAGCTTGGCGTACAACGGATGCTCAAGAAATATTTGTTGAGTGAATGAATGAATGGATATTGATAATATGGTGAATGTCTAGAAATAGCTCCTTCTAACCAGATATATCAACATTTGATAGATTTCTGACTCTATAGTTCTATAAATATTTAACTAGTATAGAAATGACCTGATTATTTTGATTTTCATTTGGTATAAACATCAATCCACTAGAATGAATTACAAGCCAATGTCCAGTGACTCTCTACATCTACTTTATCATATCTACACTAAAATGAAAAATCATATGCAAATGAATGACACAGAATCAGTGCAAGATGCTAATGTGAAGTTATAATTTTGAAACAAAGCTTCGATGTAGGTTTTGGGTAGTTTATTGTATTCAAGTTCATTGATAGTCTGTGGAAGTCATACACTGCACCCCTACCAACTAGTGGATGAATCAAAGACTGGTGTTGCTAAATCCAGTCCTCTTACTGTTCCTGCCTTCTTTGGAGGTCATGGAACGCAGCGGTTGAGCATGTGGACTTCGAACTTGTGCAGGCCAAGCTCCAACTCTCCTACTATGTCTCCATTTCCTTCTCCCCAAAATGGGATAATGGTTCCCATCTCAATTTTGTGAGAGTGAGAGATTTTAAAAAGAGAATTATGTAAAACACCTAGCACCATGCCTGGCACATAGCACTTAATAAAAGTTAGCTCTGAGCGCTAAGAAGTAGAAGTATCATTATTCTCTTACTATTATTCCCAAGCCCAGTGTGGTTAGCCAGTCTTAATTTATGGAATCTTTTCCTTATGTCTACCTTGTCTCCAGTTCAAGGTCTCCCTTCATTAGCCTTCAGAATTTGTTTGACCCACTTTTGCTCTTTCATTGGAATGGATCAATCAACAAACCTGCCTTTATTCATGGCTGTCTGTGAACTTCATTTAGTCTCCTAACCCAGCACCACCAGCATTATCCATCTTGCCCATCTCTGGAATCCCAGATTCTTAATTCAGCCACCACCGTGAGCCAGTCTCTCACTCTGGACTTAAAAAATGGTTTCAGGGGCTTCCCTGGTGGCGCAGTGGTTGAGAGTCCGCCTGCCGATTCAGGGGACACGGGTTCGTGCCCCGGTCCGGGAAGATCCCACATGCCGCAGAGCGGCTGGGCCCGTGAGCCATGGCCGCTGAGCCTGCGCGTCCGGAGCCTGTGCTCCGCAACGGGAGAGGCCACAACAGTGAGAGGCCCGCATACCGGAAAAAAAAAAAAAGGTTTCAAAGATGGCTCTGAGTAGCTAGAATATTAGAATAATCTTGCTACCATCTCAAACATGTGGTCTTGGGCAAAATACATGCAAGCTGAGCTTTCACGTTTTCAGCTACAAAATTAAGGGAGTCAGAGTAGAATATTCTTTAAGGTCTTTTCCAGCTAAAAACATTTGATTCTAATTATGTAATCTTTACTTCCATACCTGGTCAGGTTGGATTTTCAAAGAATTTCTACTATAGCAAAGTATTCAACCTCACTATTATTTTATCAAATATCAAACTAACTGATCTAGATTGCACATTTGCTATTTTGTCTTTATCTCAACATCCCCCATAGCTATCAGTTTATAATATCAGTTTCTAACATACTCTTAAGCTCATATGTATAGAACTGATTTGACTCCTCTATCAATTCATCCTGGAAATGCAATTTCAGTATATAATATTAGTAAGTTTATTCTACCTGTTTGTATGACCCATAGCAGTCAAGATGCAGTATCATCCAACTACAGGCTTATTTGATAGTTTCACTAGTCCACATATAAAATGAAAATGCATTGCATTTACAGATGGCTTTATATTTTCAAAGTGCATTCATACACATTATCTCTTATGACCCTCACAAACTAATGAGGTAAGTAGAGCAAGCCTTATTGTCCCAGTTTTTAACAAGAAAAACTGGGGCACAGCAGAAAATGTAAGTGGCTTGCCCTAGGTACCACAGTTGATTGGTGACATCTAGGACAAGAACTTGGGATTCTAACTCTGAATTCAGGGTTCTTTCCATGGTGCCTGCCCCCATTCACAGCCTGCGCGTCTGGAGCCTGTGCTCCGCAATGGGAGAGGCCACAACAGTGAGAGGCCCGCGTACCGCAAAAAAAAAAAAAATTATTTGGACTAGAAACCATGGTGGGTTTAGACTTAACTTTTTAACCTTGGAATAATTGTATGGCTTGAATTACAGAAACGAGTGAAAAGAACAGTGGAGTACAGGTACAGTCATATGATGTTGGTTTTTAGGAAGATAGCATGGACTCACAAGAAAAAGGGGTGGCAGTTGGTTTTGGACTCATATAGAGTTGGGTTCAAATTCAAGCTTGCTGTCTTTCTAGCTACAATAATAGGAGTTACCATTTGAATGCCTGTTTTATACCAAGTATTATGTTACACTTATTATTTCATTTAATCCTGCAAGTAACTGCCTGAGTTAGGATGCCTGGCACATAGTAAAAGCTCAATTGATGTGTGTTAACTTATTTAATACTAGAGTATGGTCCTTTTTCTATTTACAAGGAAGCCAAAGCTGAAAGAAGTTATATTACTTGCACAAGATCAACAGCTAATAAAGTTACCTTTCTGGGTTGGTTATGGGTTAAATGAAATACTCTGGTTAAAGGTTTAGTACGATGCCTGGCACACAGAGCGCTTAAATAAATATTAGGATAAAACATCTCATAGAAGTAAGCTGATATGGAATGAATGAGGAACAATAAGGAGAGCAGTAGCACAACTACTTTTGAATTTTCAGCAGTTTAAGGCAATGTGCTCAGAGTTGATAGAACTTCAAATGACCCATGTAAAGCAAATATTTGATGAGACGTTTGCTTTCATGCTCAGCCATGGCCGCTGTTACTTAGTTTTTTCTGTCTCATAATTTGAATCCTAAGCATAAAAGAGACAACTAAATGACTTTTTCTGGAATAGCCTCCACTTTCCATATTTACTAGTGGTTTAAGAATAGTTTCTGTAGGGATATAAAATGTTACTTGATACTCCTGATTTGTATAATAACTTAATAACTCTTTGAGGTGTTGATATCAAAACATAAGCTTTTTTGAAAACAACCTAAATATCCATTCAGTCTGTTCAGGCTTCTATAACAAAATATCATAGACTGGGCAGCTTCTAAACAAGAGAAATTCATATTCTGCAGTTCTGGAGACTAATAATCCAAGATCAAGGTGTCACCAGTGGTGAGAGCCCACTTCCTCAATGAAGCACTTCCTTGGTGATGGCCATCTTCTTAATGTAACCTCACATGGCAGAAGGGGCAAGCTGGCTCTTTGGGGGTCTCTTATAAGGGCACTAATCCCATTCATGAGGGCTTCCCCCTCCTGACCTAAGCAACTCCCAAAAATCCCACCTCCAAATACCATCACATTGGGCATTAGGATTTCAACATATGAATTTGGATGGGGGAGGACATAAATATTCAGTCCATGCAATTCATCAGTTGGAGAACTGACATCATAAATGACAGTATTTCTATCCTGAAGATATTATGCAGCCATAAAAAGAAAAAGAATGAAATCATTTATAGGTACTGAGCTGAGAAGATGTTTATCATTTATTTTTAAGTGAAAAAGTAATCGCAGAAAAGTTGTAATAGTGCAATTCCAGGTTTAGCAGGAAAAAAACTCTATATATCATTTACGTACTTGTAAATGCATGGGAGAAAGTTATGGAAAGGCACCTACTAAACTACTGGGAGAAGTTTCTACCAGAGAACGGAATGTGGTTAGGAGGAGAGTGACAGGAAGCTTATGCCTTTTTACTTCATATAATATGTATTCTATCCTTTTTTTTTTTTAAGCTTTTTAAGATGAGCATGATTACTTTTATTTCTTCAATTTAAAACTCAGCAGGGTTTCTATCAATATAGTGCTGTAAACATACTATGTAATTCCCCTTACACCCTAAACTCCACTGAAATGATAGAAAATCATCTTTTCAGAGGGCTGCAAAACAACATGGGTTACCATGAGAGGTCCATATATTTTGAGAAATTCCTGGAAGATAGAAACCAGTGGATAGAAGAAAGCTACTACAAAGGTGATACCAGTAATCCGAATAATGACCTACCATGTATAAAGTTCAATAGGGGTCCCAGTATAATTCTCAGGGCACCTGAGAAGCTGCATTTGAAAAAGCTGTACTATAGGGTCCAACTCCTTAAGAAACTGAAGTGAAGGCCTCTAGCATGTGAGTTCAAATTGGAGAGGAACCCCATGTAACACAAAGTCTACTGAGGAGGGGAAATATATGCTGGATTCGACTGCTGTCCTTTCCTTTTATGTAGCGTTTGCTGCTAGAATAAAACCTTGAATAAGGATCTCTGAAGTGGGAGTCCTTACAGGTGCCATACAGGTGGCACCTCAGGTAGCTTACAGATGCCCAGAGAAGCTCCCAACCCAGAATATAAGCCAGGAGTATACTCTTCCTCCCTACATGGTGAGATAGCACCAGATATTTGAAGGAAAACATTTTGAAAAATAGGCTCAAAATTCAGGAAGCAGAAGAATTAAGTCCTGAGGAAAAGTCTCAAATAATAGAATCGTGTATTTAAACTAGAAAAAAAAATAATTAGGGTGAAATATTCAAGAGAATATTCGTGAAAGAATAGGCTGATGTGAAACAGAAACATTAAGATTTTCAGAAATAAAAATTATGATTATTAAAGAGGGGAGGGACAAATTAGGGATATGGGATTAACAGATATAAACTACTATGTATAAACTAGATAAGCAACAACGATATACTGTATAGCACAGGGAATTATAGCCATTATCTTATAATAACCTATAATGGAGTATAATCTGCAAAAATACTGAATCACTATGCTGTACACCTGAAATAAATACAATATTGTAAATCAACTGTACGTCAATAAAATATTATAACTATTGAAATAAAAATCCTTGATAGGAGAAGTAGCAGCATGGATTTGCTATGGTCCAGTCAGTGCACAGGGAAACTGAGCCCACGTCTTTACCAGAATGCAGCTCAGAATGACAATGTGATGGGCGGAATTGTGTTTCCTCCAAACTCATATGTTGAAATCCTAACCCCTAGTACCTCAGAATGTAGCTATGTGTGGAGATAGGGCCTTTAAATAGGTAATTAAGGTTATATTAGGTTATATCTGTGGGCCCTAGCCTGACTGGTGTCCTTCTAACAAGAAGAAATTTGGACACACAAAAAGACATACCAGGGATGCTTGCCGACAGAGGAAAGGCCATGTGAGGACACAGCAAGAAGGCAGCCATCTGCAAGCCAAGGAGAGAGACCTTGATCTTGAACTTCTAATCTCCAGAATTGTGAGAAAATAAATGTCTGTAGTTTAAGTCATCCTGTCTGTGGTATTTGATGATGGCAGTCCTAGTAAGCTAATACAGACAGAAACAGGGAAAGTATGAGAAAATAGTTAAGAAACACAGAAGATATACCCACAAGTTTTAGTAAGTATTCACTCAGACTTCCAGATAGGTAGAAGACAGATAATGGAAGAAAGAATACAATCAAGAAAAATTCTTAGAATTGAAAACAAGTTACTACTAGTTAAAGGAGTTTCAGGTTTGCTGAGCAAGATTCATTTTTAAAAGACCCACACAATTGTGAAATTTAATAAATTTTTAAAAAAGTGATGTGAGGGTCTCTTTGAATACAGTAATCTATTTCCAAGCAAAATGCACCAACAGTGAGTTGTTATAGCCTAACAATAGTTCTTGATGTCTTTTCTGTCTCCTGTTGGTAGAATCAAGGTTTAGAGGTGGATCAAGGCTTAGAAGCTGCTTCTATAGATCTCTTATTTCTTTTAAATAAGGAAATTGAGTCACAGAGAGATTAACTGGCTGGGTGTTTATAAAAACATAGTTTCAATTCTTTTTGACACTCTTTCACAGACCCCTGTAGGGGTGGAGTCTCTGTTCCTTCCCCTTGAATCTGGATGGGCCTGTGACCACCGGAACTGATACAGTATGGCACTAGGGTTTCCCAAGACACTCCTGGTTTTGGCACTGCAAAGCTCCCAAGAAACTCCTCAGAACCAGAGAAGTGACCTAAGTGCCTTCCAAGGTTGGATCCTAAAAGGCCAGGCAGCTATCACCTCATTCACTAGGTCTCACTCTTGGAGCCCTGAGAAGCCGTGTAAAGAGTTTGACCATTGTGAGCCTACCAGGTTGGAATGCCCATGTGTAGGTATTTTGATTGACAGTCCCAGCTGAGCTCAGACCTTCAGGCACCTCTCCAAGGTGCCAGAAATGTGAATGAAGTTGTCTTGGACTCTCTAGAATAGCCCATGCTCTGACTGAGTACCACCAAGTGGCCTCTGTCAACACCACACAGAAGAGAAAGATTCGTCAGCAGGACCTGCCCTTATTACTGACCCTCAAAATCATGAAATATATAAAACTGGTTGTTATTTTAAGCCACTAAATTTGGGGGTTGTTTGCTACATAGCTGTAATTAGAACAGTGGCTGAAATTATCAGTAGATTCTCAGGTCACTTCAGTTCTGGTCCAGTGTTTGGTCTATCACAACTCAGCATTGTGATTTTTTTTAAAAATTAATTAATTAATTAATTATTAAATTTTTTTGGCTGCACTGGGTCTTTGTTGCTGTGTGCTGGCTTTCTCTAGTTTGTGGCGAGCAGGGGCTTCTCTTCATTGGGGTGCGCGGGCTTCTCATTGCAGTGGCTTCTCTTGTTGCAGAGCACAGGATCTAGGCACATGGGCTTCAGTAGTTGTGGCACACGGACTCAGTAGTTGTGGTGCATGGGCTTAGTTGCTCCGCGGCATGTGAGATCTTCCCGGACCAGGGCTTGAACCCATGTCCCCTGCATTGGCAGGCAGATTCTTAGCCACTGTGCCACCAGGGAATTCCCATGATTTTCTTTTTCCTTTCAAAATTACTATAGATTCTCTTCCTAAATTTAGCCATAGCTTTCTAGATATTAGATACACTTATTGGTCTATAGTAAGTGGATGTTAAACTGTCTTTTGATAAAGGAATGATTATAAAGATTTTTTAAAAAGCAGATATTTTGGGCTCACAGTATATTTTTATATCAGTCTTCATCTAATCAGGGAGAGGAACCAAATAGTAATTGAGCAGGGAAAGTTTAATATAAATAATTATTAAGTATAACAGGGGATTGTAGTAATGAGGGACTGGCTAATAAGAAGTTACGAGAACTTTAAAAAAATGTAAGAATAAAAGATATAATATGTAATATAATATCAGAAATAATACAGTATAATACAACCACTATCCCTAGTGCTGAGATAAAGCACCCAAGGAAGAGTTCTCTGTTCCCTCACACCCAGAACTGAGATCCACACATTTTGGAGACACATGGCCTTGGTTCATTGGATGGCGGAGAAGTCTTTGCGGGGCCATGCCAGCAGAACTTGCAGGAAATCTGCTCCCTAGAGTGTTGGCGAAATCTGTACACAGGGAAGTATCTCACAAGAGGCGTTTAGCAATGGTGCTGGTCACCTGGGTGCCAAGGGAGGTTGCTGGTCACCATATACTGCAGGAGCCTGGTGAGTGAATATGCTAGAACCAGGATGCAAAACCCTTCCCTTCTTCAATGTCTCTCTAGTGCCCTCTACCAACAAAGTTTAATATTGTGCCAGCTTGCAAGGAAAACTATTTAAAAGGCTCAGATCCACTTTTACCAAGTGGGCAAAAAGGATGAATTCAGAGCTGAGTAACTCAAAAAAGATAACTGTGATAATTTTTATGAAATATACATCAAGATTTTGCTTTATCATGTCTTGAACCTCTCATACCAACTTCTGGGAAGGATTATCCAGATGTTTCCAAAATGTGCATATTTTAGATGGTGATGGTCATATTGAAATACCAAACTCATTTTCCAATCGTAACTTTTATGTGAATACCATGTTTTAGAGTATCAAAACATTAAATGTTGTTTCCAAAATGATTATTTAAAACCCCATTAGTGACAGTAAATAGGCACAAGGTTTTAGGGAGATGGGGATATTCTAAAATTAGATGTGGTGATGGTTGCAAATTTCTGTAAATGTACTAAAATTCATTGAATTGTACACTTAAAATTAAGGGTAAATCTTATGGTACGTAAATTCTATCTCAATAAAATTGTTTTTTTTTTTTAAGTCAGACACTAATTATATGCTAAACTTTTCAAATGGAAAAATAGACAATATATATTTAAAGGTCTGAGAAGTGCTAGGTAACCTGTTTTTCCACTGCTAATTCATTTAATAGTTTTAAGACTTATCAGATATTACATGCATATCCAGTGCCTACATTTTTTCCTTTTTATAATATTTTTTCCAGAGCTCTGATATTTCATGACTTCCATAAATCTTTTCTGACTCCTCTTGTGAATGATATACCACTTCTAATTATTTTTTCCATTAGAACATCTTTGAATGTTTGGGGAAATATTTTTAGAATATTTTGTATAATCATCTTTAATATATAGTTTGATTCTATTGGCAGCAAAATGATATTTATCATCCTAGGAACTTTCCTCTTTCTTACTCACTATTTATTCTATTGAATTTAAATAAATTTTCTGAGATGGCTGCTGAGGTTGCAGATTATTTTTGTTTTCTTCTTGAAACAGTCTCATCTTGGAAGTTTTGTTTGTGACCTGGTGTTACCTATGGTTTTGACAACCTTGCTGCTGGAACTGGACATCCTGAACCCTGTTTTCTGATACTGACCTATGCCTCAGCTGAGGGTTGCAGGGAGTTCATTAATTAGTTTCTTGTTTCTAGAGTGCAAGGGTTAATGACTTTGTAGAATTGCGTTCATCACTAAGTGACCATCCAACTTTTTTAAAAAATTTGAAAGTAAAATATAAAAAATGGGTCCTTTTCAAGAATAAGCCAATAAAGTTATTTTTTGTATTAAGTCTAGCACAGTGTCTAGAATATAGTTTGGTGTTTGATAAATGATATTTAAGTAAAGGAATAAAATAACAATGTAAAATAAACTAGTAAGATTTTAATGGTGTCAGCTACATTTTATATTGAGGCAGGTGCCTCAAATGTGGGTCAATGACAAACCTTCACTTTGGGTTTACAAATAGCTGTAAATACAGAAGCCTTTTACCTTAGACACATATGACCCAGTGGGATGTAAAGTTGGAATGGAAAGTTCCTTCTTATTTTTATGGTCTAAACCCTGTTAAGAAAGGGAGAGACTAATTTAAAACAATACACTCATTAAAATTTTTATACTTTGGCAAGACAAATCTGTTCTAATATCCCAAGTTTCTTTTTCCTTAACTCATCAGCTTCCCAGAAAGTTACAGGATATACTGAATTATTAAGAACTCTAGGTATCTGAATAAAAAATTCTGATTATCTGGGTCTCTATTCATATTAGCTATTTCACTTCATTGCCTGCTGTGACTGTTCTGGGTTCCACTGAGGTCCTTGTGATCTTGCTGCATGAGGGACAGTCTCCTTGTTCAAGCAGCTCCCTGAGTCTCCACTTAACTCCCTCCACGTTGGGTTTTCTGTGCTAGAAATACTTGTTCATGACGGAATGGTCCTGCGGCAGACACAGCTGAATGGTCTCTCCTTCCCTGACCCTCCTTTCTCAGCTCAGATCTGTGTTCATCAATTAACCTCTAAAACTTCAACTCCTCTCTCTACCGATTCCTTTCTCTCAAAATGGGTGTTGAAGGCTGTTTCATATTAACAACAACAATAAAAGTCTCCTCCCAGACCCTATTCAAACTACCCTCTCTATTCCCTTTCAACAGCAAGCTTCTAAAAAGAGTAGGCTTCATTTGATCTCTTGATTCGCTCCCCTCTGTTTCAGTCCTGAACCCATTGGTTTTTGCTACCATTTTGCTTATGTTGCTCTTTCTACGATCACTAAGTCTTTCTCCCAAGTAAAAACCAATGGAGGCTTTTCAGTCTCACACTTACTTGATTTTCCCGATGCATTTTGAATTGTTGATCACTCTCTCCTTCGCAGAAGTATCCCTTCCCTGTTGGTTTTTTGCTTTTCCTTTTATTCTCTCTGCTCACTCATTCATCATTCAAGCAGTTGTATTTTCTACCCCAAATTTAGATGTTGGTGTTCCCCAGGGAGACCATTTTTGACCCTATGTTCTGTTTGTTGACATATTTTGCTTCAATCGACATGTTTTCACTCATAAAGACCTATCTTTCAACAGGTTTACATTCATAAAGACCTCTCTCTGTTCTGGTTAGTTTATTTAATTTGGCTGTAGAGTATTCTTATAGAAATTGTACTTTCTAAGTTGAGAGTTTCTAAGTTCAGAGTTGGTTTACTACATGTTTATTGTTATCATTTGTCCGCTGAATTTACATGTTGGCTTGAATATTATCTCAATACACCTTGGGCTGCTCGTTAACCATTATGATCCCCTGCGTTTTTTGGGAATCCTTTCTACTCTTCTCACATTTAGAAGTTCAATATAAGTTCATTAGTTTAACAAACATATTTTGAACATTACAATTTCCAAGAACTCTGCCAGGCATCATGTTATAAGAGATTTAAGAGTTTTCCATAGGCCTACTAAAGCTAGGCCATTCATTGCCTTGTGATAAACTCAGACTTCTCATCACGGGATAAAGACCATCGTCCAGCCCAGTCTGGCTGAGAGCACCCTTTTATACATTATGAAAGGCTGCCCTTTCTTAGTCTGACCCAGCACAGAGCCAGAGCACATAGCTTGGTGAACAGAGCATGAGCTGGATGTCAGCTTCCATAGTTCCCTCACCAAAACACCTCTCTGCAGATTCATAATGGCCCTATTACAATAAGCCTTCAACCTACATCTATCTGACCACCATTCCTCCCCTTCAGGGTCCCTGTGATCTAGGTAAGCAGTGAACTAACACTGCTGTTCTCTTCTTTTTTGCCTCTATACCTATGTTCGCTGTGTTTCCTCTTCTTGGCATGACCTTCCTCCAGCTGCATCCTAATGTGGGACAACAATTTCACCTACTTCTTTCCTAGAGTCTGTACTGACTCTTTAGATAATGTTAGCTCTTCTTCTTCCCCAAAGTAATACTTTTTTACAGACTATCATAAATTAAATCCTCTCTGGAGTTTGGCAAGTGTCTTACCTCAACTATGAAATTTGAAGCATCTCTAGATCAGAGATGATGTGATGTCTTATTCCTTTTTGTATTTTCTGTGAACCTGTATAACACAATAGAGGTTGAATGAATATCTCAAACTTAATCTCAGGAAATGGGTTAATATTTATAAAATGCTTAACATAGTGCCTTTCACAGAGTAAGTGCTATACAGGTGTTTGTTAAGTAAAATGAAAGGTTGCCAGGTCCTGAGTTTGGATTTGAGAGGACTATTGTTATTATAATTAATGATAATTGTGTCCATAATTTATTTATAGACTCGAAATACTTTCCTCTTTTATCACTAGACTTTTAGTAATGTAGAACCGCAGAAACATTGCTTTCTTTTTATATTCTATTCCTTTTTCTAATTACATATCATTTCTCTCACAATGATAGTTAAATCTCATTATATTTAATGATTTATCCATTTTCTGCTATAACAGTTTTATCAGTGACTCCTTGTGTTATAATCTCATTATTTCACAAAATTATATCCTATTTGTTAAGAATAGTAACTGTTACCATGATTTCATCTTCTTCAATGCTCTTTTTAATCTGTGTCATAGCCTTCTTTGTGTAAAGATTAAACATTTTTCTCTTCATTTAGTCTAATTCTATTCAGTGTTGCTTATATTATATAGTGTCTTTCACTGTATGTTACTATTTTAAAGAATTTAATTCTGTATCTGAACTGTTGGTTTCACTTCTACAACTCTATTTCTTTGAATAAGACAGAAAACATGCCCTGAAGAAATCTAAATTACCAAATACTTTTTTCTTTCTCCCAGTGTATTATATACCTGTGATGAAATGTTGAATCTTCATTTCTTAATTTCTATTGAATATATTTCTATGTGGGATTGATTTTTTTCCTTTTTTTTTTTTTTTTTTTTTGCGGTATGTGGGCCTCTCACTGTTGTGGCCTCTCCCGTTGCGGAGCACAGGCTCCGGACGCGCAGGCTCAGCGGCCATGGCTCACGGGCCCAGCCGCTCTGCGGCATGTGGGATCTTCCCGGAACGGGGCATGAACCCGTGTCCCCTGCATCGGCAGGCGGACTCTCAACCACTGCGCCACCAGGGAAGCCCCACTTTTGTCTTTTTGACAATAGCCCTTCTTGTAGCTGTGAGGTTGGCATCTCACTGTGGTTTTGATTTGCTCCACTCCCCCTGTGTGTGTGTTGTGTTTCAGTCCTGATTTCAGTGTTGCAGAACAAGCTTGTTGTGTGTGTGCACCAGGGGAATTTTTCTTTTCTTTTTTTTCCTTTGTGATTGAAATAGTTTATATAGAAAGTTACAAAGTGTTCAAATAGTGCATGTTGAAAATATAAGTAGAACATTACAGATTTTTACCATATATAGCCCAGCAAGTGAATTTGACCTAAAACAAATAACCAAACAAAAACCTGAGTAAACAAATGGTAGGAAGCAAGTATAATCGACTCCTGCTTGTTTGTATACACAGCATTGTCATTTGAGAGAATTTTACCCTATTAGGTTAATGCCAAAAATGTTCCAAAGCCAAGGAATAAATTGTGTTCCTGAATAACCCTTCCTTCTCAAAGACCTAGTAGCTTTTCTTCTTACCCTTTTAATATAGAAATTTCCAAGTATATATGTGTGTATTACATAAAGAATAATATTATGATTCCAATGTATACATCACCAGTCTCAAAAATGACCAGTCGTGGGCTTCCCTGGTGGCGCAGTGGTTGGGAGTCCTCCTGTCGGTGCAGGGGACGCGGGTTCGTGCCCCGGTCCGGGAGGACCCCCCATGCCGCGGAGCGGCTGGGCCCGTGAGCCATGGCCGCTGAGCCTGCGCGTCCGGAGCCTGTGCTCCGCAGCGGGAGAGGCCACAACAGTGAGAGGCCCGCATATCGCAAAAAAAAATAAATAAATAACCAGTCGTATGTCATTTTTAACCTCACTGTGCTACCCATCGTTGTAATTTTTTTTAATGTTTCAAACATTTCAGTTGCATAATAACAAGAAACTGATTTTCTTGTTTTTAATCCTGAGTCTTAGGTGCCACATCTTCTGCTTGGCATAGTATTAATCTCTGGTGGAAAGAAGACACAGTGGCTTTTCTTTGATTGAAAAGCAGTTGAATTCATTATTCTTTCAGGAAGAGAAGTCACCAGTCACCTGCTAATGTTTCTATGCTCAACCAAATGGGTGGAACTGTTGTCTGGAACCATGTGTGGGTGGCAGTCAAGTGCAGTGGTTAAGCAACCAGACTCGGGCCAGTCTTCCTCCATTAAATCTTGGCTCCACCAAGATTTGGCTTTGTTACTTGAAAACGCTCCTTATCTTTTCTCTGTCTCAGTCTCCTCATCTGATGATGATATCTCATGGGGCTGTTATGAAGATTAAATGGATCAATACATACGAAGAATTAGGAAGAATTTCTGGAACATGGTAAGTTGCACATATATTTCCCATTATTATTCACTGTCTTAAATTACAAACCTCTTTTAAGTTTGAAAAAGTTGTGCATCCTTAAGACATTTGTGGGTTTTGGGGGATAACAATGTAAAATGTTGAACAATTAAAAAAATTATAGATAAGTTGCCTTAATTGTGAGGGAAAATATATTGTCTTCTTTGCTCCTAAAAATTGTTTGACGCGATTACTTTTCAGTATTAAGTGTTTTAATTTCATGTTTTAAATTTAAAAAATCTCAGAGAAAAGAATTCTAGTTGGGACAGGTAATGTTTAAGAAAAAAAAATTAAAGCATGTGTTAGAACAGTTTGTTCATGTAACTTGTGTGGGAATTCCTCTAAAATCCAAGGAAACACCATGAGAACCCAATAAATAGAAAACATTAAAATATGGTTAGAACAAATGTCCCTGGACATTAAATTCCATTCTTAGCAGATCCCCAATATGATCATTACGTCTTAAAAGTGTTTTAAAAAGAATACAAGGTTCTTCCCTGGATGATTTTAAGAATCTTGAAAAAAGACGGAAGGAAAGAAAAGAAAGGTGATTAAAATATTTTTGGAAGAAGAGGGTCCCCAGAGCAGGCTGGTATGCAGTGTTCATTGAGCTGAAGAAACCTTAACATACTGGCCCAGGAATCAGCCAATCAGGAGGCTGAGAACCATATTTCCATAATGATGATTGGCTGGTGGACTGGAAGCTCAGCTGAGCTGAGGATGGGACGGAAATGCTCTGTTGAGAAAATAGCAAAACAAGTTTCTGGCTTTCTGTTGTTTATTGCATATTCTCCAAATGATTGTAGTGATTCATCCTTTAGGAAAGCTTGTTTTGAAAACAAAAGAGGCACAGTTGTTCACAACGAAAGTGTTACTCAGCAGCCAAGGAGCTGAGTATAATCGTATTCTTTTATTTTTCTTTAAAATAAACCTGTCTCCTGATTTTTCTAACCAAGTATGTTAAGACTTCCTAGGCGATTCATAAGGGTTTGATTTAAATTATAAATTAGACAAGGGCTATAATTTCTGATACGCTTTCATCCTTGCTTTATTAATCTGTCAGCTTTGTGAAGTACGCACAAATACAATGTAGTTTGTAAAGTGTGGGAAAGTCCTTAAATTCTAGTGCCAAGAGCGTATGAAATACTCTCACAATTAAGGGGATTCTGCCACCCTCCAAAAAGAAGCTATATTAGGAAATCTTTTTCATGTAGTCATATACGTATGAAAGCAAGAGATACATTTATCAATGTATTTGGTGTTACTCTCACAAATGTTTACACATACATAAAAATCCACTGTCATTAAGTCATAGAGATTTTTGAAAACAACCAAAGGGGGGCGAAGAAAAAGGGAGGCAAGGAGGAAAGATGGAGTAGAACACGGCTGTATCCTGCTGCCTTTTGGCCCTCTCCTGCTTGGTGGTTTGTACTTTGTTGTAGTTGTTTTAGATTCAAATAGAGCATTGAAAACATTTCACCTCCACATTTTTAAGCTTGGTTTTACAATCATATTTTCCACCAACCATCTTTCTGGAAATGAGAATAATTCTATAATGCAGATTAAGCAGACGTGTTTTTCAGTTTCTCCCAGTGACCATTCCTTGGCTAGCTAACAGACCAGCCATTCAGAAGCAATTTTCTTCAGGCTGAAATTATGTGCTGACCGTAGCAGATCACTTCCCATAATAACCCTTCCCCCACCCAATGCTAAATACAATCTGTCTCCTACCCACTGTAATAACGTGCAAATGACTGTAATTTTGCAGACAAGAAACAGCCCAAAGTGAAACATGTCTAAACAGAGGTCGATTTGAAAAATCAGGGCTATTACCTAAATCTGTAAAATACATATTGTAATAAAACCAGCAACAGCAATCTCCAATAAGTAGTTTTAAAAAAATGTAACTTGTGTTTTGATCTTCTTTAGGCACCCAGTCTCCACTGGCATAAAAGAAAAATCCTTTTCCAGAAATGGTTTCATTACATGCGATGTAAACTGCCTTCCTTTGCTAACTGATCTGCAGACCTTGCTTGGGCACCCGTTCAGATATAGTAGCGCACACCACACCAGAAAGACCCGGCAAGCAGAGGTAAGATTTCAGATACTTAACACTGACCTACATCACAGTTCTCTCAATGTGAGCAGTATACAGATGTTTTCCTTTAGAAGAATGTGCCGCTTTGCAATATTTTGCTGGGTTCCCTAGGACTGTATGGCATAAAAGGGACAAGATTTGCTGCTTTTCCTTTTGGATTCTTTTCAGGTTGAGGTTTGGGAGAAGGAATGGGGAAATACCGACACATACAGGGAGAAACTCCTTTAACTTTACAGTTCTTTACTATTAAAATTCATTGTAGTCGTGAGTCTCAGAGCATGGAAAATTTGCTTTATATCATTTCAATTTGTTTAAGCAAAACCGTGTTATAAAGGTTTTGGAAGATAGACATCATTCTCCCTCCCTTGGATGTAGAGTCCCTTTGTTTTACGCTGAGGAGTTTAAATTGAAGGTGAACTAATAGAGCATAGAAATGACCTGAAAAGTTAACACAGCTGTGTTTTACAGTGTGTGTGAATGTCTGTATTCACAAAATGTATATCAGAATGTCCATGGGTCTCTCATGAGGCATCTTCCATGGCAGGGTGAACACCATCCGTGTCTTGTTTCCCTAAGTACTTCTCCCATTCCCATGGGGATGAAATAAAATGTTTCTGTGCCAGGTCCTCTCTCTCCACTAGACATCTGCTTCTTGGCACTCTTTTTTGGTCCAGTGATATTTCAGGATATTGCAAAAACATCAAATGTTTGACTGAGAACACTGCCTATCTCTTTTTGGGGACAGTTGTTTAGAGATGGATATTGTTAACAATACAGAAACTTGAATTGGATTTAGGAAGCATGTTTGAAAAGAGTTTTCTCTAAAAGACCTTTCCTCGGTAGCAAGTTAGGATGTTATCTCTAGGTAAAGTGAAGAACATCTAGCGTTTGTGCGGGTGTCTTAATAAATCACCCATTCCATATTCCCTAGAAACCAGGTCACTTGCCCACAGCCTTGAGGCAGGTCTGTTCATAACCAAGCCCAGACAGATAAGACCCTTTCTCCACAATCTTCCTGGGCAGCCAGAAAGTTTCTCATTATGTCTAAATTAAGTTTATTTTCTCATAAGTCCATTCCTAGGTAGGTTTTTTTTTTTAAATAACTTTGCTTTCCACTTTTTCCCCTTGGTCTTGAACAACTCTCTAGTGTCAAAGTTGGCATAGATTTAGAAAAGTTAGACCCACTTATAGACTGCCTTCCAAATAAACAAAAATCCAAGAAATTATTTCTGATCCTTTTATGATACAGCACAAACCAGAGGAAATAGGCACCAAAGAAAGACCACTGTGTTTTCCTGTGTTACTGCCTGAAGCCCCTGGCCTCAGCACTGAGCTCTTTGCCCTTAAAAAGGAGGAAAAGTCTTGTGCCAGGATCTTCTGATCACCTAGTAATGGAAGCAGTACAAGCAGGAGCTCAGCTGGTGGTGGTGGTTATTGGAGATGGGATAGCACTCTTTAACTGCTCCTTTTACACTATCCTTCTGGCTCCTCCCACCTCTTCTTTCCTCCTAGACTCCTTTCCAGCAGCTGCTCCCCTCTACCACATCTCTGAGTAGACACACACTAAGATGTAAAATTACAAAGTATACATGTTATACAATAGTGTACTGGTATTATCAACTATATGCGTGTGGATATCAGTACGCAGGCTAGTATGTTCCCTATCATCTTGATAAGAGAGGCGGATAAAATTTTCTTCTCTAAAATATGGTAGAACTTCCTAATTTTGTGAGGGGAGTAGCTCTGATTTTCTAAGCCGGTAGTTAATTATCTTAGTTTCATTCATCAATTAGCTGATAGCCCTCTGATGTCTCTTGATTGGCCCCTTTGTCAAACAAAAGAAAACAAACACTCACAAAGCCAGCAGAATGACTCTGGTTGATTCAAGTCTCTAGGCGGAACTTGGAGGGCAGGAGGTGGGGGCGGGGCGCGAACGGAGTGTGGAGATGTTGGAATGGAAGGAAAATGCTTGAATTTATCAAAAACGGTTTGGGTTAAATATGTGATTGAATTTGGCATAAGCCTTTATCTTTAACCAGGTGGGGTTTATTAAAAAGGTTGAAGAATTAGGGTTAAGTATTGAAGTAAGGGTTAGATCAGATTATTTGAATACCAGGAAGCCTAAACTTTGGTTTTAGTTACACTAAATCTATACTGCAGAGCCTGTGATTTGCTTTTACCAAGGGAGTGTGTTGGAGGTGTTGCTTCTACCCTTTATGAACTTCAGCAGGTCTTATTTTCTATGCCTTTTCAAGTCCAGTTGTTTTAAAAGCTAATTATTGATTTTTCCAAGCTGATTATACAGGGTAGCCATGGGCTTCCAAAGATGGAAATACTCCAGGGACATAGGAAGTGTCTGAGTGATCTGGTCCTTTGAGGAACCACTCTTCTAAAAGAAGAAGAGTTAAAAATCAACGTGCATGTTCTATTAGCAGTGGGACACACACAAACTGTAAAATCTGTACGTTCAAAATTATAAAACAAATATGAAAGTTAAAATAGACGATAAGTGGATATCAGATTATCTTCTCTGCCCTATTTGTTAATGTACGGCTTTGCTTTGAAAATAAATCTATTTAGGCAGATCTAAGGACTATTATAGATTGCATTCCTCTAGTTTATGTACCCCAGCAAAGGATGGAAACTGCTGTTTATTACTATTTTAGCATCAAATCGAGTTCATCTTGGGTAGTGAAACAACTAATTGGCATTAAAAAAAATGAACTAAATACATCGAAAGCTCAAACACGAGTCAATAGACATTACTTAAAACATGTGACATAAATATTTTTATTGATCCACAAAGTCATCACTGAATATTTATATCATAAGCAATCTTCTGCTAGCTCTAATTCACTTTATATGTCCATTTGACTCAGTTAAGACACATTCTTAAATTGCGATTGTCGTGTGGAAATTACAAACCCGGTAGTGCTGCATCTTTAACACTTGGGATCATGACACTTTCAATTAAATTCAGTGCACCCTTTGACTTTAAAATTTCCATATTCCGGCTCCTAAAAGTGATGGTAAATAACAATGAAAAATTAAAACTAAAAGTGCTTTAAAGGCTTAATATATATAAATACATTAGCTTAAGTATATTAGCGGTTACAGTACAATACTTGTTATTGTTAAACTTGTTATTTCATATTAACCTCTCTGGTCCTATGACCTCAGAGTCCCATTAACTTGGTTGCTGGCATTTGTCCTACAATACATTCTAAAATATTTTTGTGTTCTTGGTGGATTGCACGGTGCTGCGTTCAGAGGACTTTGACACCGGCTCTCCCCAAGAGAGGGTTAAATATTTGGGGAAGGGGAACTCTGACAATCCCTCGGCTTAAAAATGGTACTGGGACTATTTAACGGGTTAATCTTCCTAGTATACTTATCTCCCACAAATCGATTTTTTTAAAAAATGAGACTAGCCCGAAGTGTTAACATGGTTGGCCGGGACCTCATTTTTTAAAAATTTAAAAAAAATTTTTGGAGCTACCTAGGACCAGGTGGAAAAGCTTTGTTACTAATTCCAGGGAAGAACCTTTCACGTAGTGGTGGTTAAATGGTTGCCAGCTTTCACATTTCATTGCTTGTGGACCAGAAGCCTGGGAACAAAAGGGTTACTTGTTTCCCCACCACCGCCTTCACCCCCAGATCGATTTTTCTTATTTAATCAGCGAGTAAAATGAGAGACACAAGGCAAAAAAAAAAAAAAAAACACCCATTGAAAGAAGGGCAAAGTGGCGGGGGGAGAGTTGAAAGCCAGAAGGTGCAATACAGAAAATCAGTCCGGGGAGTTTGCGCTGCCGAGTCCTTGCAACACGGAATGGAAGCCGGCAAAACGCTCGCAGTCATTTCCACACAGCCAACCTCCCTTTTCTCCTCGCTACGCGCTAGTGGCTCATTTGGCTTCCCTCTGCCACCGAGCGATCACATACATTATTTCCCCCAAGATAACACAATCAAACTTATATTTACCGACATCCTCTCCTCGCAGCCTGTTTGAGATTTGTTTTAATAAATAAGTGTTTTATGTGAATGATGTAGTAATTGAAACAGGAGCACCATTTTTTTTTTTTTTCATCTTACTGCAGGAGGTTCCTCAACCCCAATCTGGTTGGAAAATAAAACGCTTTGTCTCCACAACCGCCCCCCACCGGACCCCCACCCGCTCTCAGTGTGTGTTTTATACGTGTGTATATCTCAACCCCCTACAGTAGCCAAGAGAAAGCAGCTAGCCAATGAGAGAGCCCAGTTTCATAAAAGCTGCTCTCTGATTGGCCCGATGAGAAAGGGCAATGGGAACAAAGAAAAGTCCCTTTCAGGTATAGAGGCTGGGAGCTCCTTTTGCTCCACTCCCCCTGTGTGTGTGTTGTGTTTCAGTCCTGATTTCTGTGTTGCAGAACAAGCTTGTTGTGTGTGTGCACCAGGGGAATTTTTCTTTTCTTTTTTTTAATTTGAATTTTTGTTTTTATAAAAAATACACAGGCCGGTCTGTGACATTTGATGGTCCATCTTCTTTAATAATAAATTTGTTGAAGAGATTATAATTTCCAAAATAAAGCGGCTGCAACCAAACACATTCAATGCAGTTAGAAGGAAAAGGTCAACTCGATCCAATACAGACCGTAAGTACGGTTGCGTGGTGTGTCTCTATATAGCACTTAGCGGGGACTTCATGCAGGGGAATGTGCGAGTTTTATGCATTGAAATGAGGAACTAGTTACAGGGTTTGGCTTTTGCATTGAGAACAACATTTATTCAGTGGAGGGTGAAGCATTTGTAACTTCTTCACACAAATTAAGCTTGACTGGGCACTCGGGGTAACAGAGTAAACTACCTTTGGGGCTCTAACCCAAGGAGAATAAAAGTGACACAGTTACAAATCTTGATCTGCAGTGTCCATTCTCTAGCGCACCTCACCCCTCCCTCTCCTATCCTAGCTGGGAAGGACCCTCTTCCAAACTGAACCAGGAAAATGGGGGCAAGGGCAGAACAAGCCGATTTCTGTCTCTTGTCACTTCTAGTGCCCATAATTTAATATTAAACAAGGGAATAGTCACCCATTACCTGTAATGGTTATAATTACCATTTTCCACCTCCTTAAAAAAGCAAGCAGCAAAAACACCATTAAGGGAAAAAAATGCCCCACCCAACCCGAACAAACCCGCAAATAGTAACAATGGTGTGTTTATTACAGGACCTGGATTGGGAGCTAGCAAAATGTTTTTCTTTGTTTAAGACATGAGGGGGGGTCCCTAAAATCCAAGTAGCGTGGAGGTGCCCTGCCCCCCTCTCCTAGTCGTCCCTATCCCTTGCCCCTTGGCAAAGACGGCAAATTGGAGATAAGCTGAGGAAAGGTTTATAAGGTGTTTCTTTAAAACATCTGCTTTGCTCTTGTACTCATTACATTTCACTCCTTCCGAACTTCCGAGAGCCTAGATCTGCGAGAAATGTTTCACATTCATAACTTGTAGCTGCTCCCACTGCAAGGGCGGGAGTGGGGGGAGGCGGCGGGGGGGGGGAGAGTGTGTGCCGGGGGAGGGGAGAGACCTTCAGCTTTTTTTTAAAGACCAGATCAGTATTTTCTTGATACGCTTGTCACCATTTTTGTTCTCACGACAACCAATTGAGCCCTTGATCCTCACGTGATGTGAAAGGCTTGCACTGTAACAAAATCGCTCCTTTTCGATGGTTGGTTGTTGCTAACTCGCCCATCCCCCTCCCCCAGCCCCGACATTTCCAGCAAAGCGACTCTCCACTTCCAATCTATCAACAATTCATTACTGCTTTTAGCTTCCAAACGCCAGCTAATTAAAAATACTAAGCCAAGCTCTGGGGCCATCTGACTAAACACAGGAGGGGGCGATGAGAGAGGAGGAGGAGGAGAGAAAAATAAATAAAAAGGAGACGCACCGTTTGCTGCGACTGTAAACGGGAAAAACTGTCCTGAAAAAGGTCGCCTTAAAAAAAAATCTTTTTTTGACTCTAATTATCGAATTACCACATGACTGATCGGCTTGAACGACAGCGGATTTTTCCCCCCCTCGGGGACTATACTAGGAACTCGGTTCCTTTTTCTTAAAACAACATAAAACAGGAAAACATCACATCCTTTAGGTTTCGAAGACTGAACCAATTTTAAACGCCGTTATTTTCCCTACCCCGCCGCCCCCCGGCCCCCACCCTGAATGCTGGTATAACTGGTTTATCAGCTCACTGAATCATCTGCTCCCCTCCCCCTCCACACCTTTCTTTTTCTCCTCTTGCTCGACTTCTCATCCCACCCTTTCCTCCACCTCCTGCTCCCTCCCTCCCCCTTCCTCCCCCATCCCCTTCCCCCTCCTTTCCTCTTAAGTTAGTTCAAGAAATCAAATCTGTCAGGACGGGCGGAAAAATGCCACTTCCCGACTAACAGGCGGAATCCAGCCCAGATTTTCAGTCCTTTCTTCTTCTTCTTTCTTCCCTTTCACTAATTTATCCCGATGTTAGCACATTCTGTCTTGTTACTAGAGGACGCCTGTAGGTTTGCTACATGGGATCATTACTTACTGATCACGGTGACTCTGAAGTCTGGAACTGAAGGCGGAATGAGAAGTTGGGAAAACTTTTTTCTCTAAGCTCTCTCTTTTTTAAAAACTATTATTCTCGATGCTTGTTAAGAGGAAAAAAACCCTTTGGTGCTTCTGTTGTGAATGTGAAACATTATCTTCCAGCTGTACAGTGACACATTTTTTTAAGGAGAAAAGGACTGATCCGTTTGCCAAAAGGGGGGTGGGGAAGTGGAATAATGTTATCGAGTGATTATTCTGGCTGAGATGTGTTATTTGGTTCCTTCCTTCTTGATCATTTGGTGTTTAAGTAAAATGAGGCACAGGCTTGTTTGCCGAGTGGAGTGGGAAAGGCATTTTGATTTGCTGGCCTAATTAAAAAATGATAAAGGAGTAAAGGTAAGCAATGTCTGTGTGTGTGTGTGTGTATGTATATTTATTTTTTTTTTCCTTGACAATCAACTGTTAAAAAGGGGCTGATCCCTTTAAAAACCGTTTTAACTGATCTTTGTCAAACACACACTCATTTGCGGTCATTGAGGCCACCTTGGCGCAGATCACTTAAAGTGTATGTCTTAATCAGTTTCCCGTACAGTCAGTAGCACCATATTTAACAGATTGAGCCAGTCTGTGACCTAGGAATACGGTAGAATTGTTTAGATGTAATTTCTTTTTCTCAAAAGGCATATATTTAGCCTTTTATTTGACACTGTCTTTTCTAAAATAGAGAAATGCTCTTAAAGACGTGTGTGTATATCTCAAAAATAAAATTGTATAAACTGTTGGGGAAGAGAGGATGGGGGGGTATGTGTATGGGGGCGTTATTGGTTGCTTTTTTCTGTTCCTTACTGGGAACAAAAACCAGATTGCCCAGACAATTTGTAAAAAGAAGTAATAAAATTAGAAATGAGGAAAATTTAGCAACATCATTCTGAAACTAGCCTTAGAGAACTTCCAGGGTCTGGTCTTTTAAAAACTGCAAGATCTAGGACATGTTTAAGGATGTTTAAAGCGTGTTCCTTCCTCTTGTCCGAGTGTTCAGGCTGTGTTTCTGGGGTTGTTACCATGTGTATGTGCTAGAAAAAAAAATCCTAAACTCTTTTTTTTTTTCCCTTAAACCTTTCTGGACTTGACTCAGATCCTTAAGATATTTTAATGCTTTTTAAAAAGTGATTATCCTTGTGTTGTTGATAAAGGGCTTTTCTTTTTTAGCTACTGTAAGATGCTTACTGTCATGGGTACGTTTTTCGGGTTTGGTTATTTTTCTTTAAACCTGATATTGGACTGTGGAGACAATACATGAGCCACCTTCCTCACCATCCTTCCCTGTACCCCTCACTGACTCCCCAGTATTAATCGTTTTTTATTCTGGTAACACCCAGACAAGAAATATTCGACTTTTCCCCCCTTCACAGGAAAAGGTGGACCTGGACTGAAGGGTGTAAACCCCCTGGACCCATTCCTGGGGCAGGAAAAAGAAGAGGAAGATTAGAAGATTTTTTTTTTTTTTTTAAGAGAAAGCCCAGCGGAGCTAAACGAATGTCCCCTCATCTCCAAAGGAAAGTTCATCGGATTTTTATTCTAGAGAGCTCATCTTCAGGATGTCAGTGAACATTTCTACGGCAGGAAAGGGTGTGGATCCAAATACGGTTGATACTTATGACAGTGGCGATGATTGGGAAATCGGGGTTGGAAATTTAATAATTGATTTGGACGCTGATTTGGAGAAGGACAGACAGAAATTTGAAATGAATAATTCCACCAACACCACTAGCAGCAGCAACTCTAAGGATTGTGGAGGTCTGGCCTCCAGTGGGGCCGGTGCTACCGCAGCCTTAGCGGATGGCCTAAAATTTGCTTCTGTTCAGCCCTCTGCTCCCCAGGGGAATTCACACAAAGAGACCAGCAAATCAAAAGTGAAAAGGAGTAAAACTTCTAAGGATGCTAATAAATCTCTGCCTTCTGCTGCCTTGTATGGGATTCCCGAGATCAGCGGCACTGGCAAGAGGCAGGAAGTCCAAGGGCGCCCTGGAGAGGCAACTGGCATGAATTCAGCGCTAGGTCAAAGTGTGAGCGGCGGCGGCGGCGGCGGCGGCGGCAACCCGAACAGCAATAGTACCAGCACCGGCACCTCCGCTGCCACCGCGGGAACGGCCTCCTGCGGGAAAAGCAAAGAGGAGAAGCCAGGTAAAAGCCAGAGCAGCCGAGGCGCCAAGCGGGATAAGGATGCGGGGAAATCCAGGAAGGACAAGCACGACCTGCTTCAGGGCCACCAGAATGGCAGTGGCAGCCAGGCCCCTTCCGGGGGCCTCTATGGCTTTGGGGCCAAGAGCAATGGAGGTGGCGCGAGCCCCTTCCACTGCGGGGGCACTGGGAGTGGCAGCGTCGCGGCTGCTGGGGAAGTTAGCAAAAGTGCCCCGGATTCAGGGCTCATGGGAAACTCTATGTTGGTAAAGAAGGAAGAGGAGGAGGAGGAGAGCCACAGGCGAATCAAGAAACTGAAAACTGAGAAGGTAGGATAAAGACGCCTTCCTAGATCTCCTACTTTCCTCTTTGTGTGCATTTGTGTGGGTGCGTGGTGGGTGGGGACGTGCCTCTGTGTGCCTTACACTTCGTGCTTTCTGGTTCTTTGTGAGATTTCTCTTCTGTGCATCCTTCCTGTGAACTTTTGGTATGGGGCAGCTTAACTTGGGTGCAGTGTTTAGCTCCTGCTTCTGCTGCTGCTTGTGGTGCTAGTGTTTGGGTCCCCAGGTGGGAGGGTCTGGGTGTTCCAAGTACCTTTTGCCCTGCAGAAGGGCTCTTGGCCAGTCAGCTCGTTGCGGTGTGCTTTTAACAGAAAACCTGCTCCTGTACCCACTTACCTCTTCTCCTGATTTCTCTCCCTAAGGAGAACTGTCTTCTGTTTTAATTTACACGTCCTAGTATTTCTGGTAATGTGTCCTTAGGTGCAGGGTTCACGTTGCCTCCCCGTATGTCGAGGATTCGAATTTGCACTCCACCCTCCACCCATTTATTTTTTCATGATATTCTCCAAGATAGTCTTGTCAAAGGATATGTTACTGTTATTGGTCCCGAATGAAACCTTGGTCTCCTAGGGTCATTGGTTTCATAACCGTGTAGCAAGAATGGAATGGTTTTGGTGACCGCCAGGACTCTTTCCTTGTTCCCTTGCCCAGTTCTTAGCTGGAGATGTAAGAGTGTTATCACTTGGATTTCTTGCCTGACCAGGGAGCTGAAATGTTGGTAAGAAAAGTGAAATGGACTTGGTGGATTGGTGTGCTGAAAGGTGAAAACGGAGCCAAAAGATACCCGAAATACGTGTTGCATTTGAGCGGTGGGGAGCGTTGATTTAGGTAATTCGGACCCTTTTTCCCATCTTTGTCATTGTCGGAAAGTCTAGTGAGACACTGCCTTCGAAAAATTGCCCCTCGTGTTGTGCTGCTTTGTGCTGGAGGCCTAGGACTTACTGGTCTGGCAATTACTGTGCATTAAGTGATGTCCCAAGAGCTGAAGGTGCTCTGTCCACAGAGCAGGTTGGGAGTGAACTGGGGGAGTGAGTGCTGTCTCTATAAAATTAACGTTTAATTCCACAGATTGTGCCTTGCAGAAGCAAATGCGTGTCGTGTGGTTCGTGGCATGGTTGTTTGGTTATATGCTTATTAAATAATTTGATCTTTGCTCTTTCTCACTTGGTCAAAATTGTGAAGTGTCTTTGGGTGATTATTTCTGTGTACAGTTTCTCACTGCTGTCTATTTAAACCTTTTTCTTTTTGCAGGAATAAAGTTTCGGTTTTATGATTTTAGAAGTCGATGAAGGTACATTAAGGTGTAGATGATGCCAAAATCGCAAAAAGCCTCTGAACGCCTGCTTCTTCTATCCATATCCTCTTGGTCAGACAGCATTTTACACTGATGACTTTAAATGCATTAAAAAAAATACAATCCAGGTTTCGATTCTTATGCTGAAATGTGGACTTTCACATAATTTCTGCTAAAAGGCGTTCTGAAGTCTTCTTATTAGTACAGTAGAGCATTTACTTTTGTTGCCAGTAGTCTTCAAATTGCAGTTCTAATCTGCCCTAACTATCTAGATGAATTGCCCTAATCCAGTGCTCACAATGGCTGTGGTTAAGGAGTCAGAGCCATTTGATTGGATTCACTGCTGCCTGGAATGTGGGAGGTACTGCCCTTAGCCTTTTAATCTTCCAGCCAAATGTTCACAGTCAACAATTTTGTTTAGCTGGCAATTGGAACATTTCAGTATCTCAAAGGCTGCTGTCATGGCAACTGAGATGAGAGCGTGGTGTCGGTTCTCCAGTTTTTGTGTTCTTTTCACTTTCCAGTCACACAGGAAACTGGATGAAAAATGGAAGAATTAAGTTATTCATATACATGCAACTCATCTTCAGAGGAGTATAAGTGTGATAATGTGAATTACCTAAATAAAGAGCAAACAAGTCATGATGGGTCTGGGGTGGAGGGAGGGGAGCAAGCACAGTGCATTTAGATTCATACCACTGCCAACCGTAGCTGCTGGTATGGGCACAGGGCCCCTTCAGGGATGGCTCTGAGGGGCTTGAATACTGCAGTGTGGGCCATTCTCTGTCAAGCTATGGTGCTGGCTCAGGATCTGGAAGCCTGTTCCTTCAGCTTTCCTCCCCACGCCCACTGCACCCCAGAAGGACTTCTCTTAAGAACGCTTTCCTCCTTGGCACACAGAGACGGCATTCCCTTGTACAGATGCCACCCAGGGAAGTCACTCTAATTCCACTAACTCTTGGTTGTGTAAAATTTGACTTCAATTTAGAAAATACTTCCTAATGACAAGGAGGAGACCTCTTGAGGCGGGAAAGATTTAGTAGGACAAGCTTTACCTGGCAAAATAATTCGACACCGAGGCATCCTTTGAGAAAGGTTTTTTGATGTTTTTGTACAATGTTTTAATTTCAGCCTTGTTTGATTATCTGGGTTTGTGAAGAGTAAGTGTCTTAAGGGTGAAGGTGGTTAATTTTCGGCAATCGGATGTGGCTCATGAAGGGGTCAAATGTGAAAACCAAAGAGGGGTGTAATGTGGTGTGTGTGCTTTTTTCTTTTTCTTTTTCCTGGTTGGATGGTTCCAGGAGATTCATAAGACTCGCTGTCACCGGTGAATTTTCACAGCATGCTTCTATGTCTATTTTTGGTCTGTTTATTCTGTTTCTTCACTACACAAAGTCATGTAAAACATGATAAATTGGACCTTATGAAAGGTCCAATTATGAAATTAAATCAATGAGCGTTCTAGTCCTTTATGTGGAAACCACAAGTATGTTGTAAAAGTCGCCACTCTCTTAATATGTGAACAAAATCAAAACATGCCATAATTCTAAGATACTTGAGCTGTATTTCTATAGCCCATTTTGTGGTTAAGCCACCAGTGACGTGTCTGAATAAGTAGATTTGACGGTTTGGTTTTTGGTTGTTAAAACCTGCTTCCCCACCTGCCCCCTCCTTTTCTTTTGAAGCATAATAGCCTGTATTGAGGCTCTTCTGCATGTATCCTCCTTAACCGTCTTACAGTTTTGACCTATCAGACGGAGGCATTCGGCTGGGCTAATAGTTCAATACAGTACATGGGTTTATTTGATCGCTGGGATATTCCAAAATACATACAAGAATTCTTAAAAACAGCTGAGACTTCAAATACATGTGAAGAGCCTAGGAGATCTTATGGTTGGGTCTTAGGATTCTGACTCTTCAGTATGCATTTAGAAAAGAGAATGATTTGAGTAATATCATGCTGCTTTCATTAAGCTGGTCCTTAACAGCCTAAGTGTGGGCTCTACAAATGGACCTGTCTATAAAGGATATCGTTCATTTTATTTTATTCTCTTGTAGAAGCCTTTTTACACTTCACTAGGGAATTCTGGCACGTTTTCTAAGTGAGTGTGATTAGTTGAAGAACATATTTTGATTAATAAGTTTTGTGGATGATATGCTTCCCCCCCAAATATAGTGCCCCCTACAAATTCTGCTTAGAGAGTGCAGTTTATCTACTGTGAAATAAAAGGGCAGAAAGGTCACTTGCTATAATTAAAGAACAAAGTCCATTGTTGTTGGACAGCAAACTGTTTTGAAAGCTACATAAGGGATTTAGCTGTTGAAAACGTTGGTAACTAAGGGTGGCTCCCAAGCAGCATTGATTCAGCTCCTTTCTTTTCTATAGGCTTCCTCGGAGGATGACAGGGCTTTTGCAGTGGGTGCAGAGGGGCTGCTCTTTCCCCAACGAAGTTTTCTGTGAGACCCCGTGGACGCTTGGAAGATTTGCATAACCAGGCACATCACTGGGTTCTGAGCACAGTATCTGTAATCTGCTGGGCTTGCTGGAGAAATTTTAAAAATTACTCAGCAACTGATCAAGATTGTGCTAAAAGAGATAAATAACGTTTAGCAACTTTTAATAACTTTGCAAATAGTCTGTAAAAAAAAAAAAAAGAGGCGGGGAGGGATTGATTGTCCAAATGTCATGAGGTTAAGAATGCTCTTCAAGGGAAATTGCTTGGCTGCAAGATGGTTTTAATTAGGGTGTTAGAAAGACTTATTTTTCCTAAGCAGCATTTTATAGTTAGTAAATGAAATCTATGCCGAAAGTGCTAAGCAGAAATCTCCCTAACCACAGAGGTGTTCAATAACCAGATTCAAACAACATGGAAAGAACCATCTGTTCTTCGTTTTCAGCATGAAAAACAAGGATTGAACGGCTGAGATTTGCTCCAATTTTGACTGTGTGTGCCTTTTTTTTAATTTAAAAAAAGTTCACCTGGTACTTCATAGCAACTCGAAATTGCTGTAATATGAGCAACACTGTGAAAACACGTGTTCCTACATTTATTTTAACCAGTTCCACTTTTATTTAAAAGATTTCCAGAAGCTCAGCCATTGAACACTTTATAATGGTTATTCAGTTCCTGCAGGCAATCACAATGAGGGGTCAGTTCTTCAAAGATCTAACTATTTAGTCAGTATCTGAATTATTCTGTCAATTTTCCCCCTGGAGGCAACGGGGTGGGGGGGGGGGGCAAAGGCTCTCCCAGGCTAACTCTGGTCAGCGTTTATCGGTTAATCTAATTGTACGTGGTAGCCACACCTGGACCGATGTTTGTTCTACATAGACCTTGCTCTGGTTCAGAGCTGTTAGTCTAGGATTGTTGATCATGAGGGAAATATTCTTTTAACACTGATAACTTTGGAGTCCTTGACTTTTAGATGGTAAGCTTCTTGGCTTCTGGTTTTAGTAAGAGCCCTGGGTAAAACATTATCCGGCCTTTGTTTGAGGTCTTTTATAGAAGCTAATGACTGGGCTTGTGCCTCCCTCAGATAAATGACATTATCTCTGAGTGGGCTGACAGGAAACAGACATGTTAATGGTGAAGCTGCGGGGAGGATCTGCCCGGGTTCTGACAAAAGAGTGGAGAAGGGACCCCTGGTTGTGGTCATTAACACATAATGCATTCTTGCTCTTCCTAAGAGGCCCTTGATAATTGGAAAGCTATTTTAGCCACAAGCACTTAAATCATAAATCTACCACTCCTAGTTCCTTTGCATTCTTAAAAGTAGCAAAGTAATGTGTTTTTTGTTAACAAGTGTGTGATCTGGTTTTTAAAAATGGTGGCAGTTCTAGGCGGTGTGGTAATGACGTTTGGGAGGGCTGCACATCCCACTGCTTCTATCAGATGGGATCTCTCTTTGTCTTTCACCAGGGCTCAGTCATCCCTCTACTTTAGTAAACGAAGAAGTGGGTCCAAAAAGTAAAAAGAAATCATTTTTATACTTGAAGATGTCTCATGGAGAGGGATAGAATCTGTTTTTTCTAAGTTGGGCAAAAGATTTTGCTCAGTGATTTGAATGTAATGAAACCTGCCTTTTGAAGTGTATGTTTAAAAAGTCATGGGTATAATTGAGTTTCAATGCAGTTTAAACTCTCTGCTTCTTGAACAGAGATAATTGCCATGTTGAACACACTCTAGAGGTGTAGAAGAGGTGGAAGGATCATGTTATTCTATTCTTTAATATTAAGCACTGGAAGTTTTTCATAGTAATTACTGTAGCACAACATAGTTTTTGATTGCCAGCACTCTGAACTTGCCGGTGATCTGAACATCAAGGGTTTTGCTTGAATACTAAACAGTTTATTCCTAAGTTACTTGTATCACATTCTTGTAGAACATGGAAACCAGAACTAAGGAAATACTGGGCGCTCCTTAGCAACAGCGGAGTGGAAATAACCCCTCTTCACTAGGACAGTTGTCGATAAATAATAATACCCTTTTAATCTGTACATTTAAGGTTATAGGGAAAGAGAACAGGTGAAATCTCTGACCCAGGAATGACTTCAGTCGTCATTACAGGCTCATACAGGGATCAGACTGGTACCCTGTGTCTGGTATTTATTTCATAGGTATGTGTGTAGAAATGTTATAATGGCATATATAGCTGTTGGGTTGGGAGTGGACTGGGAGTGTTTAGTAAGTGTGGGCTTTATTCTTTTAAAAGAAGTCACCGTTGATTTTCTGTTCCACTCTGCTGCCAAGTAATTGGCCCCTTCATATCCATCCAGTTCTCTCTCCCAGCTGAAGTTTCTTTAGTGACTTCTTGCTCTCCGTAGCAAGTTCTTTTTAATTTAAGCTAAAGGTTTTGGCAGTGCGAACAAAGCCTTTGCAACTGAATGAAAGGTTGTTAAATAATTCATAGTAGATTGACCATCAGTCGGGCTGTTTGTAATGCTATTTTGAGCGCATAAAGGATATTCAAGACGGGGAGATTGGCACCTTGCTCCTAGAGCTGAGTTCTGCTAAATATCTGCTAAATTTTGGTTCGAAATACCTTTGAGAAAGCATTAAAATAGATTATAGGTTTTGCCTGAAGAACTGAAGAGATTACAAAGCGAATATTTCTTATATTTTGATAGGTCAGTGGCCTTTGAACCACCTGTATCTCATCTGGTACTCAGAAGGCTTCCCCCCTTCCCCATGAAGCTAAATGAAAATTTAGAAATATATATTTTGGTTGTAATAGAGAACTCAAAGAGAAGGGTGCTTCGGTCCAAACAAATGGGTTGGAAGTGATGAATAAATACTGCTGCTGGTTTTTCAAAGCTACTCTTTCTTCTTTCTCATCCCCACCTCCCAGCCCAGTTTGATTATTATTCACTGTGACTATTCTCGCTCAACCACTGAGCTTTTTGCAACTCCTGGTAATCCTCATTCTCAGCTAGCACCTTAAGAAAAACGTGCCTACGGGGGACATTTAGGCACATTCCAATAATGCCATATGAAGGCGGCTTTCACAGTTTAAAAATACATCGATTGTATTTTGTGTTGTACATAATGATTTTAGAAAGCAGATATTTAGGTTGTGGAATTGGCTTATTATCTTAACCAGAGAGCAGATGGCATGGTGCCACAGACGTATAATTTTACTTAAAGGGACTTTTAAGGTTTTGATGTGTTTTCTTTTCCTCTTATTTCCCTGATGGCTTCTTTTTATTGAAGGGTAACTTAAGGAGACCTGGTAGCAATTTTACTGCCTTCCCCCTGACAGTTTGAAATAATAGCTTGGTCTTTGGTTGTACTGATCTTCTACCAGTCAACTTGATTCTGGTTTTTGTCATGTGGCAGTGAATTAAGAATAAAAAAAAAGGGTTTGTAGTATGTTTTAAGAAATGGACTCTTTTATATGCTTCAATTAGCAACAGACGACAAAGTTCCAATTGGTCACACTTTCAGGAACTCCTAGAAGTGACTGTTCCTCCTTTTGATTTAAGAAAACTCCTGATTTGGTTTCTTAGGAAAGCACATCTGGTCCTTTGGCTGCTTTAGATCCACCTTTTTTGTCTTGTGCATTAGTTCCTGCAGGTTCAAAGGTCCTTTTTGAGTTGTTCTTGGTAGGTTAGCACGCTTTCCCCATACTGGAGGGCTGTCCTGTTTTTGGTTGCTACGCCTACCACGTGTTTGAATTCACTTGGCATAAAAATACCATTTGTTTCAATGACTGGATTTTACAGTTTTACCCATTCTTCACTTAGAACATCATCAGAATGAGTTGGAAAGCATCTCTCTCTTTTTTTTTTTTTTTTAACAAAGTGCGCATAGCCAGACCAGATTACTTTTGGATTTCCTGTCACCTCCTTGGCCGATTTATGGATGGCTCATGTTAAAAGCAACAATAATGTTTGAATTGGAAGGGCTGAAGCCTCGGGTTTTCATTCTTCACGGAGAACTGTTTATTTGTGTGTGGTTCACCACAGTACATGGATAATGCTATCAAATCTGTGCTTTATTATAGGCTTATGACTAGCACAGCAGCACTTAGTTATGTGTTTCTGCGTTTCCCTTCTTTGCCAATTCTTTTGTGATGGAAATGAAATTAGAACCGAATCTTTGCAGCCAAGGAGAAAATAGGCACAACAAGTAGAAATTGTCCCTTGAGCCAGTTCAGAAGTAAGCAGTGGTGATTTAAGAAACATTTTTCTCAAAGGAAGTGAAATCCATAGGAAAAAAAGGACTCCGATTTAACTTTTCCGTGAAGATCAGTGGAAGATGAGCCGCACACTTTGACAAATGGAGGCTGTTCCAACAGAAAGGCTTTATCCCTTTATATTGTTTCACATCTGAAGTAACTGATTGAAGAGCGGTTCCCATTCCCAAACCTTTCAGCTGCTTTGAAGGTGGAATGTGAGTTCAGTAATATTGTTGGCTTCTGCTCCCCGAAGGGAACAACATGATTTGAAGACAGAGCAATTGAGCTTTTCCGCATCAAACTCCATTTGGCCAATTGTCTCCATTTACATTCCTTGCCCAAATCCTTCACCAGCCTTTCCCATGATGCCGCAGCAGATGCCAGACACTGAAGTAGAAAGCGAGCAGCTGTTTCCATTACTCCAAGGCTGTATTATCCTCCACAATCTGCTTGCTTTTTCGCTCCCCTCCCCCACTGGAAAAAAAAGAAAGAAACCTTCTCTCCCTCTGACGTTTGCCCGCTCGCTCGGGTTTATCAGCCTGCGGATTTTCTATCTTATCAGGACCACGGATTTCTCGGCAAGGCCGGGTTTATTGTTCCGCGGGGGAGCAGATGGAGGGCCCTGGGCTCCGGGGAGCGTGGCCGGGCCCGCGCGCTCCCGAAGCTGGGGGCCGTGGCGGGGGCGCGCCGCCGGGGCCGCGCCCTCCTTCCCTCCCAGGACCCGTTTATAGCCCCGAGCGCAGTAAATCTGTCAGCTCTTCACGACGCCGTCACCTCTTTCTTCATTTGCTCCGGCTTCTAGTTTGACAACGTTCCCCTGAGGCGGAATTCTAATCTGCTTCCAATTAGTTGCAAAATGTGACTGAAATTTCCACATTATGACTGCTGTTTTACTTGCACGCATACATCCAGAAACAAATTAATGCTCTTGAATATTTATTTTTTGAGCCCTTGGATTTCCTTGAAGAAGAAGAGTTTCCAACTGTTGGGAATGACTTCCAGGATTTGCATTTTCTTCTCTGGAAGCCTTCTCTACTCAGTATATTGCACAATAACCACCGTGGGGTCCCCCCCATCTCTTAATAAGCCTTTTCCAGCTTTTTCAAGATTTCTCAAAATGTGTCTGTTCAAGTTACACAGATCAATTTTTTAGTATTTCTAAAACAAAACAAGGATGTTTGCCCGAGTTTAATGGAGGGGGCCTCCTGGTGCATGTTTTAATAGAACACGAATACACACAAATTTGCTTCTAAGTATAGCTGAAATACATTTGGTCAAGGCACAAAAGACTTGTTACACACTCTTAAATACTTTCACGTGATATTCAGAAACTGAACGAATCGAGCGATTAGTTAGCCTAACAGATACAAGGGCAGCATTAAAGATGTCACTATGGGCACTAATGTTATCCCACAAGTTTGTGCCTAGATCCTGAGCACACCTTCTGGCAGCTCTTGGAACTCGTGGGCTGCAGCGGACATAGTCGATGGCTTCCTGTGACTTCAGTACCCCTTATCCTACATAATCCAGTGTTACGAGAATGTCTTGGACTCTGGGTTTCGGGGTGGTTCTACTTTGAGGGAGGTCAACTACTCCAACTCTCTTTCCTCCTTTTTAGTGTTTGTTTTTTTTAACAAAGATACTGATCCATCTGATTATATGTAAATATTAGAGTTGTTTGCATCTTGGCTGCTGAGAGGTCAAATTTAGCTTTATTACTTGTCTAAAAGCGACTACTTTCTCCTGTACTGCAAATTTTAGTACCAAGGCAGCGGGGTCTCGGCTTTAGTATTTGCAGAAAGGTGGTGGCCTTAAAGAATGTAAACAGCCACATTTACTGGTGTATTTTATTGTAGTGTTCAGACTTCAGCATCTTGATATCAACAGTAATAATGGACTCTAAAAAGGTGTGAAGAATTTTATTGATGGTAAAGTGGTTATGTTGATCACGTTACTCTGTATTAGTTTCTAAATAACACCTTCAAATGTAAATAGATCAAGTTTTTTTCTACGACGCTGTCACATATAATCATAAAAGGCCTATATTGATTGATTTATAATGTCCTTTTTTAATGTGCTGTTTTCAATCTCTATAACCAGGAGGTGGAGCGTTTATTTTACTATGTTTAAAAATAAAACTTATTTTAAATTATTTATGACATGTAGGATATAAATTATTCAAATTATTTTATCAAAAAACTTTCAGCTATGCTGGAATTCCACAAAAGAAGTAGGAACGTTCTTTGTTTTGCTTCCTTTCTTTTTACTCTGTGACTGGTAGTAGAAAAAATAGCGAGATTGAAATCCTTAAAAATTTAAAATGTGGGCCTTTCAGGCTGTAGAGACTTCCTGGGTTTAAAAAAAAAAAAGAGAGAAAAGAGTGGCCCCATAGTGAAATGCTCACAATGGGCACGATTGTGCTAGCCCCTCAAGTCCTGGGGTTCACTAATTGCCCTTTAATGAGGTCGGTCTGCCCCAGCTTTTCCCCTACCTTGGGAGGAAAAGCACACAAGACAGTTGGAGTTCAAGTGGATCTTGCTGTATTTGCAACTTAGCATAACTGCTCTGAAGGCCCCCAGGGCGCTTAATTGGGGCTGGGCATTTTTGTTTTGGGGGAGACTACACACAGCTCCCCATTGTGTGTGTAGAAGCCACCGTGCCTCTTGGAAACATTACATGCTTTTGTTGATGGTGCATAGTTTTATAAACTCCAAATGAGCTTATTGCCTTTTAACCACTGGGAGCACTAAATAGTGGAAGAACCTAGAAGTCTCTGGGTTGGGTAGCCGCCAAGCAGTTAAAAAAAAAAAAAAAAAAAGAATGAATGGTTTAATTGTAGAGCAAACCATTTGTTTACAGATTAAGATTTATTCAGTCACCAAATCCTATGGACCAGGAGGTAAAAGAATGAGGCCTTAAGGTATAGGAACTGAGTGCCCGGTGTTATGTTTTGTGATCATGCTTAGCTGTTTTTACCCATGTTTTTCACAAAAGAAGAATGAATTGTTGAATGGTGAGAACTGCTTGGCCAAGTGTACTTTTTAAGCTCTAAAGAGAGAGGGGAGGAAGGAGGAGGCAGGTTGTCATTTCTTTGCTGCCTGGTCAGGAAGCTAAAGACTTAAAGTTTCTCCACCTGAGAGGGGGACGCTGGCTGTCGCTGAATTTTCCTGTTCAAATGAGGGGGACTGGTGATGGTGGCGGTAGAGGTAGGGAGTAAAAAGTGGGAAGGAGGTGTGTGGGAAAGCGGGTGGCTGGTGGAGAGCCTTTGTTAAAATGGCCCTAGACAATGCATTCTCTTAAATAATTGGGACCCTTTTACAGAAATTCCCCACTATTTCATTAGTTAGTGGCCGTGGTACTGAATAGAGAGAAACTCTCCAGCCACGGCGGCAGGGAAGTGGTATATAATTTTGCGGGGGGGGGGAAGAGCTATTGCCTGGCAGCCAGAATTTCAGGTTGTCTTTTTTTCCTTCCCTCCCTCCCTCCCTCCCTCCGATAGAAGAGCAGAAATCCTGGCATTTGGTCCCACTGTAGTTGTCGTCCTTTTAATCCGATTTTGAACAAAGGGTTTAAGGACATCACTAGATCACTAGTAAAGTGCTATTTTCTAGAAGTGTCATTTTGAACACTTCCCAATTCACTGTTTTTTATTTTTGCATTAATCTTCTTGGGAATGAAACCCTTTATCTCAAAGTGCTCTTTTGTGTATAAACTGTCACCCTAATGATAACTCTGGTTACTTACAAGTATTGTTTCTACGAGATGTCTTTGTATGCTGTTTGACCATGAAAAAGCCCATTCCTTCTGTAACATTAAAATTACTTGTTTGCTACTTGATGCACATTTGATAAATTGAATTTTCAAATATGTTAAATTGGCTTAACATGGTCTTGTTTTGTTTTTCTCCTTAACTAAGTTCTGGTACTTTTATTTTGGTATGATCCTTTTGAAATGGCTTGATTTTCGAGTCTAAATCATGGCTGATAGCTTCACTTTACAAATCTTTCCTTTGGCGGGTGGTGAGTAACAGGATTATAGGAATGGGGGCGCAGAGAGGGTGTAAAGATTTAGGTGTAAATGTTTTCAGACTTGTCAAACTAGTGACTTTTTAATGTGCTGTTCTTCATTCTAGATGCTTTTCTATTAACATTTTCTATGTTAGTAAAGAAAGAGACTGGATTTTATTCTGTGAGCATCCAACATAATTTTTCAAACTTTTAAAAAAATTTATTTTATTCAAGTATAGTTGATTTACAATGTTGTGTTAATTTCCACTGTGTAGCAAAGTGACTCAGATACATATATATATACACACACACACACATTCTTTCTCATTCTTTTCCATTATGGTTTATCACAGGATGTTGAATATAGTTCCCTGTGTTATAAAACTTCAAACTTTTAAATCTCGTAAAATTCAGCACTGTCATAGTCACTAAGTAGACTGAATTTGTGTAAATACATTTTTAAAATCATGTTTTACCAAAGAGGTAAATCCCTGCAAAGGCCACCTAAATTTGATTTCTTTGGGTGTAGTTTGACTAATGATACGCGCTCAACCTAGGTTTACTTAGGAAACCAAAACAAAAAGGCAAAGATAAAGAAACATAGCTCATGTTAATATTTATGACAGCCTAGAGGCTTTGCGAGATTGAAATCTCTTTGCAGTTTTAATCCCCCCCTGGAAAGAAAGGTTCCCCAACCCCCCACCGCCCCAGATTGTTAGTGCCTCCACAGTGTGAATGCTTCTCTGAGGGTTTTAAAAAGCACCTAAACATACCCTGTATTTCAGTGAGTTTGGTCTGTGTTCACGTGTACATAGAGAATGGGGAAGCGGTGCTGAGCTTCCTGCCTTATTAACAAGGGTTCTCTTTTGTCTGATTCCTCCTCTCTAACCTGTTCTGTATACTATTTTAATTGGTTGTTTTTCCTTGTCCATATAAAATGTGAAAGGAAACATGCTAACCTTTTTAAGATGCTCTGAAAATGACTTTTATAAACCTGCTTACACCAAAGTCAGGTACTTTCTATTTTAGCTCACATGAAAGGCTTAAAGTCTCCTTTGAAAGGCTAACATACGAATCTATAAGCCTGCTATAAATTCATGTACCTTATTTCCTTGTAAAAACCAGTGTTTTCTACTTACCTGGAGTTATTAGTACAGCTGCGGAGTTACTTCCCGCAGATACTCCTGTCCAGTCTTAGGTGGATGGAAGTTCTGTACCATCTACAACTCTTTACCTGTGACGGGCTGATGACACAAAATCACTTGCCCTTGTTGGATTTCAGCTGAAAACTTAAACACATTGAATTTTCCTTTTCTGACACATAGTGAAATCTGAAGAGATTTGTAGACTTTCGTACTTGAAAAAATCTAGAAAATGCCCAGTGTATTCAAATGACATTTTTACTGGTGTTCAACATGTAGATGCAGTTCTCTTTAAATTACCTCTGAATTTGGTGAGCAGCTTGTCAGCACACACTAGCAGTAGTAGGAAGTTTAATGGTGGAGGAAACATATACCTGTTTATCTTTTGCCTGTAAAATAAATTCTGCAGGGTTTTTGAAGAATTTCATTTTGGCTTGTTTGTAACTCACTCAGGGCTCTGAAGAGTAATACTCACTGTACAAATATTCTGTGCGATGTGGTCTGGTCGCCTCCATGTTATTTGAGCCTGGATGTGCGTGCATAATTGGAGAGATTATTGGAGAGAGTGTTTTGCTGTGGTAGATGTGGTTTAAATCCTAGCACTGAGCATAGCATTTACTTTCTCAGCTTACCCACAAAATCTGTGACTAATTTAGTGAATGTGAAGATTTTAGTCCAGATGGTTAGGTTTAATTGTAAAAACTGGAAAGATTTCAAAGTACCCTTTGGGGGAGTGCGGGAAACAACAACTAAACAACAAAAGAGAAGGAGAAGTAAGTCACTAAATATAGCATATTTGTATATTACACATTTATAAAACACACACCCACACCCACATATATATATATATATATGTCTGTATATACAGTCAAGGAAAAGCTTGAAGAAGTTTTTATAGCAGTCAGCAAGAACAGCTAGGATCAAGAAGATAAGTGATTTTTAATGTTTAATGATTTAGTATGTTCTTTTTCAAGTGTTTCCTACTGTTTGTGTGTTTGGCCTTTCCTGGGCTCAAAATAGGTTTCCTCTCAAGCGTGTTAAGAAGGTACCACTTTCCTGTCACCCTCTATTCTTGGTTAAAGAGTGTTGGCAATTACCTCATCGAGAGTTCGGGAAATACCACTCTTGCCCAGGCCTTGGCCTGTGCCCCCTCACTGTGGTGCTCTCTGAGGCTTGTGCCAGCCTGTTCTTCTGCAGCTGTGAAGCTCAAAGAGGGAGTAAGCTTGCAGAAAGGGGCTGATGATTAGTTAGGTGATGATTAGTGCTATGGAGGGACCAGCCTCCTTTTCAGCATCATTTATTCTGAACAGCTCTTGTGCCAGCATGAGTACAGTCATCTGAGCGGCTGCTTTGAAAGTTGCTCAAGACCTTCTTCTGGCTGCTTCCTATGCAGACCAGACCTTAAAGGATAGAAATTGTCCCCTTCTCTTATTGTAGTTGGGATACCACTGACCTAAAGTCTTGGGCCAATAAATTAGCTTTGAAGTTGGTAAGCTAATAGGGCTCTAGAGTGGACTTGCTTTGTACTACCTGGAATTAAAAGGAGAGATAGGGGGAAGGAGAGAAAGTTATCAAGGGGCAGGAGAAGGTTAGACCATGGGGCTATTGATAAGATCTACTTGGTTCAAGTAGAATGGCTGGGATTCATGGAACAGTGATCTACGAGGCAAGCAAATGGAAATATGCCCAAATACATAATGCATGCGTACGTGTGTGTGTGTGTGTGTGTGTGTGTGTGTGTATACACGCACGCACAGATTTCATAATATTCAGGAAATGTAGAGAGAGAGGAGTTCAATTTGTATGTTTTTATTTACTGTGTATCCGGTGCTTTAACATTTCATTATTGCGCTCTCAGCATTGAAAAATGGCACAAGGAACCAGCGTGAGGTTGTCTTTCACGGTAAGGAAGATAAGCAGAAGGCCAGCTGGGTGAGGCTAATGATTTTCAGATTATGGAAAACCTGTGTAATACAGGCCAAAGAAGGCGCTTCCCGAAGAGAAGTAAGTGTAGATCTTCGTGGCTATTATTGGGAGCATGGGAGAGCAAGATAAACGGAAGGCCAGCCACCCCCAAGCAGAGGTGATCTTTGCTTTGCTTTTGCTTTGCTTTGCTTTTGCCTTGCTTACATTACTTTTAAAAATATCTTTCTTTTACCTTCTGGTATCTCCCCATCTGCTTAGAGCCTAATTTTTCTCCATTTATCAAGAGCTTTGCCCTACAGCAATCCATTGAATAAGTGATTAAGGTGATTTTAAGATGGTACCATCTTAAAAGTCTACACTGTGAGTAGACTTTTTAAAGGCTCAAGAATGGAGTTCAAATGTCAGGACTTTCTGGTAGGAGGAGAGGCCGGGAGCTTCCCTGGTGTCTTCATCATACCTTTGGGGCGGTCATCTTTTCTGCCTCCAAAGCTTATTTTTTTGTAAAGCTGAATTTTGGAGAGAACCTCTTCTGTAGATGTTTTTTAACATTTGAAGCTGACAAGGTGTAAGTGATGAGGTTGAAGCACAGTCTGACGTGGCTTTTTTTCGCCTCTGTCCTGATTTCATAGTGGATATTGTAAGGGACTTTTGTAAGGAGTGAAGCTCAAATTGGGACCTGATAGGCACATGAAATCCTGAGGATTGGTATTGCCATTAAGTTATGGGGAGAGTCAGACTTGATAGTAGCATAAATATCACAAATTTCTATTTCCCATATGTGTTGATATATTTTTATATATATTTATATAATTTGTGTTTTCTTTCCACTTTTCTACTATACCTGATGAATTTGATTTGAGAAATAAAAATAATAGAAATAATGTGCATAACTGAAGAAGAGCTATGCGGGCAGCTGTACAAGGTCAAGGCTACTAGAATTCTAAGGACACAGGTCAGAAAGATAATGGGTAGTAAACTCGCCAGTGCACCTGTCAACTCACCAGAGTTACCCACAGTTTGTGCAAGCAGTGGTGCCTCTAATTTCTCTGAGGCCTTGCCTTCGGGAAAGAAGAGGGTTTTAGGGCTGACAAAGCCCACGGCTGTGTATTTTTTCTGTTGGAAACCCTGACGCATCTTAGGACACAGTGGAGAAGAGAGTCATTGGAAACAACGGAGTAGAAGATTGCCTACTTGTTGAGAACCTTTTCTCTTGACATTTCTTTAAGACCTCTGACTCGAGGAATTGGGTGTAAGAGATGAGTGTGAAGCAGGGTCTGATGTAGGTATGGTTTTGAAGCCCAGTTGCAGGGTAGAGAGCTGTGTCAAGTATGAACTTGAGATGGGAGAGAAAGAATTGGGCTGACTTGAGGGATATCAGAGCCTGTTCTCACGATTGGTTGGATATTTACCCTTTTTTTTTTTTTTTTCTGGACACACTTCCTAGTCTTTCTCTTGGTTGACTGTGTATGCTGTTAACTCCACCAGATAATACACATGGACTGTGTTCTGGGCAGACCATGTTGTATTGGATTAGGAGTTAGGCTCAAGTCAGATCATGGAGGGCCTTGTAGACCATGGTAAAGAGTTTGGAGTTTAGTTTGAATATGATGAGAAGCCTTTATGCAGTTTTGAGTAAGGGAGTGACATGATTTGGTTTGTTTCTAAAAAGTTGCCCTTGACTGCTGTGTGGAGAAATGACTATAGAGAGAAATAGGGAAATGGGTCAATAAGACTTTTTCATTCGTCCCAGTGAGAGAGGATAGACTTCTTCATGGAGGTGGTGAGAAGTGTTCACATTGTCTCAGGTAATGAGGACAGGACTTGGCTAGGGAGTGGTGAGAGGATGAGAATTAAGGAAAACATCCAGGATTTGGGGGTGGGTGCAGTCAAGAATTGGGACACACCATTGATATAGCTCATAGCTGCCAGGTAATGATGCTCAGATTGGATGGCCAGTGCTAGAGGCGTTGATTGGAAGAAGTGGGAATGCAGGTGGGCTTTAAAGTCATGGGGCCGGAAGAGGTCACCTAGAAAGTATAGCTGGAGAAGACGGGGGCTCAGGGCTGAGCCGCGGAGCATTGGAGGAGCCAGCACTGCATTCACTGAGGAGGAAGATAACCAAGCCAGTCTGGCGTTTCTGGAAAGCAAGTGCAGAAATTCTAGCAAGCAGTGTAATCATGATGCAAGAAGATGTGTTAAATGATGCCAAGAAGTCAGGTTAAGATGAGACTCAGAATTGACTCCTGACTTTGGAAGGATGACTGTTGTTTGGGATCGACCTTAACACAAGTGGTCCTAGGTGAGGGGTGGAGAGAGCTTTGTGTTCTGACCGTAGAAATATTAGAAAGGGGAGGTGTCCATGCAGGTCTCAGTTTATCCTTTCATTCATTCCTTCACGCAGCACATATTTTTTGAACACAGATTAAATGGCAAGCACAGCCTGGGTCCTGGAGATACAGTCAGCAACAAACAAAGTCTCTGCTCTCACGACCCTTATATTCTAGTATATTTGGGACAAATAAAGATATTTTGCTTGGTGTTAAGTGCTGTAAGGGAAAATCAAGCAGCAGGAGGTAGAGAGGGATGTGGAAAAGGAGAGTTGAGGATCTGTTTACACTTGAGTAGGGATGTGATAGCCAGTGAGGAGGAGCCATGTGACTCCCTGGGGAGAGAACTTTCTAGACCAAGGGGACAGCCTGTGAAGGAGCCTGGAGCAGGGAGTGTGTTTGGTGTGTTGCAGGAGACACCAGGGTTGCTGGAGCAGCAGGAGGGGTGGATGAGAGGGCAAGGAGGTGAAGTTCAAGTGGCAGCAGTCAGGCCAGGCTCCAGGGATCCATGAAGAGCTAAGTAAGACTCAGATATGGGGAGGGATCCGTAGTTTTGAGCGGCGGCGGGCCAGGCTGTGGCTTAGGCCACACAAGGATCTCAGCGGGTGGGGATCTACCCTAAGCTTAACTTCCGTCCCTATTCCTCGAATCTTTTGATTTCATTCTAGTTTCTGAGTGGTTAAGGGAGATGCGGGGGTGGGGGGCGGGTGGTTATCTCACATGATTTTATCAACTGATTTCAGGTGCAAGATCATAAGTGTAAAATTTTTTTCCCCAGAGAATGGACAAAATGGCACCTTCCTCAGAAGACATTAAACAGGGACTGTTACTTTCCCCAGAGCGAATGTTTACCGGATGTCTCTAGTTGTGTGTATACACACACACGCACACACACTATTGTATGAAATAGTTGATCATTACTAAAATTACTAACAACAGAAATTTAAAATGATGAAGTCATAGTATAAATAGAAATTCTAATTCTTTTTTTCTTGCATCCCATTGGAGTTCTTGTATGCTCCCTGGGGGTTTGACATGCCTCCTACTTTGGAGACTGATCTAGGGCCCTAAGAAACTAGTTGTATTTATTAAAATACTTTAAATTTGACCTGAAGTTTAAAAAGCAGTACATAAATTGTTAAGCTGTATGCAAATATTATATAATGGAAAGTAGATTTTACTTCCCCTTTAGACCTGCTCCCCAGGGTCAACTACTTTGAACAGTTCTGTATGTCTTTCTTGAAATAGTTTCCATGTGTTCAAGCATGTATATTTATATATCTTGTCTCCTTATACAGATCAGAGCATAGTAAAGAAACAGATCTGCACCTTGCTCTTTTCACATAACTCTGTGTCTTAGATATTATATGTTCCCTTTCTATCTTTGATTCCATAATTTATTTAACTGATCCTCTGCTAATAGCATTTAGGTGTTTTCTAGTCTTTTTTTCTAGTTACAGAAGGCTCTGATGAATCTCATTTTGAATGCATTTCAAGATTGTCCCCCAACTTGATTTCATCAGATGTATTCCCACCAACAATGGAACATGAAATGCGTGTATTTGTACAATTTAATGCTGTGAGTTCTGATTTTTTGGCTTTAACCTGTGATAGATAGTAGTCCTTTTTAAAAATTTGTACTTTTTATGTTTACAAGCCATTGTATCTCCTACATATTGAGAATTCATAAGCTCTGAGTAATTTTCTAATGAGTTGTTGGTCATTTCTTATCGATTTTAAAGTAGTTGAGTGTATATTAGTTAAATTACTTTTTTTCATGTTTTACAAATATTTTTTCATGTGCTTACAATTTTTTTTCCCCTGTCTCTTCGTTTGTCTTTTGATTCTGTTTATGCTAGTTTTTTTTTCCCCTGTGTAAATATCTTAAATTGTGTGGTTAGGTTTATAATTCATTTCTTTTTATGGCTTCTGGTTTTTGTACTGGTGGAGAAAGATCTTTCTGCAAGATTATTTAAAAATTTTTTTTCTTGTACTATTTTGATGGTAATTGGCAATCTTTATAGTTTTCAACTTGAAGGTGAACATGATTTCCATCTTACTGGCTTTTGGGGTTTATATTTCAATGTAAATAATATTTGACCCAGTATCCAAAATCCTTGAATCAAAGACATTGTTTCTTAATCAGAGCTGTATGTCTGGATCACCTGAAGAGTGCTTAATTTTTTTCCTTTCCCCAAATACCCTGTCCCAGGTCCCCTACCCATTTAGTGGGGGGAGGGGGCTTCTTTGGGTGCATTTAGAAAAAGCTTCAGATCGCTCATTTGAAGAAGTCTTTTTGGGAGAGCAGGAAGGACTCATGATTTGCAGTTCCAGCCCTAGGAATATTTAGAGCCTGGTAAACACCCTTGCTAGTGTTTCTTAGACTCCTAGAGCAAAGGCATGCCTGCGCAGTGAACTACTTACATAGTGAAGATGGCCATGGCTTTGCTTAGTTAACCATTTGGTTTGGGCAGGAGTAAACTGCCTCACACGTTTTGAGACTGTATGAAGCATGCACTTGGAGTAGGTCATCTCTCCTGATCCGCTGGGCTTCAGAAAATTGCCAGGTTGCTATCGTGTCCTCTTAGTCAGCAGAGCATAGCCAATGAGCCCTACTGTTGTTGGCCCCGTGCGCCTTCAGGTAGACTGTTCCCTGTAGCAAGTCCTTTACTCTGATTCCTGCCTGGGTCATGATCCAGGGGAGAAGCTCAGGGACTGGGGATTGAGAGACTGGGTCCCACCTGATGCTTTGGCGCTGTCTTCTTTCATGACCTTGGGCCCAGTTTCTTCTTGGACTACTGTGTCTTAGTTTCTTCTTGGACTATGTTTTCTGAGTGTCCTTTTAGTTCCAAAAGGAGTTGTAATTCTCCCCACTCCTAGCTGCTCTACTGGAGACACGTGTATTTGATTTCTACCTCTTCTGTTTCCCCAAGCCTGAGACCTTGGAGGGCACGGGTTCCACCTTACTTACTTTGATCTCCTCAGCATCTAGCACTGTGCCTGATTCTAGGAAACGCTTGGTAACTACTTGCTGACCTGGCTTCTCTCTTAGTAGGGTTGTAGAGAGAGGAGGGCCTTGAGCCAGGCTCCACAGGGTCCCCGTCTTCTATCTTTCTTCCATGCAGAGATCATAGGCAAAAACGTTGCTGGGAATTATCTGGATTTTGGTATATCTCGCATTTATGTGGCATTTTTCATTCTCTAAAGCACCATCATCTGTATATAATCGGTTATATCGCACCGGCCTGCCTGGGTCTGCTAGAGCGTGTCTGTTGAATTTTAAAGATAAAGATGCTTTACCCGGAAGAGTTATGCTGTGTCAGAATAACAGATTGCTGTGGCATCCTGTTTGTGGCAGATTTTTGTCTGATGATTTCTTTGTCACCTGCAAAACCCTCAGGGCAAGAATGGAAGGCTACTCCTAACAAAAAAGTCATTATTCAAGTGAGAGAGAAGTGACTATTATAGCTTACAGCTTAGGCGTGACCTTAGGAAAATTGTTTAAACTGAGTTAACAATCTAACTTTGGGGAAAAATAAAAAAGCCACTTCCGGAGTTTGGAGTGTAATAAGATCTTAGGAACTCAGGGATGAATTTGGCCCCTTTATCTTTGGTGAAATTTGTCTAAGAACTTGGAGCACAGCCTGTTCTGACAGCTTTGGTGTATATTCATTGATTCTAATCATATGTCATTCATAGTCATAACTGTTGTTAAATAGAACAGTGGTTTGATTTTTACCTTGAAGTTGCCTATTAAACTCAACATGTTATTAAAATATATTTTTCAAAATAAATGCACTTGCAAATATACATTTAATAGACTGAGACTCTATGTGTTTCGTGAAAGACTTTTTCTTCTCTTCCAGTGTTGCTGTGTTAGGTGGCCAGGGCACAGTTGTGGTTAGTTACTACGAGTTCTAGAGTTTCTGACAATGAGAGCTTTGGCTGGAAAACTGCTAGAGAAAAGAAATCTCATAATCACAGGTGAAAAAAAAGATGATGATGCCCATAACTGAAAACTGTAACATCTTTTGGAGTGAGCTTCTAATGCAGCATCAATAAAGCCGGGGAATAGTTTCTTTTTCTGAGGACACCCCCCTACCCCCCCAAGTAAGTTTCCCAGGTGCATTATTTACTCAGAAGGCTATTTCCTTTCTAATATCAAAAATGCAATCAATAATTATTAGTCTTTGTACAGCGCCTAGCATCTTTCTGCCCAAGGAATGTTTGTTGAATTTATTAATACCTTCAATTATGTTTAAGTACTTCTAAAGCCATATCCTGTAGGTTTTTATGACAGCCTTCGAAGGTCGTCAGAGAACATGTTACAGTTCTGGTTTTATAGGTGAAGAAACTAATGCAGTGCCTTTACCTTTGCAAACATGTATTGAGGATGCACTATAATGAAATAGAAGGATGGCTCTTGCCCTTGACTTTACACTAGGTCCACGCTTCTTAAGACTATTCTAGGTTATGGTTTTATTGAGCATCTATGGACTCTCTCTCTGGGGGAAAAAAAAAAAGAAGAAAGTGCGCCTATGTGCAAACATAAACCTTTGCTTCTGTAATTACAGGGTTTCTCAGACTCCACAAAGTCTTTGAACCCCAGGTAAAGAATCTTTGATTTAACAATTGCTTGTCAGCAAGCCCTTGAATTAAGTAACTTACTTAGGGGCCAAATAGCTTGACTCCTAAGAAGTGACAGGGACCCCATACTTCTCTTTTCTCCCCTAATGATTTTTCCTACCACCCCATGCTGATTTTGAAATGATAAGCAGCAAATGAAATATTAGGAAAACACTCTGTAAATATAGAGTGTTTTACAGATAAAAATGCAAACAGATCTCTCAGTGGCAGGGGAAACCCAGGCCATGCATTTTGTAGTGTGGCTTATGTTCTTGTATTAGGGAGCCTGCTGGAACCCCACTAAACCCTTAGCTGCCAACTATTTGGTTTAACCTGATCATTTACAAAGATGTAGCAGTCCTCACTGGTGTGTATGTTAAAAGCAATATAAATGAAATCAGTGCTGTGCCTGTGACATATATTTTTGCAAATGCTTTCTATGTATGGGCTGTGAGAGCTGGCTTAATTCTAACTGCAGAAATATCAGTGGGGTTTATATCTGTCTTCCTGAGATAGCTGGAAAGAAGGAATTTAAGTCCTTAGAGACCACACATTTTGATTTTTGTCCTACTTTGGTCAGAACCATGTTGATTTGAAGAAGCTCATTAATGCGCAGGGTAGTACTAGTTGTTTCTCTTAGTTAATTAGATTTTGTTGGCTGGTGGAAGTAGAAGAAGAATGTGAGGTTTTACAAAATTTCTGACTGGGTAGAGACAAAGTCAATGGATACTTCTCCATGCATACTGTTAATAATTTAAAAATAATTCACTAATTCCACAGTGACCCCATTTGTTTCATTCCAGTACTTAAAAAAGGGACATGAGGGCTTGCCTGCCTTTCTTCACGAAATAGCTGTTTTACAGACCCTTACAAGTTCCCATATGTTAGTGAAAAACATTTCCCAAGAAATTGGCAGCTTTGTACTTTGTAGCTGATGCCAGCTACTTCCTTGGGCCAATTCGACAGAGAGGAGAAGGGAAAAAAGTGCCTTGTTTTAGTGGCTGAATTACTCTGACAAGCTCTCACATTGCCCCTCCTCTTATTAATATTCTTTTTGATGTTAGCTTGTAAAACAGAGGATTGGCTGTTAATCTTCAGGATCTCAAGGGCTTTTGGCAGTGGCCCATAATTGATGTGTTCACATGGCTGTTGTCTGACTACTAATGATTAGACAGCAGTGTTATCTACCAGCTACATCAGTGTTGCTTATAAATCACACTTGATAAACTGCAGTTTCATTTCTTCAAAGCATCCCGACGTGTCTTCATACTTTGATAGAACTGCCAGAGGCATCTCGTGATTCTATGACAGCTTAGATTAGGTTATTTTTCATTTCTGTTTGACAAAATATTAGACTTTCTAACGCATGAGAAAGAGAATGTGTTTGTTCCTCTAACCAGGCCCTTGGAGAATGATAGGCAGAGAAAGATAACCTGCTGTCAGTGGGAAGATGTACAGGTTGGGGTCCCAGGTTGTGTTTTCGCCTTAGGTACTCACGCCTAGGGGAATGGAGTGGGACCATGCCTGTTGGAGCTGTGGCACTCTGGAAGAAGAAGGGAAGAGGCCGCTGGGGAGGAAGTCCTCAGAATGTGTGCCTCTGCTCAGATTGTGACATGGCGGGGGTCGGCCATCTAGAGCTGCGAGATTGCACTGTCACTGTGCAGTCGCAGTGTGTGTTGACCCCATGCCTCGCGGTATGACTGCGCTCTGTACAAGGGCAGGAGAAAGCAAGAAGCTTTTACTAGGGGAAGAGGTAACTGCCACAGAAATCATATCTGTTGTCCTCCTTTACTGCCCATAGGGCAACACTTCACTGGCCCAACACACACCCAGAGTCCCCTCTCTGCCCAGAACCCTGGGCTCTGCAGAGGTGAAACCAAGTTGCACGTTGCATGCGCACAAGGAGCTTAGATTGGGAACCTCTGCTGAGTCTTGGGCCTTTGTTCTGCTATAAACTCCTGTGTCCTTGAGCTAACTTTCCTCATCTATAAAACTAAAAAAAAAAAAAAAAAGGAAGACTAATTTCTACCGTAGTTTTACATATCCTTGGGGGCTGTGTTATTCCAGAGCCCCTTAAAATCTTTTTGTTAACATTAGTTAATTAATCTTCACTTAAATTTTGAGATGAAATATTAGATTTCAAAGGAGTATTTATAATTATTTGTGATTTTAAGAACTGGCTTTTTAAAAACTGGTTTTTAAAACCACTGCTTTTAAGAGACAGTTATGTCGGCTTAAGGTGTGTCAGAGGTTAAATATTTTATCAAACTACAATTTTTATTCAGAATAAAATTATGTGGTAAAGATTGGGAGGAGAGTTTTTTTTAATTAATTTTTGGCTGCATTGGTCTTCCTTGCTGTGTGTGGGCTTTCTCTAGTTGCTGCAAGCGGGGGCTGCTCTGTTGTGGGGTGCAGGCTTCTCATTGCAGTGGCTTTTGTTGTGGAGCACGGGCTCTAGGCGCGTGGGCTTCAGTAGTTGCGGTGCACGGGCTTAGTTACTCCGCGGCATGTGGGATCTTCCCGGACCAGGGCTTGAACCCGTGTCCCCTGAATTGGCAGGTGGATTCTTAACCACTGTGCCACCAGGAAAGTCCCAGGAGCAGAGGTTTTGTTAATAAATTGTTAGAGTTTAAAGAGTTACCAGAGTTCTAGAATATAAGAAGGCATGAAGAACACACTTAATACCAGATCCATCCTAAACAAATTCCCCCAGCCCACCCCACTAAAACAAAACAAAACAAAACAGAAGTCACATAAGATATCAAAGTGCTTCAGTTATTATTAAAGATATTTAAAGTGGTTGGTTAAAACAACTGCTTGATAGATGTGCTTTTTATACACTATTTGATATTTTATGTACATAAAACTGTTTTCTCCAGTTTAGTTTCTTACTTGAGTCCTGACTTTTTTTTTTTTTTTTTTTTCATTTTGGGGGCCTCTCCCTGTTGTGGCCTCTCCCGTTGCGGAGCACAGGCTCCAGATGCGCAGGCTCAGTGGCCATGGCTCACGGGCCCAGGCGCTCCGCGGCATGTGGGATCCTCCCAGACCGGGGCATGAACCCGTGTCCCCTGCATCGGCAGGCGGACTCTCAACCACTGCGCCACCAGGGAAGCCCAAGTCCTCACTTTTGATAAGTGTTAGCATTGAAGAATAAAGATGATTAATAAGCTGCTTATCTTAAAATGATTTGCCGTTGAAGAAAATGCCCTTTTTATTTTTATTAATTTTTATTTTATATTGGAGTATAGTTGATTTACAATGTGTGTTAGTTTCAGGGGTACAACAAAGTGATTTGATTATACATATATCTATTCTTTTTCAGATTCTTTTCCCTTTTAGGGTATTACAGAGTGTTGAGTAAGCATTTCCTGTGCTATACAGTAGGTCCTTGTTGATTATCTATTTTATGGAAATGCCCTTTAAAAAATTAAACAAAACAATTTAAATTATTTTGGTTATGACTATTAGATTTTAATGCTCTGTGGGAAAAATTCGTGATTAACTTAGAGAAGATAGTCTTTCAGTGATGTAAACAGATGCTTCATTTAGTTTTGATATATAAAGGAATAGTATTAGAGTTTCTAATGTAGCTGTAAAATACAAAAAATCTATTAAGAGGTGTTGAGTCTTTTTGCGCATATAAAATATGTATGCATATGTAAGAGCTATATGTTAATATTTAAAATAATTGGAATATTTTAAAGATTTTTGATACCATATTTAAATAATTTTTTTAAAAAGCAGTATATGTATAGTATCTGAGTTTTATGAAGCTTATTACCATTATGGCAAAAATAAGTGTGCGCTTTTTAATTTTAAAAAGATACCAGTTCTTCTTGACTGATGATTTAAATCATAATTCAAATCAACTAGATTTAAATTTAGCTTAGTCTAATGCTAACTCTCTTTGCAGGTGTTTAGCAACTGACTGGAATTTACTGTACTATTAAGGGATAGAGTACTAGAAATATACATTTTAATATAAATATGGAAAGTTCCATCGCCCACAGGGTGCTTATTGTTTGGTATTCGTGCATAGAATATGTCCTCCATCATTTGCTTTGTTTTGGGGGATGCATCATACACGAATTTCTTATTCATTGGTTACATATCCACTAAAAAATGTGGCTACCTGTTTATTTTGGAGCCGATCTCTTATGGTTCTATGCGAACAGGATTTAGAGTAGGTACTCTTTGGTAGGTATGAGATTGAGTGAATTGCCCCTAAAAATTAGGCTTAGTAATTTGTTGTAGCCATCTAAAATGTATCCTGAAATAAGACACATGGTAAAATTAAATATTCTGGAAATACGGTTGCTAAGATAGTGTGACCCTGTCTCCCACCCTCTGCTAGCCTTCATTGCTTTTCGACACCAGAGAGTAACTAACTGGATTAGTGAGTGTGATAGTATACTTTTAAAAATTTATATTTGTGCTTTCTTTTGAGACCGTTTTCAATTTAGTTTGATTCTTGAAGTACCCCTATGAAATAGCTAAGGCAAGCATTCTTAATGCCATTTTGTGGACGCTAATCCTGATTTCATTATTAGACTTAAGATTCCTCCCAGGACACCCGTTTCTGGAAGAGGAAAAATCATTGTTTCTCCCCAATCAAATCAAATCATATACCTGATTCTAAGTAACTGTAAATGTTTGACTATAGATTTATCTCCAGATATTTTGAAGTTTTTCATTTCATTTGAAAAACCTTCCTCTGGTTTCCAGAGACCATAGGAGCAGGTTTTTAATGTGTTGGTTTAGCCATGTGACACACTGAATAAGTTCTGAAAACATTGCTTTTGTGGTTTTGGTGGAAACTGTGTGTGGATGACAGGGGCCACTCATGTTGTCTGAGCGCTTACTACAGGATGAGGTTGGTAAGGGCTTGATTTGGGTGACCTCATTTCATGAGTACATTACATTAATTGCAAATTGGCAACATTATACACTGCAATCCCCACTTTATAGGTGAGGAAACTGAGGCTTAGCAGAGTTAAGTGAAATTGTAAGATGATGCAGCTAGTACGTAAGTGATCTGAGAGTCAAACACAGAGACTTATTTGTGACACACAAGCTCTTACTCAGTTTAGAAGTGTTAGTGGGACACTTGGCATGAGACGTTGACCTGTCCGTCGTGATACTCTGTGAGAAGTGGCTTCTGGAACTGATGATCCTAGTTGTCCCATTTATGACTAGACTTCTGGATAAAAGAACCCAAGTTTTTGGGATCGCTTGATTCATTTCTAGCTCCCAACCAAATGTATTTGAGAATCATAATTTCATCTCATTCACTGGCTTAAGCCAGTGAAAATTAAGGTAAAATATCCTGGTTTTCAAGATTAAAAATATGACCCAAAACACATTGCAGTTACACAGGATGCTTAAGATTCCTCTACTGGAATAGAGAGGTATAATTGATCAACAGTGTTGTTATTTCAAAAAACTTGACTTGTGTGTAAGCTCTGTGCAGGGAGGGATCTTGGCTGTCTTGGTTATCGTTATGTTAGTGCCAAGCTGTCATAATAAAGAGATGTTCAATAAATATTTATTGAGTTTTTAAAGTCATGACTGCTTAAGTTAGAATTGAAGTGTACCTCCTGTGTCTCTTTTGTGGGTTATGACTCCTGATTTTTGATGGGAAAGCTAAGCATAGTAGTATATTAATTTTTTTTTCTTTTTCCCTCATTCAGAAATGAATCTATGCGCTTACTCCTTATTCCTGTACTTCTTCCTGCTTCCCTTTTTCCCTTCCTTCCTGATCTTTTCCAGCACCCCCCATCTCATCCCTTTTCCCTCTCCCTGGTAACATTCATTGGAGTCCACCGGTGAACCTAAGTGAGCTATTGAAAGGACCAACATTTCCCATTAACCCAGAGCAGGGGCCAGCAAACTTTTTCTGTAAAGGGCGCATAGTACCTGTTTTAACCATGTGGGCCCAGATGCAAAATCATGGATAATATGTAGGTCCTTACATGATGAGGGAAGGAAACAATCTCTACAGATTTTTTTTTTAATTGATGAAAATTAAAATCTAATGATAGTAATTGAGTACAATTCGTTTGTAATACAGGTCTACTCATGAGAAGAATGGAATTCTCTTTTTATGGGGGAGGTGATAACATTTCACTTCATATGGGTTCAGAGTTAGTGGTTGTCATCATTAAATTGATTGTAACATTTCATTTTTAAAAAACATGCTTAGCTTGTGGGCGGTACAAAAAATTGGCAGTGGGCCAGATTTGGCCCAGTGGCCTTTGTTTGCTGCCCCTTGAACTAAAGACATCCCAGGCAGGGTACACTGTTCCTGATATTCTTCCTCTGTAAAGGATCGTTGCCTGGAGACTGGCAAGGCAGGGTGTTCACACTGGGGGAACTGGGACTTGCAGGCTGGGGACAGGAATGTAGGCAACGAGGGGACGTGTTTTTAAAGGTACCAGAGTAGGAAGATAGAAGGGAAGGCAAGCGAGTTTACCTCTACTTAGGGTCTGGCAGTGATTCTCAAGGGGAGGTGCCTTGGACCCTTCAGGACATCGTTTGGGGAAGGGCAGGGTCAGGTGGGGGCAGTCTGAAAAAGCATACTCAGAACGCCCTCCGGTTTTGTGATAACAGCCTCCTGAAGTGAAGGTCTCATCATCATCTTGGCTGCCAGTGACACACAGAGATGGCGGCAGGAGCTGGCATTTGGGGATGAAATCTGGGTTCTCGCAGATCAAGTCATCTGATCTGCAGTCATGGTGGCTGCAGTCATGGTGTTGAGTCATTACTTCTTCACCTGGATTGAAACGGAAGGTTCCAGAGAGGTATAGGGCCCACACTGTGGGGCTGCCAGTGGCTGTTAGGGTGAATTTAAGGGCTTGCTATTAAAAAACTAGCAGTCTTGCTCTTCTGGTAGATGGGGGCGCAAGGCCCAAGCCAGCTCCCCAAGGGTGGGCACTGTCTCCCCTTGACTGCTCTTTGGTGTTGGCCACCAGACCTCCGAGACCGTGGTGACCTTGGACCCTCTCTTCTTTGGTTTTGGTCACTCAGCTCTCCCCTGGTTTGCTGTGACCTCAACAGACACGCCGCCTGCTCTCTTTCTGCCCCATCAGTGTTGGGGCCTGCAGGGTTCTGGCCCTTCTCTTCGTACTTTTCACATTTCCCCTGAGCCGTCTCGTCCTCTCTGCTGGCTTCACCACTTTCTCTCTGCCAGTGACTCCTCTCTAGTCTAGATAATTCTCTGGAGCTCCACACCGTTCTGTCCATCCGCGTGATAGACATCGCCCCTCCACCCTCCGCCCATCCTTCCCATCCCAGGGAGTGACGCCCTGAGCCCCTGAAACAGAAACCTGGAACTGGTCCTCGAGCCTCCCCGCTTCCCCACCTTGCAGAGCATGGCCTCTCCCCCGACCCTCTCCATGGCCGCACCCTCTTCCGTGGGTGACTCTAGTAGCTTCCTGACTGTCCTCCTTTCCTCCAGTTTCAACCCCCTCACACAGCTTCCTTTTTACCACAGAAACTGTCCATCCTCCCATGCCCCCACTTTCATATGCTCACCGCTCTCTGCTAACTTGGCAGTCACCCCCCAAATTCTTATCCTGACCTGGGCTCTTCACGAGCTGTCTGTTTCTCCATCCTTAATGTTCCATCTTTTTCCTGACCCCCTAAGCCCCTTAACCGACTGTGCCGTCCAGCATGGCTCAGCTCTGCCCACACCTCCCGCCCTTCCCCAGGCTCAGTCCTGCAGTTCCTTCAGATCCACCTTGAACACTCCCTGCCCCACCCCTTGGTGCTCCCACAGTGCCCTGGGCCTGACTGACCACCGCAGCCCTGACCCTACACTGCTCTGCAGCCACTGTTGGTCTCCCCAGCGTCCTCGGGGCCCCCTAGGGCTCACGGAGCAATGCTTGGTACGTGGTGGCACTTGGCCACCAAGATGAGGGAACGACTTCCCCACTGGTGAGGGGGCTTTAATCAGCAGCCCTTGTAAAGAGGAGGACACAGGGTCAATACACCATCTCCCATCACACACACCAGGTCCCACGCAGTAACACGTTGGCTTGTTGATTTCAGGACCTCTGCACAAGGAGTTGAAATAGTCTCAATCACGTGCCTTCTCCCTTCTGCATTAGCATTTGTTTCCTTTTATTCTAAAGTGGAGTGGCTTAGCATCTTTTTTATTAAAAACTAGTTTTTAAAAGAATTATGAAAGTAGTACATACTCATGTTAAAATTCATGCAAGCACAGAAGGCTATAAAATGAAAATCGATCCCTCCCCATTGCCCCGCATTTTTTTATACGGATTAAGTTTCTAGAAGGATGCATAAGAAACTGTTAGAAGAGAGGATCTCCCTGGAGAATGACCTGTTGACTTTTAAAGTCTGACTTTTCCTTCTGTTCTCGGGAGGGAAAACAGAATTCTGGGCCTGTGGGCAGCTTTTTTGTCGGGGTTTGGGAGGGTTCTGTGAGAAGAGAACTTTAAAAGTTTCAGTAATGGTACAAAGCTTGGTAGAGGGCATGGCAGCCCTCACTGGGATAGCCTGTGGTCTCTTCTTTTGCTCCTGACCTTGCGAGGTAACTTACCTCTTAAGACTTTAGTTTCCTTAGTTTATAAAATCAGACGAGAAAGCCCACTCTTGCCTTTCGGTAGAGCTGAAATAAGAATGAACGTAAAAAAAACAAAAAAAATCCAAAAAAGGATAAAAAAAAAAAAAAAGAATGAATGTGAGTGTCTCCAGGGTGTCCTTGAAGACAGGTATGGAGGTGGCTGGGGGAGCTTCGTGATTTTCTTTCGTTCTGTAATCGTCCATCTCTGTGATGAACTATGGAGAGCTTTACTTAGTTGTCTGATATGAAATTAAAATTTCAAAGCTTGCGTTAAGAGAGTGATGGCTGTTTTGAATCAGTGTTTGGAAGTTATGGAAGAATGAGGGATAAGATGTTGATGATGCAGACTGAGCGTCTTAGACCTGAATTTATGTGAGCAGCGTTTAGGTTTTGCAGGGAGGGAATGGTACCAAGATAGTATGCTGGGCAGGATGTCACAGCTGCCTCCTTCCGTGGCTGGCCCACCCTGCTGTGGAAAGCGGGGCTTTGACCCTTTCCGAAGTGCAGTCTTAGTTCCCATAAGGTGCGACTCAGGCACTTCCTTGTTTGAGCTTGTTATGACCAGCATGTATTGTGTCCGTAATTTAAGTGTCTAAAATATTCGTCGAAAATATTCCTTTTAGGTGGTTGCAGGTGAGATTCTCTACTATAAAGAAAAGAAGTGCTGTTAGTTGAGAGGATTAGGAATAAGGTGGTTTTTCTTTTTTTCCCCAAACAGCCTTCTCTTTCGTTCTTTTCCCTTCCTTTTTCCCTTCTTTAAATCATATCTGTGTCCAGAGATGGTTGAGGATGATAGGCCTCCAACCTTTCCCTAATTTCAAGGGGAAATTGGGGTCATGCAGACAGGCAGTACATTGATGGCCAGTATCTACGAAGATACCCAGTAGTCAGGGATTTTGAAATTGATTTCCTTGCTGATACAGGTGCACCCACATGAAGCAAAATGCAGAGTTAAAAATTCAGAGTTTTACCTCTGGGCCTCCTTTTTTTAAAAGTTTCACTGTTAGGATTGGGGGCCAGATCTAATTGAAAGAAATGGGATTTGTGTGGAACTCTTCAGGAGTTTAACTTTATACAAAGTAAAGAGACTTGTGAAAAGGATTAATCCAAGAAGACAGACTTTTTAAAATAGCTTTTACCATTGCCTCCTTTGTGTGTGTGTGCGTGTGTGTTTAAGTGTCTTTGGAAATAGGCAGGATGTGAGGAAATCAGAGAACCCTTACGAACAAGATAGGAAAACACTGATCCTTTCCTGCTGTTTAAAACATGCCCAGCTTGCTGAGCAGTGGAAGATGTCACCGACACTTTTAAAACAGGTGAAGGATCTGTCGCTCAGCAATAGGACAGATTTTTTTTTTTTTTGCAAAGAACACAAATGAGGCTAAGTATGTGACAACTGCTGTGGAAAGTGCCCGAGGCTGCGTCCCCATGTCCCCTCCACCTCCACTGACAGCGCTTTCCTGTGGAACTCAGCACAGCTGATGGAGGGCCTTCTAGGGGAGAATTTGGGTTGGCTTCAAAACAGCAATCAAAGAACTTAAGACACTGAGTCTGGAGTAGTTGAATTACACTGTCTTTCCATACTCAGTACCTTCTCTTTTGCTTTGAAAAATTGTCATGGCTAGAGAATGAAGGTAAGGATCGTCACTGTGGTTTAAAATATATTTTACACCTGTGGCTGGCCCGTGTGTGCCTCTGCCTTGTGACCTACACGTATGGAGTCACTTCTGGAGTGACACGCTAATAGTCAGGGACCTTCCCTTGACCACCCCCCGCAAGCAGCGCCACAGAGACCCTGGGCTGGCATTCTGCGACTTCAGCATGGCTGAGGTCCTGGTTGGAAAGAAAGCATCCGTCTTGGCCCCCTGGGCCAGAGCCCTGTTTCAGCCCCAGTCTGAGTCCTACCCGTTCAACGGAGAAGCTCTTAAAAGCACTTGAACAGCTAAAAAGTACTTTGGCTTTTTATTTGGGGCGGTCTCTGGTCTTTATACCTGGGGATGAGAAAATGAAAATAATGGTATGATTCCCAGTCATTGTACCTAGCTGTTGCTTTTGGAGTCGGATGATTTAAAACAATAACAACAGCAAAACAAAACCCGAAGCAGCCGCTTAGCACAGGGAGATCAGCTGGGTGCTTTGTGACCACCTAGAGAGGTGGGATAGGGAGGGTGGGAGGGAGACGCAAGAGGGAGGGGTTATCGGGATATATGTGTATGTATAGCTGATGCATTTTGTTATACAGCAGAAACTAACACACCATTGGAAAGCAGTTATACTCCAATAAAGATGTGTAAAAGCAAAACAAAACAAAACCTGAGCTTTGGTTTCCGTGAGGTTTTTAGTTGAGGTTTCTGGAGGGATGGCAGTATTTGCTTGGACACAACGAGGTGCACCATTCTGAACTAGGTGTTGAGAAAAGTGAGCAGATGCGTGCCTTCTAACATGCAGAAAAGGGTCAGAAATTACCTGGGGAGGTAGGTTTCAAACATCTTGTGTTCTCTTTTACAATGAGAAGAGTTTCTTTTGCCGTTTGACCAATGTGGGTTCAAATTCTGGCTCAGCCACTGACCCTAAGTTACCTTTTAAGTTTAAGTTTCTTATTCCTCATCTGTAAAGTACTTCCAGTCATAGCCTGTGAGGACTGAATGGGAGAATGCCCAGTATAATCCCTCCTGTGTTATATGTGTTAAACAGTAGCTACTGATGTCATTAGTGGTTTTACAAGAAAGCCCATGGACTTGGAAATCAGAGAGGTTTGGCCTTGAATTTCAGCTCTTTGGGTAAGTTGCCCATCCTCCGAGATCTTCAATTTCTGCTTCTATAAAATGGGGACATAATGAGTGTCAAAGGAGATAGACAACATATGGGGGCCTGGTGCGCAGTCGGCCCTTAGTAAGGGTTTTGCCCCTGTTGTGTGGCGGCAAGTTGTAGAGCATGCATTGCCCTGATCACAGTTCTAGACGGAAAAGTCTTCACTACATGTAGGAAAGATAGACTTAGGAATGACAGAAATACAATTGTTGCAGTTGTGTCTGACAGGGATGGAAATTTACCCTTGACGAATCCTTTTAGGGAAAAGATGGGTGCTTAAGGAAACCATTTTTTTTAACATCTTTATTGGGGTATAATTGCTTTACAATGGTGTGTTAGTTTCTGCTTTATAACAAAGTGAATCAGTTATACATATGTTCCCATATCTCTTCCCTCTTGCGTCTCCCGCCCTCCCACCCTCCCTATCCCACCCCTCCAGGCAGTTACAAAGCACCGAGCTGATATCCCTGTGCCATGCGGCTACTTCCCACTAGCTATCTACCTTACGTTTGTTAGTGTGTATATGTCCATGACAGGAATAAAGACACAGACCTACTGGAGAACGGACTTGAGGATATGGGGAGGGGGAAGGGTGAGCTGTGACAGGGCGAGAGAGAGTCAAGGAAACCATTTTTTAAGCTCCCTTGCTCTACTCATGAAGCAGTGATGTCAGGCAGAAAGGGTAGTTAAAATGCAAAGTGATAGACTGTGCCAGTGGTCACCTTTAAAGAGCTGTGATTTCCCCTACATGAAGTGCAGTCTCTGTCTGATGCTTTTTAAATTAAAGAGGTGACTGTGGGCAATCTCATAAAACAGCCAAATACCAGGATATGGAGAAAATGTGAGCATTAAGTAATTGTGCCCTGGCGCGCTCATAGAAGGTAAAAATATTGACTCGGAGCAAAATAATAAAACACCACTCCCGCTCTGGTTGTTGGTGACCTGAGAATCCCAGGATTGAGGGGTTAAGAGCAAGATGAGCATGGAGATTCGTGGCAACAGATGGCAGAAACCTGGGCAGGCTCCCCAGTGGGAGTTCAGACCTGCCACGGGGTGTGGGAGGGAATCTTTCCTTGAGGCTTGCCTGTCTCCAGGCTGTGAACTTCCTTCCCCTCTGCCTGGCAGCGCTAGCCCTCCCCGCAGCAGAGCCACCTGACTGTCCCTTTGTTGGGTCTGAGCGGAGCCGGAGTGCCCTGCCGACCCCTCCTCACTTGCTGTCAGTTTGTGGGTCCTGGAAACCCATCACCGGCTGCCACAGTCCGTGCTCGCGTGATGCAAAGCTGCTGCCACTCACGCTCCAGCTTTGCAGCCTTCCTTGCTCATCGGCACTCAGGAAGCTCTTGAAATAAGGTGAACAGAGAAAATATTGCCAGAATCTCTCTGCAGATTTCTTCCCCCCCAGTCCTCTGATTACACACCCTAAGTGCCGCTGTGTAAATAACCTCTTCTTCCCCACCTCCCTCTCCCCTCTCTGCTCCCCTACTCCCATGCTCTTAGGCTCTTTCGAGTGATAAATAGCCGGGCTACTGCTCAGCGTGCACCAACACCTGGGAATAATCATGCAAAAATAACAGTGAGAGACTGCCGCGCGTCTGTTCTTGACATTAACTTTCCTCAGTTTGACAGGCTGCCACCACCAGCTGTTAGACTTATGGGTCTTTCTTTTTTTTTTTTTTTCCCCACTGGAGATGGCTGCTTTCCTGCTTTCCTCTTTTGGGCTCTAGCTGGTTCCATCAGTGTCCCGTCAAGATAACAGAAAAGAGCTCTGACAAAGGAACGATCGCTAAAACGGGCCAGTTCTCTCTTCTGCTCTTTTATTCCATTTATTGGTATTATTTGACTAATAATTCCCCACCAGTGTTTAAATGGAATATCTGATGATTACTATTTTAGGGTACTTCCCTCCAGAAAGGTAGTTATAACTGCCTCTCTTGAATTGCCTTTGAACGTAGCAAATCCTAGCATTTGGCTTTAAAAGGGCCAAACCACCTATTGTTTTCTTTTCAGTTCAGGTCTCAAGTATATTTGTAATAATAATAATCATATTGACAATGGCAATAGCTTTTATTTATTGAGGGCTGTTCCGTACTGGGCCCTGGGCTAATGTTGTTGGAATGATCTCAGGTAGTAGTCACCTTAGCAGCCAAGTGTTATTTACATCTTACAGATGAAGCCACTGAGTCCCAGACAGGTCAAGCACCTTGCCAAGGGTTCTTAAAGGTTGAGATGGATTCCGTATCCAGAGACTGATCCCTGCCCCGCACTGTCTTCTACATGCTGTTTTGTTGTGCTCAGGCCACCATGGACAGCCCCTTGGATGAGGTTCTGCAGCGACGCTTGTAATTTTGCTGGATTTGTATGTTGATTACTGCTACAGTCTTGCCCGCTCTTTGCTAGCGGCGCCTGACACACAGCAGGTGTGTTAGTAATTATTTATTGGGTGGACATGTGATCGAGTTGAGGTGAATAAAAGGAGACTTTGGGGAGGGCAGTGCACAAAAAAAGAGGTACAGCTAGAGACGAGTAGAAGGAGATTTTCTAGAAGTGTAGGACTTATCAGGGCTGGCTATAAAGTGGGGTTGGATTAAGCCGGTGGACGGCTGCCAGATGCCAGTGTATGAAAGGAGCAGTATTTCCTCAGGCTGAGCTTCTCAGGGTTAAGCCCTTTTTCTTATACTTTTAACACACTTTAACCGCCCTTAACCATGCATGTGGAGAGGATTATAGATTTATGTTAAACATAGTAGGATATAAAAAGGAGCTTTGTAAAAGTGGATGCAGGGTTAGAGGACTGTAATATCAGACCAGGGACTTTCTTTTTTCTTTTTCAAAGTCATTGTTTACTGAGCTAAGCACTGGGCATGAATTATCTCATGGCCGTCTTCACCACGACCCTGTGCAGGTTATTGTTACTCTTATTCCCATTTCTTAGGTCCAGACACTGAGCCTTAGAGTAGCCAGGTCATTTGCTCAGGGTCCCATGCAAGCAAGTACCACCAAGGTCAGGATTTGAATCCAGCACAACCCGAGGTTTATCACTGCCCAAGTCCAAGTGTATGTTGCTTCCTCCCCGGACTCCCTCATGGGAACTGTTGCTGCTCTCTGTCTTAAGGAGCCTCACTGGGTGAAGAAATTACGTTTCAGTGTATGATCAGTGAGTGACTGAGAAATCAGGGTGCAGTGGAGTTGACCTTTTGTATAAGGCAACAGTAACTGTTGAAGATCTTTCAAAATCCTGCGTTACGTATGGTGTCACGTGACTGTGTATTAGCTACCATGAGATACACAAGAGAACCAAAACCTTTTTGAGGGGAACTTCTCCCACTGGGGGTGTTAGCTGGTAGGAAGAAATGGCCACACTCTGAATTATTTCCCTTTCACCTCTCTTTTGTCTCTAGTGCTAGTGTACGTTGAACCCGTTCTGTGAAGGTCCTGCTTGGAGGATGCGGCTCTTTTATGCTCACCTGGGCTGCCCCTAGAGATGCTTAATTGCCCTTGCACACACAAACAGATATGGGCCACGGTTTTGTCTACAGTGAGTAAGTTGGGTTAGATGACCTTCTACCGCCAACGTTCTGTGGTCGTCTCAGAAAAGCTGGAAACGCCAACTCACTGCTTGTGCCTGGGTAGGTCACTGCAGGCTGAGGGAAGCTCAGGCCTGTCAGCTGATGCCACGAGGAAGGTGGGCCCAGCATAGCATGTGAGCCAATTATTATGTTACGAGATAGTGGAAATTCAGACTTTTCCCTAATTTTTTGTGTTGGTCAACAAATGAAAAGGTTTTTAAAAGTAGCATACCTGCCAAATAAAACCTGCCTCTGGGAGTAGCTATCATTCCCCACCCCTTTTCCAGTTGGTGAGCACTGGGGAAGAGGGAACCCCAGTAGACCACGTGGGAGGTCTTTGTTCTCCATTCTAAATCTTGAAATCTCAAGGGAGAAAAGTTCCCTTTTCTACTCTCACTGATGATGATGATGATGGGTACCTGTGGGAATGGGAGTTTTGAGCTACATGGAGGAAGTGAGTACAGCGGAAAAACTAAGAGAAATTCACTTGTGCAAGTCAAAGAGTTGAACCTTTAAAACTATATTACCTATTGAGTTCTCCTATCAAGTTTAAGAGTTTTAGACTGTTACCACATTGGGGGGCTGTTTATGGTTAAGTTCATATTTACAGTCAAACTTCTCTGAATCTTACTTTTCTCATTTTAAAACAAGCATGCACAGGGCTCCAAGGTCCCTTCTTTAAATGTCATCAGCTGAACGGTTTTCATTGCATTTGAATTGTGTTAATGGAAATAAGTACAGTTAACTTGCTGGTGGGTCCAGGATACCATGGCCTCTCCCATCAAGCTTCTAGATTCTTCAGAAGCTTCATCTTTGAAATTACATAAATATCCCAAATAAGTATGTGAGTGTATCTCTATACAAATATATTCATAAGCAGAGTTATACTGAAATAGGGGTTTGGTCTAGAAATTCTGTTGTGAGAGGATTCGTCATCACTATTAGAAGGCCAAAGAATACATTTTCCAGTTGAGGACCATGGGCCTCGGTGAGGTTAAATGACTCTCCCAAGTCACAAGCTTAATTAATGTGGGAGGTGGGGCCAAAGTCCCGGTGTCAGCACACCCTGTCCCTATAACTTCTGTTGCACGTGTCGCCCCAGGGTGTCCTGAAATTCAAAATTAGAGAGTTGATACCGAGGCTCCTCACCTCATTTATTTTATTCCATTTTCTTGTGTATCTAACTGAAGCTATATTTGTTCTCTTGGAATTCATGTACGCTGTCGATCAAGGATATAAAGGATATCTTGAGAATATTGTTCCATTTTGCCTTTTCAGTTTACATGTGTAGCACCAAATTACAGCTGACAACTAACTATACAGATTAAGAGGTTGTTGGGAATCATGCTCAAAAAAAATGTGCAGTATAGTGGTTTATAATTTTCCTTGGTCTTTTTTTTTTCTTTTTTAAATTCTAGAGAGTGATTTCAATCTCACGTAATTTTTTAGTTGTAATAAAGACTACAAGGTTGCATCGGCTTCCGCTGTCCTCCTTAAATTTTCTTCCTCAGAACCCCTTTCTTCATTTGTCAGCTCAGTTTTAAAATAGGAACTATCAGTGTGAACTTTGATCCATGTTAAACTGCATTTACACAAAAGCATAAATCACCAGATCTGGGGTTTGGGGCTGTTAAATGCTTTCCTTTCTTGGGCTCTGTGATCAAGAAGGAAGAACAATAAAAAGCATGGGGCAAAAGGAGTTTTATGGCAGCTTTGAGAGCAGGAAATTAAGTTTCTTTAGTGTGCAGTTGGATGAAGGGCTGTTCTATTGCATCTTGGATCACTCGGGCATGTGAACGTTGCTGTATCATTTTAGTGAAATGCAAACTGTAGAAATAGTTCCTACAGTCATATGAACAAGGAGCCCACACAGATGACTGCTTCAGCTGTTTATCTAGGAGCACACTTCCTCATATGACTTCTTGAAATACACTCTTTTTGTGTGTGTGGGTTTTTTTTTTTGACGAACAAAGACTATATAATATTATGTCTGTAGCCAAATGTTGATTTCTTACAAACGTTTACTGAGAATATATAAACAGACTAAGATGGCATTTTACCAGAACAACCTTCTTTGTGTCCTTTTTACATATCTAATTTGTTAGCCCAACTGATAAAACACATACGGTATCATCTCTTGTGTGTAGGTGGTGTCTCTGTGCAGCCTGAGGACATAGGTGATGTGGAATCCTGGCGCAGACGTGCTGTGTGTTTGGCTCTTTCACATTTGATAACCTGTCAGCAGGGCCAAAGCTATTCCGTAGCAGTCACAACAATGGTTAAAATGGGCGGAAGGAATGAATGAGTCTGTTGACCGTCTACCTGCTTAGTACATGCATAGTCTTTGGTTTCATTATGGCCTGACTCCTAAACTTTTTGTGGTGAAGGACCCCTTTGCTTGCTCTCCTCAGGATCGGGGTGCAAAGGAGTTATTGTACCACAAGATCTTGTTTTGGCTGTCTCTTTTCAGACATAGGGCTGCTGAGTCTTGGTCCAAACTCATCAGGAATCTTTGTTGAACCACTAAAAGATTTGTGCATTGGAGAAACTCAGATTCTGTTAAGCACACGTATTTATTTCTCCATTTATATGAATTCTGCCAAACTTTGCAGTAGAACACTTAGTTAAAAGTTGATGCTTAATACATGCTAATAATATCCAGTTTCTGTGTTTCAGTGTGTGTAATCAAATTTATGTATTTTATATATTTGGCAGAGTAGTTAATCTAATTTAGTAGTGATTTAATTCATTATGGTTTATAAAATACTTTGCAAACAATTTTAGTCCATCTCCTGTACTTGAATGGCCAGTGATGCCTATCTGGGTATTTATTAGAGTTTCTCCTTTGGAAAATATTGCAGTGTTGAAAATACGATTTCACGACAAGTGGGAAATAGTCTTCCTTTGGCAAAGCATATTTCATTCACATCTGTGGAGGCCGAGGGTTGTTAATTGGTGAATTTAGAAGGACCTTGAAGGCCTGTCTATAGCACAGGAAGCTAGAGCTCCAGTGTTTACCTTGTGTCATGAAAAACGAAAATGCTTATTTCTATTCTGCTTTGTATTTTGGCACCATTAAAACACTCAAAGCGTATTATAATTGCAAATGGAATTTGGAATGGTGATGTATTCTGGAAGTGATGTAAACAGATTGCATTGAAAAGAGCTCCGAGCATGCAGCACCACTGCAGTAAGCCTGTCTGTCTTTCAGGTTGACCCCCTGTTTACAGTGCCAGCACCACCGCCGCCGATTTCCAGCAGTCTCACGCCTCAGATTCTGCCCTCCTACTTTTCCCCATCTTCATCCAATATTGCAGCACCGGTTGAACAGCTTTTGGTTCGGACTCGTTCCGTGGGTGTCAATACGTGTGAAGTTGGAGTAGTGACAGAGCCAGAGTGTCTTGGGCCCTGTGAACCCGGGACCAGTGTGAATTTGGAAGGGATCGTGTGGCATGAAACAGAAGAAGGTAAATACAATTTATTTTTCATCTATTTTCCCATGCCCTCTTCCTCATGATGTATGTGTGTCCCACCTGTAAGGGGAATTTGCTGTGTGGTGTTCAGAGAGGACAGAAAAGTGGTTTCTATGCTCTCTCGATTTTTGTTGAAATAAGAGCTATGTTTCTCTCTTTGTTCATGGCTGCTCTTACATTCACGAGCAATATGGTGTCCCTCAAAGTGGTTTTCCGCTTTAAGCACTAACTTGGAAGGCCTGTGAGAAGCAGGGTGAAGGTTACCCTTTCTCCTAGGAGGTGTCGTGGAAATCAGAATGGGACATAGATCTCAAGTTCATTTCCTTCTTTGTTTGCTAACAGATCTGTCTCCGTGTGGGTGTCGTCGTGTTGTTGAGGCTTATATTTTCCCTTCTGAATCGACACAGGGTTCCTGCATTTAGCAGGGGCCCTTGCTGTCATGTGACTGTGGCTGGTTGTGCTAAGAGCTAATGAAGCCAAGGTCAAAGACTTAAGCCCCATTTGAGCCAGTCAGTTCTTTTCTGTGGCTGGAAACATAGCACCTTCCCGGCCCTTAACCCAGCAAGCCCTCTGGCAAGTGCTATTCATTAGTCACAAGAGAACCCAAGGTGCTGGAGAAATGGATCAGGGTGAATGTCTCATTGCTATTGGAAATGCACATCAGGTGTATGTCGTACTGACAGTGGATCCAGACCGTGGTTGGCCACATCTCACATCTCATATGATCATCAAGTAGAGCGTGTTTCAGATGGCCAGTGTCCTTGACAGAGGCCAACAGATAATTACAAACTGAGTATCAAGGAGAGAGCTGCATTGCTCCACGGGGGAGTGAGTAGAGGAGAGCACGTAAGAAAGAAGCATGCCCCAGGGTACACCAGGGGACCAAAGGAAAATAAAAAACACAGGGGAAACATTTTTTCCTCTGAGCTGGATTGGTCAAGGATAAGGAGATGACTGTTGTCAATATCATGGTCTTTCGGGACAGGAGTTCAGAGCAAGGATAAAGGTAATAAGGATCTGAGACACAAAATCATCGTTTAGGTTCCTCTGTATCAAGGGGAAAAATTGAGGGCTGAAACTGAAAGGAGAGGAAGTAAAATATATGCTGAAGAGGCTGAGTTGATGGGAAAGGAGAATATATTGGGGGTAATTGTTGGGGAAGAAATAGTTGGGAGAAAATAGTTAAGAACAGTGACAAACTAGGGAATGAGAATAAAAATGAAGACTGAAAATCAGGTGACAGGTGTAAGCATAGTGGTCAGAAGCCAGAAAACAGCCCAAGCTGTTTCAAGATAGGAAAAAAAAACTTAAGGGGAAAATATTTGAATTCTACATATTACATTGAATGTACTCTTCTTGTAGGATGGATTTGGTAATTAGATTTAAAATTTTTGTGGATAGCATCATTAAGGAAATAGCAAGATTGAATTATGTAAGAAGAGACCAGAGAAAGGGAATGAAAGCAGTAGATACGGGGAGCTCTCTTATTTGCTTAAATAGAACTGAGCAACAGTTAAAATTTACTCTTGGTTTTAGAAATTTGGGGGGTTTTGGGGCTCCTCCCTCTTTGTACTTTTGACTGGAAAGCCATTTAAAACAGAACTACGAAACCACATTGGGAGGAATTGATGTCAGAGGAGCGGGAATTAAACCTCTCCTGTCTTGCTTGCCTGTTTAGACCCTGTTCAGTGCAAGGGGTCCATGCGGGGAGACGGCTTCTCCCTCATTGCCCGTGGGTTGTACACAGGGCATCTTCCCTTAGATTTTCCGTAGAGCAGAAGTGGTGGATAAGAGCTTCAGACTGGCATCTTGGAGAGAAAAGTATAGAAAAGGCATCAAGACATTAATAAGGTTAATTAGTAGAGGTGACTTTCAGAAACAAAAAGATTTGGAAAGAGTAAGGGTTCATTCCCATCAACTTAAAAATCAGATTTTCTTGTAACTTGGATAATTGACTCCTTAGGGTGGAACACTGTCTTCCCTTTCCTAGCTATGACTTGGTGCCCATCTGTATAAGGCTTGCCATGATTTTATTTATTCCAGCGTGTGATAGGACAGGTTCCCGCGGTGTGACCTTCCTGCATGGTAGATGTTGTAAAATTAAATTAAAAATTAAAAATCCAGAAAGCTTGTCGCTCTGGAACAGCTATAAGGCTTGGGTTATTTTTCACTGTGCTTAGGAGTCTGCTGGGTTTTGCCTTTTAACCTTGGCCTCTAATAAAAGATGAGACTATTTAAGGGGGGAAAAGAAATCTGTGTTTAAAAACTATAGCAGTACATGAGTTGGTCAGTAATTCTGATACTCTGGGCATGTGCTTAAAGAGCTTTCATCATCATTATTATTTAGGAGTGATGTACATAAGCCCTCCCCATTTTCTTCCTGTTCTCTGAAAATCCGTCTCCTAAGTCTGATGTAACTGCTCTGATCCACTGTGATCCACGCATCCCTGTGGGTGGCTTCCCTTGATTCCTACAGCAGACCAGTTGCTGTGGAAGCTTTTGAGGCGCGGCAGTGGAGCCCTCAGCAGCTCCGGCCTCCTTTGAATTGCCTCACATTTTCTAGGATTTGGAGTGTGTGGATATTTACTGTGGTGACAAGTAGGAGACGGAGCTGTTAATAGAGTTATTCTTGCTGAATAAACTAAACTTCTGACCCCCGTAGAATTTAAGAACTCGCCTTAGTAGAGGCCTGGGTCATTAGATGTGTGTTTAATGTGTAACCATTTTCAAGAGCATTCCGTTTGCATTTTTTTTTCGGTACAGTGTGCTTAAAGCTCTTGTACCGATTTAAAAATTAAACCCACTTGACCATTAATTTTTCCCTTTTGGGAAAAACAAAGAGAGAAACAGAACAAACACATTTGGAGCCACTTATTTGGCAGAGCTAAAAAAAGATGGATTTGGGGGGAAGTGAGGGGAAAGTAAGCTGTGGCTGTTCCTAGTATAAGTTTTCCCTAACAGAGCATTTGTAAAACTGTCGGTTGCCTTTGACTAACGTCCTACAGATTGAGTTGAATAAAATCTCTTCCTTGGTATTTTCGTTTTGAAGATATTGTATAACTGGTAGTGTTTTTCACAGACCCAATTTATGTTCATTCACGCATATGTGAAGCTTGTGTGTGTGTGTGTGTGTGTGTGTGTGTGTGTGTGTGTGTCTTAAGATCCTAGAAGTCTTAAAAGCTCCTATCTGCAGTCTTTGGGGGAATATTGAGTGTACTTGTGATTTCGTTGGAAGGTGGTAGGAACAGCAGACCTGGAATATGAAATCCCCACTAGGTGCCTAATTGTTTCTTATGCTTGGAATTCCTCATTTGAGGAGTGTTCTTTTAATGACACTTTCCCACTTGTATTACTGCCAGCCCATGAAGTCCTGGTTGCCTAAGAACCAAACTACGCTTCGGAATAAAGTGTTAGGAGAGAAGTTCCCTCTGGAAATAATTAGTGGGTTTCAGATCATGCTTAATAGTAGAGCAAAACTATTACTGCATTTGGATATATAGTTATTCTACTCTGATCTTTCTTCTTTAAGGTGAATGCATAGGAGCAATGACGTATTGTACCAAATTACTTGCAGATGTTAGAAGGAATTTCCTTAGCATTTCATTCCTGACATTTGGGACACACATGCCAGTGTATAGTTATTTGTTTGAAAATTTGCTCTTTTGGGGAGGGAAAAACAGAAAGAAAACATGGTGTATACAGCGATGTATGTGAATACCTATGTGTTGAACTTGGCTTTTTAGCTTTCGAGAATGTGTTTTCCTTTTGATTCTTGAATCCTGTTTCTTACTGGTTTTTTTTTTGTTGTTGTTTTTTGCCCACCCCGAGAACATACTTGTTTTGGTTGGGTCCATTATTCATTGTTATGACTGTTGTTTATCACAGCTCTGCCATTCTGTCCTTAGGCAAAGCCACCGAAGAAAAGGAAGTGAGAGAAAGAAAATCGGTGTTTGCCAGTGATAGTGATGTCCTTTTAAACATCTGTAGGTTAGAGATGACTGGTTCTCCACTTTGTGCCTGTGAATCACCTGGAGAGCTTTTAAACCATGCGGATGCCCAGGCACCATTCCCAGGTATCTCCATGGTCTGGGCTGGCATCTTGGTCTGGTTTGGTGACCTGCCATTGGTGTTTTTTCATATGTCCCCAGGGGCTTCTAATGTGTAAGCAAGGATGAGAACCATTGTCTCAGGGGAAAGAGGGGATGTCCTGGCCCTTTGCAAGCTGCTCAACTTTTTCCCTTTAAGGAAGTCACATGTATTATTGTCTCATTTTCTCAGGTATGACATGTGCAGAGACACCTGCCATGTTTACCTTACAGGGTAGATAATGTCTGTCAAGATGCAGTGGTGTGACAGGTGAGCATAGCTGTTTAGTGACTGTGCTAATGAGAAAGAGGGTTCAGCTTTGATCCTGACCATGAATTCCACATAGGTTTTGAGGGGCTTAATGCACAACTGACTGGTGTACCGCTCGTCCTAATTTATTAGTATGGTGGGGTGGACCTTAGTTTGTTTCTCCAGTGAGCCAGACACTGTAACTTCGTCTCTGTGTGGTCTGCTGAGTTATTTTTGAAATAGTTCAGAAACCCAGAGTATTAAGGAAAGTTGATAAAAGTAGCAAATAAAAGATTGTACTCAGAAAACATTGAGAGTTTTCAGAGGGGTCGATGGGAGTGCAAATGATGACTTATGAGAAAACACCTAGCGTGAGAGGAAGAATGCTTGTTTATGTCAGGTCCTTCACCTGATGTTCTGTGTGTTTTCTGAGGAAAGAAAAGTGATCTTGAGAATTCATGTTTGGATTAGAGAAGTAAATGATTTTTAAACCATCAGAGATGTTCTTAAATTCTTCTGATTTTTCTGCATCTCCAAAGTCATAAAGAGGATAGTGTTTAACTGTGCAGTAGAGGGGGTTTCAAGCTAATTCATTAAAAAGCAAATGATCCTACATAATTGACGACCGATCTAATATTTGGTATTGTTATTCCTATTCTGCAGTACTTACTTACCAATCTTTTTGAAAAGAGAACGTTCTTTTTAAATCTTGATTCAAGAGATTAAGTATTAATCCAAGCTTACTTTGTATTTTTAGTAACTGAGCATGGAGTTGGTGCAGTACTTTAATGATTGAAACACTACTGTTTGTTGAGACAGTTCCCAGTGATCTTATAAGTTCAGCTTTGACTCATAAGGGGAATAAGATGCCCACTTTCACTTCTGCATTTCATTACCTGCCATACCAGTGATGATTACAACTGTGCAGTGATGGGGAACTTTAAGATGGCTGGTGGGCAGGCTCCCTATCAGTACTGTGCTCAGTGGAGATAAAGCCCCTAGGATGTGAGTTTGGCAGGTGAACATGGTTGTTTAATCACTGAGCTAATGAGAAAAAGGGTCCAGCCTTGATCCTCAGCATAAACTCCACAGAGGTTTTGAGGGGCTGAAAGAACTACTAGTTACTTCCACTCTGTGTATCGTGCTGGGCGCGCTTGCTCCCCCGTCACCTTCCCGGGCCATCTTGCAGTGGTGGTTGCTGATGAAAGTATGGATTGTTTCTTGAAATTCATCACCATTGGTGGAAGAGCAGCTCAAAGGATGCCCCTTCCACAGTGTACAAGTGCTACTCATTTTCACCTGCAAAACGCAGCCCATATAGAAAATCAGATCCACATGTTTGCTGGACCGTATGCCAGCTTAATTACCTCTGATTATTCTGTGTACAACGGTGAAAATTTTTTTAATAAACTAAAATTGGTTTGATGATGTATATTATAAACAACTACAAAGCTCGTATCACAATTTTTTTTTTAAAGAGTACTGAAACTAATGTTAGCAGCTTCATAGAAAAATACAGAAGGTAAAAATGGAGGCGAGGTCTTCACATAGTAGACGCTCAATAAAGATGTGTTGACTGAAGGAGACAGGAAGGGAGGAGGGAAGCATTGTCTGGGCCATTTTCCTGAGTTTTGCTTTATGGTTTCTTGGACCTCTTTTATGCTTTTCTGATGAGGTAACGTGGCCAAAATCTGGATATGATGAGTGATTGAGCGTTGCTGGAAAGCCGTAACACAGACAGTCACTTCACCTCTTGTTATTGTGAAAAATAACCTGCTATCAGGTAGGATTCAGCTTAATGTTTTTGGATCAAACATTTGTTCTTTTGTGTTATTTGTATGTGTATTTTGGTGGTGACATTAGGTGTTAAGTAATGAAGTGGTAAGTTTCAAACTCACTGTATTAAAGGCATTTTGTTTCCCCTTTTGGTTGGTTGATATTGCAGCTAAATATAGTCCTGTATGTGAATACAGAATGTAAAACATTTTAAACTAAACTTTCCTTCGAACTAAGGTATATAGAGTGAAAGATTTAAGAAGTTGTCTTATAAGATTTGTGGCTGTGTGGTATTGTCCTGTGTGCTTGTTTATCTTTTCCCTGTAAAGGAGTTGGTAAAAAAATCTGAGTCTTAATATTATAGTGACTCGGAACTGAAGATACTATTTTCTAATTACAAAATTCACACAGTCTCATGGGTTGCAAAGAATAGCTGTTGGCCCATCTGGATTACAATATGAATTAAAATATTCCATTGGGGCTTCCCTGGTGGCGCAGTGGTTGAGAGTCCGCCTGCCGATGCAGGGGTCACGGGTTCGTGCCCCGGTCCGGGAAGATCCCACATGCCGCGGGGCGGCTGGGCGCGTGAGCCATGGCCGCTGAGCCTGCGCGTCCGGAGCCTGTGCTCCGCAACGGGAGAGGCCACAACAGTGAGAGACCTGCGTACCGCAAAAAAATTTAAAGAAAAATTCCATTGACTTTTTTAAATACAATTTTTTATAGCAGTTTCTTGAGCTATAATTTACATAACATACAATCCATCTGTTTAAAGTGTAAAACTTGATGGCTTTTTAGTGTATTCAGAGTTGTGTAACCATCACTACAATTAATTCTAGAACATTTTCTTTACACTCAAAGAAGCCCTGTATTCATTAGCAGTCACTACCACTTACCCCAGTTCCCCATTTTGTAGACTTTTACATCTTTGTCCTTACCTGATTCTTTGTTGTTTTTATGTGTAAATATGCGTGTTTTATGGATAAGGGAAAGGCTTGTTGAGCACTTACTCTGTGCCAGGCACTGTGCTGGGCGTGCTTGCCGGGTAATTTCCTTGAGTCCTCAGGACAAAATCCAAAGTGAGCTTACTCTTATTATATTTTATTTTTTTAAAAAAATTTTTATTGGAGTATTGTTGATTTACCATGTTGTGTTATCATGTTTTAAAAGAGGAGACTTAGAAAGGGATTCACCTGTGCAAGGCAGCACACCTGTTGAGGGAATTTGAACCTAGGGTGGTTGGACTTCTAGAGCCCTTGCTCTTCACACCTCCTCCTGGGTGTCCTGGATTTCTGTCACTGCTCGAAAGACCCTGTATATCTCTCAAAGTGCTCTTTGGAGAGAGGGAGTAAAAAGTGATGTAATAGCTGGAGTTTTTATTTTTAAGTGTGGAATGCTAGGAAATTCTTTATAGGTCTAGCGTCTGATTTTGGCAGGAGTCATTGAATCAGCTTCAGCTGGGTTGCTGTGTACAAACCATCCCTTTCAGCCCCACTATGCTGTAAGCTTCCTTGGTGCACAAATCCCATCTGTTTTGTTCACTGTTGGATCCCCGGCGCCTGGCACAGAGTAAGTACGCCATACATATTTGTTGAATGTTGAGTAAATTCGCAAAACAAAGGGATATGGTCTTGATACCTGTTTAAGTTTGAATAGTGTCGCTTTCTACTCAGGAATATGCTACTTTTAAATTAAGTTTGGCCTACACAATCTGGAAAACAGAGTTCCAGAAATCTACTTTGTCACTGATTTTTTTTTTAAAGCCATTATAAAATCTGACAATGTTTTTATTGTATTTCAACTTCCAACCTTGCTGTTATTAGACTTATTTCCACAAAAAAGGAGAAACAAAATGTTTGGCGTGCTTCTTCCCTTCAATCATTTACGTCCTCAATCTGGTTTTAATTTTTTGATTATAAAAGAAATACATGGCCATTTTAAGACATTTGGGGGAAAGAGAGAAAAAAATCTGTGATCTCACTATTCAGGCAAGTACTTCAATTTGGTTTCTTTCTTAACTTTTTAAATATCTATTTTAAAAAATGTAATGGAGATCATTCAGTAGTATACTTTTGAATATTCCTTTCTCTCCTTTTAATCTTAACATTAAAAGATAAGCATTTCTGATGTTATTAAAATACTTTCTAAGACACATATTACATTGATATAAAATTACATAAAATGGACGCAAAAATTTTAAATTCCTCTCATGGCAGCTTTTTACATTGCCTTCAACTCCTTAGATAGCTGTTGGCACTGCGTCCTTGTGCATGAAGTTTTTGTATTGTTTTATGGACTTGCAATTATTATGCTAGCATCAGTTTTCAAGAAGCAGAATTGCTGAGCCCAGGACACAGGCGTTTTTAATGCACTGGAAGACATTAACCACTTAACCGCTTTCCCAAAATGTTGAACCGGTTCACACTGCCCGGTGGAGTGCCCTCCTCCGTTACCTTTCCCAGCTGTGGCCTCAGTGACATTTTGATGACAAAAGGCATGAGGTTGTAAGTCAAATGCATAGCTTGCAGTGCCCATATCCAGGGTTCTGTCCTAGACAGAATGGGAATGGGACTTTCCCCTTGTAGTAAATATCAGAGTGGTCCAGCCTGAGAAGGCAGGTGTGCACGTGAAGTGACGTTCCCAAGAGAGCGTGCCGCCGGGGCTTTGCCTGGTGGAGGCCTTTGCTCTGGATGGAGGGAGCTTCAGATTTCATTCCTGCTTGTGTCTAGAATGACATTACAGCTTTTTTTCCCCCCAGTGAAAGAAGTTAAAGAGACTTTTAGATCTGAGGAATTCAAACACCCAGGGGAGAAAATTAGCCTGTCAAGCATGCATTCTGAATTGGGAGGAATCTAAGTCACTCGTGTCTCTGTCTCTGCAAACATCTTTCTTTTGGGTTCTTCTCCTTAAGAATAAGGACAGGCGAAGGACAGGGTCTTTATAGGAAAACCTTCGCGCCGCATGATTTGTTGATAACATGTAGTTTGTCACTTGCCGTACGCCAGCGGTTTTCGGATTTTTCTGGGGCGCACCCCAGCCCTGCCCTGCCCCCAGCATTCCATTTCCTCTCATAGCCCCTTCTCTTGCCAGCCTCTGTGTATAGACACAGCAGGAGGAAGAACTATCCAGGTAGTTTTGAAAAGTAATACCTACCAGAGCATTCCCATATGGACCCAGGCCTTCTGTTTTCAGAGAAGTTTGGTTAATATTTCCCAGGCAAAAAGCAAGCTAAGCTGTAGGGAGAAGGAATAACATAAATTGCAGAAAAGCTGTTCTCAGCGAAGTTGGGGGAATTAGGCTCATGGGCACAATTACAGAGTAACCAGCAAAGTCTGCTGGAGCGGCCCGGAGACCCAAGAGGGGGGTGGATAAAAAGTGATATGAGGTAGGCAAGACCCTTACTGCTCACTTGATAATTGCTTTTAACTGAATAGTAAACCGAGCCATCATGTACTCACCACACCCATATATATTCATTTCCTAATGATGCCTTCTGACTCAAGTATATATTTGAGACACTTTCATAGTATTGCAGTCCTCGGGTGTTAGAAGTATGGCTGTTTCCTTTACATGGCACATGACACATTTGGCAGGCCTGAACAATTAAACAGTTTTGCCCCGGGAACTTTACATTGCTCTGCCAACACCATGTAATTAGCATCTCATTTATGTGGAAAACTCCTGTAATTAGCCCTATTATTCTTCTAGAGAAACTGGGGTCCAGACAGTCTAAATAAAGTGACTGTGTACCCTTTCTGGATTTCTAGATTCTACCTAAAATGATCAGCCTTGCCTAGTTTTAAGTCTGTGTTTGTTGATGTATGTGTGGATGAATATAACCAATTATTTTAAAAATATGCTAAAAGGCAAATAAACATTTGCTTGTCAGTTTGAGGTTTTGACTGAAATGTGGGAACTCAATTCGGCTTATAGAGGGAAATGTTTTTAAAAAATTTAATATTCACCAAATATTTTTACAAAAATACCCCAAATGTCATTTTCGACTCCATATTTCCTAACAAGAAAAAAAAAAAATGGCCCAGCACTTCCCATGCGTCAGAGGCGGTACCACATGTTCTTCTGGCTCAGTGGGCAGCCTGTTCCCGCCAGCCCTTCAGGGGCTCACACGTACATCTGCACCGTTGGTATGTTGCCATGTCGATGTCTTCTTGGTATCCGCGTTGACAGACAACTTTTGAAGGAAGTCAAGTTGAAAGAGCTGACTAGGGAGAACATTTAATGTGTCTTATTTCGCCTGAGTATCAGCAGAGACCGACTTGTTTAAAGAGAGCCAACGAAGACTGCTTTCCACCACTTTCTGCAGCTTCAGGAGAAGACCCAGTAGCTCTCCAGAATATGAAAAGCCACCCAGTTCCAGCCAGTGCTCTCAGAGAGCTGCTTCTTACCAGCACCTCGAATATATACATACGGAATTCTTCCTAGTTCAAACAAACCCGTAGAGGGTGGATGCTGGAAGAGCAGAAGAACCATCATTGGGGTCAAGGGCATTGGCTGGGCGCTCTCTGAACCTGGAACCTGGGTGGCTGCAGTAAGCAAGCATGTGAGAGGAGCTCTGAGTTCCAGAGGTCTTCGAATAGTCAAGGGCAGACAAGTTAGGAGGCTGTAGACCGGAACTGGGACAGGCTGCTTTGCAAAAGCACTAGTGCCACGTTGTTGTCTCTTCCTTAAGACCTCTGCTTGGTAGGGGGACTAAAAGGCATTATACATTCACAGGGAGTTCTAAAAAATGTTAAGTGCTAAGTAGGTAGTGGAACAGATGACCCGATTAGGGGAACGGGGGGTCAGTTTTCAAAGAAGCAGAATGCAGTGAGCTACTTAAAATTATATTGACTGAACATTTATCTTCAGTGATTCAGAAGGAGACTGTTAACCTCAAACCCTCAGCCAGTTACTAGAGAATCTCTGAAGTGTATTCCCTCTAGGACATCTCACTTTATATCTGGCTTTTGAATTAAATACCTTCTAAAAGTAAATATCATCAGTCATACCAGCCCACCTTGCATTTTCTTGCAATAGCACATTTCCAAGTATGGAATTTCAACAAAGCATGACATATGTTGAGTGTGACCGTTAAGTATTTGAGGCTGTGGTTAGCGTTTTCTCAAAGCGAGGAAAATGGAGTCTGGGGAATTTATGACTGGGGTGGAAATCAAGGTAGGGTCTTAAGGAGAATCGAGTACCACTGAGTTCCAGTAGCTTCAGTGATGGCGTGGGAGGAATCCAGTCTTGCCCACATACCCTCACCTCAAGGTTTCAGAAGGATATGGGCTGGACCATACTGAGCCCCTCCTCTGAGGAGTCATTCAGCTAACCCAAATTCTCTGGGGTCTGGCTCGTCGATAAGCCCTTTTTTCTTCACGTTTGACTCCCACCCTGATCACCCGTGATCAGTAGAGTCAAGCTTTACACTACATTTCACCCAAGGGAGATGCAGATCTCTGCCAGAGGGGTAGCCACCCTTCACTCGGGTACGTTTACTCAGGGTAAACCTTTGCATATTTTGGGAAGTAGAAAGAAAAGTCTGGTGTTTAAAAAGCAATGTTAGGGAATTGTCAGGGAGCCGAAATTTGTGTTGTTCATTCACTCTGCAAATTCCGGTAGCTTCAACTTGTTAGGATTCAGCGTTTGGTGTCATTGCCCTGTTTATTTCATTGTGATTATGAATGAAAAGTGACAAGGGATAGCAGGAGTGCCAGGCCTGTTGGTAAGCGTAATGTGATTGATTAGAACCCAAAAGAGGGTCAGTTTTCAAAGAAGGCAGCCAAGGCCTTTCTTCTATTGCATATGAACAACTTCTTCTTTTTTTTTTTTTTTTTGGTTACTTGAATAGTGAAAAGTATTTAGAGTGACAGTACCTGAGTAAAAAAAGTATGTTGAGTGGCTGTGTGCCTTTATAGTCCCCCATGATAACTAAACAAAAGGAACATTTTTATACTTCTTAGAAAATACTGTGTATCAGGATTTTCTGGAAGGGCACAATTGCATAAAGCAAGAAACACCTGTAATATTTTTATTAAAAATTCTCCTCTTGGCTGCAGTGGTTCTGATACCTGTCCATTTAGCAGACTTTTAAAAATGTATTGTTGCAGAACCCTCAAGAGTTCTTGGTGTTGCAGTTTGTGTTGGCTACTAGACAGATGGTTTTTGAGAAAAGAAGTGTGACTAAACCACGAGAAAAGCCAGATTAAAACAAAATGGTGTGATTGCTATTACTTTGGGGATGCTAGAAGGTATTGGTCTTAAGAGCAAAGGGAGACCAGTTGAAAGGAAAAGGAAAACTGTGTGACTGTAACTAATAATGGTAACTTCCACTTCCCACTGTCCCCATTTGTTATAAAAGTGTACCTGTATGTAGTGAACTAATGAAGTTCTTTGAGAGTGTTTGTTTCTTCTTCAGCTTTTCCTAAAATAGCTCTTGTTCACTGTGAAAGCTAATGTATTTTACATAAGCTAAATAATATGATGTAGTTCAGAAATGCCTTTGGACTTGTAGGGAAGCTTGACAAGGTACCAGGGAAAACCAGAACCCTAGAAAATAGCACTAGACCAGGTATCAAGAGAACCGGGGTGTTGTCTCACTTTCCTCTTGTGTGAAAATGGGGGGTGGGGTTTAGAGTACATCCTCTCTTGAAGATACCTGAAGTTTGGGGAGCAAAGGAACGTGAATATCTTAGAATGTTCTTGCCAGAATTATTTCGGACTTAAAGGATCTGGAACAGAATTCTTAGGACACAGCCTTGACGGTATTACCCTTAAATCACCCTCTGGGTTAGTGCCAGTTTCTGTTGAACGGGTGGCGATGGCCTGAGTCTCCAGAAATGAATCTGTTTACCCAGATCATTTATTGAACTTTTAGCAGTTGTGCAGATAAAGTGGAGTCTAGTCTGAGTCTGGCTGACATTTATTTTATGCTCTGATACACTCCAAGGAAGAATGAGCACATTGAAGATGTTATCTGATAAGATTCCTAAAAGGTAGAATCCTCACAATTTCATTAGCAGGTTTCAAGCCCTTGGTCATTTGCCTGCTTAAGGTCCAACAGCTTCTAGCTCTGCTCTATCTACAGCTGGTTAAGACTCCCTAAAATGCCCAGATGACTGCTGTGATAATAGAGAATTGATTGGATGCATGAGAGTAAACACATACATGTAGTTTAGTTTAATTTTTCACTTTTTTTAAATTATTGAAGTATAGTTGATTTACAATGTTGTGTTAGTTTCTAGCGTACAGCAAAGTGATTCAGTTTATATATATATATATATATATATATGGTATATATAATGTATATATACCATATATATACATTCTTTTTCATTATGATTTATTACAGGGTATTGAATATAGTTCCCTGTGCTGTACAGTAGGACCTTGTTGTTTATCTGTTTTATGTATACTAGTTTGTATCTGCTAATCCCAAACTCCTGATTTATCCCTCCCCCACCCCCTTTCCCCTTTGTTAACCATAAGTTTGTTTTCTGTGTCTGTGAGTCTGTTTCTGTTTTAAATAAGTTCATTTGTGTAATATTTTAGATTCCACGTATAAGTGATATCATGTGATATTTGTCATTCTCCTTCTGACTGACTTCACTTAGTATGATAATCTCCAGGTCCATCCATGTTGCTGAAAATGGCATTGCAGTATTTCATTCTTTTTTTATGGCTGAGTAGTATTCCATTGTGTGGATGCGCTTTCCATGTGTACACTACATCTTCTTTATCCATTCATCTGTTGATGAACATTTAGATTGCTTCCATGTCTTGGCTTTTGTAAATAGCACTGCTATGAACATAGGGGTGCATGTCTCTTTTTGAATTAGAGTTTTCTCTGGATATATGTCCAGGAGTAGGATTACTGGATCATATGACAATTCTATTTTTAGTTTTTTAAGGAATCTCTATACTGTTCTCCATAGTGAGAACACCAGCTCACATTCCCACCAACAGTGTTAGGAGGCTTCCCTTTTCTCCACATCCTCTCCAGCATTTGTTATTTGTAGACTTTTTGTTGATGGCCATTCTGACTGGTGTGAGGTGGTGCCTCACTGTAGTTTTGATTTGCATTTCTCTAGTAATTAATGATGTTGAGCATCTTTTCATGTGCCTATTGGCCATCTTTATGTCTTCCTTGGAGAAATGTCTCTTTAGGTCTTCTGCCCATTTTTTGATTGGGCTGTTTGTTTTTTTGTTATTGAGTTGTATGAGCTGTTTGTATATTTTGGAAATTAATCTCTTGTCGGTTGTATCATTTGCAAATAGTTTCTCCCTTTCTGTAGGTTGTCTTTTCATTTTGTTCAGTTTTCTTTTCTATGCAAAAGCTTGTAAGTTTGATTACGTCCCATTTGTTTATTTTTGCTTTTATTTCTTTTGCCTTGGGAGACCTAAGAAAATCTTTTTAACTTTTAATCTGATTATACATGTATATAGTTTAAAAAGCAACATAGCTCTCTGAGGCCCATAACAAACCCAGCAGTTTCTTGTTCCACCTTTCCCTCACCCAGCTCCTCCTTGCCTGAAGCAACTAACTACTTTCAACTCTTTTTTTTTTTTTTGCGGTACGCAGGCCTCTCACTGTTGTGGCCTCTCCTGTTGCGGAGCACAGGCTCCTGACGCGCAGGCTCAGCGGCCATGGCTCACGGGCCCAGCCGCTCCGCGGCACGCGGGATCCTCCCGGACCGGGGTACGAACCCGTGTCCCCTGCATCGGCAGGCGGACTCTCAACCACTGCGCCACCAGGGAAGCCCTACTTTCAACTCTTTTCATTGATATTTTTCTATTTTGAAAACAGTTGTTTACATGGCTATTTCTTATTTTTCAATTTTAGGTTTTTTTGTATTAACTTCTTATTATAGAAGATGATTCAGCTCTCTTACTCCCCTCCCTCCCTACACAAAAGACAGTAAAATGTCTTCTACTGCCTCCCATCCTCCCAATATAGTTACGAGTTATCTGTAGCTGTGTAACAAATTACTCCAAAACATAGTAAGTTAAAACAGTGAACGTTTATTATCTCCTAGTTTCCATGGGCCAACAATCTGGGAGCAGCTTAGCTGGGTGCTTTTGGCCCAGGCTGTCAATCAGTCTGTGGGACTGGGGCCACAGTAAACTGAAGGCCGGACTGGGGCCGCAGGACCCATCTCTCATCTCACTTACTCGGTTGTTGGTGGGCTTTTAATTCTTCAGGGGCTGTTGAACTGACCTTAATTCCCTGCAGTACCCCACGAGCCTCTCCGTAGGGCTGCCCGTAGCATGGCAGCTTATTTCCCCAGCAAGACCCAGGAGACAGCTAACCCAAGATGGGCTGGAGTCCTTGTATAAATGTTAGAAATGACAACTGTTCGCTTCTGCCATTCTAGTCATAAGAAGTGAGGAGGTCCAGCTCAAACTCAAGCTGGGGGAGGGCATCACACAAGGATGTGAATAGGAAGAAGCAGGGTCTTCAGAGGCCAGCATAGAGGCTGTCCTCCACAAGAAATTTCGGGTTAGGTCAATATCCAGTGTTAACGTTATCATGACCATGCATATATTATTCACAACACAGCCATGTACTATGATTACCCTTCTTTCCTCATCCAGCTTTCTCCCTGGAGGTAACAATTGTCTTATTTTTTGTTTGCTTAATGTTCTATGTGCCCATCACTAACTCACCACAAACTATCATGCCAGAATTATAAACTGCCTCTCAATTTGTTGCAGTACCTCAAGCATTTCTAGACATTGTATCTTTCGGGGCAGTCTCTCTAGAGTCTTCTGATCTGCTCCGATCTGGACTGATAGCTCAGGCCTTATGCAGAGGTATGAAAATCAGAGCTTTCTCTCTTTCATTCCATTTGCCCTTTAGGTTGGATACCCTATTTTCTGGGCCTGTGTACTCTTCTCTCTTGCTTTTGTCCCTTCATTTTGGTGAAGCACGTCTCCCAGTAGCTTCCTAAGAAGGGGTTCATGGGAAGTACAAATTTTGAAATCTTGACGTTTGAACATGTTTTCCTTATACCCTCTCACTTGATTGATAATAGTGGCTCTACGAAGAATTGGTTAAAATCATTTTCTCTCAAGGCTCTATAACTTTGAGCCGCCCAGTGTTGTCTTGGACAAGTCCAACACCGTCCTGACTTGACGTCCTGTTTGATACCTGTTTGTTCGCCCAACTCCCAAGCCTTCGTCTTTTCCTTGTCCCCAGCATTCTGACATTTCTCAGTGACATCCTTCTTTAATTTGTTGTACTGTACTTGGTCCTGTCACTGGAAACTCAGGCCCTTATAGGCTTGGAAGTTTTGTAGATGTATTTCTTCGGAAAGTCTGTAAAATCTGTTTCTATGTTCTCTGTTTCTGGAGCTCCTTTTATGTAGAAGTTGAACCTCCTGTATCAATCTTCTACTTTTCTCATCTTTTCCCTCCTTTTTCAGATCTCTGGCTTAATAGGTTTTTTATATGTTTTCTGATTTGGGGAGATTTTCTCAACTTTATATTTCAGTTTTTACATTGAAAAGGAGATCCGTTCTCATAGAATTTTCATTTCTAAAAGCTCTTATTGTTACTGGAATTGTTTCCTTAAAAGCCTCCTATTCTAGTTCCATGAATGCAGTGTCTGCTCATTTCCCCAAAGGTATTAATTACCCTCCCTCTCTCTTTCCTTCCCTTCTCCCCCTCTTTTTATTCTTGCAGCATTGTTTCTAATTTCTCTTAAGTTCCTTTTTTTGTTTGTGTTTGCTTTGGCCCCTGTCTTCGGTGTTGGAGATTTTCCTCAGATGTCCTTCGCTGACAGTGAATGATATGCTAAGAAGCTAGTTTGAGGTTTCACAATCTTGGGTGGACCTTTCTGATGGTGTAGGGAGGTCTGGGTGGATGGTTTCTCTAGGGGTCTCCCAGCTGCCTTTTCTCTTGCTTTGATCAGTTTCCCCAGAAGAGCCTTCTCTGATTTCCTGGCTACCAGCTTTTGGGGTACCCATTTCAGGGGAAAATGGGTGAAAGTTTCACTCTCCATTGTATAAAAAATCTCATCTTCCTGTTTTTTTAGTAACTATGATATTATCTCCATTATACAGATGAGAAAACTCTTAACGAGCCTAAAGTTCCTTTGTTGGGTTTTCTTGGTAGCTACCTTTTATTTCATGGCCTGAAATTGAGATAACTTCAGGTGATTTGGAATGTGCTGTCATAACGATCACTTCTATAGAGAGATCAAGTCATTTAATTTATTATTGTCATGGCTTACTTGGCCTATTCCCCCACCCCCACCCTCAAATGTGGCTTTAGTTACGCTTGGTTTTCAGACAGACTCTAAGTTTGGGAACTTAAAACAGTGGCATATAAATGAAACAGCAAACCGCCTTTTTTGTTTGGCTATTCGTTATCTAAACAAAAGAAATTCAGTAGCTTTTGGAATGGACAGATTCTTTCCTAACCCCAGCTCTACCCACCTCCCTTCTGGGTCCTGGCCAGATCATTATTTTGGGCTTGAACTCTGTTCTTCTTATCTTCAGTTAGCAACATGAGTTGTTCACCAAGCTGGTTTTTCACAAATTCCTTTCAGTGTTTGTAGCAAAACTCTTATCCCCCTGGTTTTGACTAACCCTTTAACATCTGCACGTCTAAGACTCTGAAGTTGAGACAGACCTCATAAGCACTTCCTTCTACAAAGAACAGCTGTGTTGAAGGCACCTCATGAAAGCCAAGGTCCCTTGGCCATGTCCTGTGGTAGAACCAGACCCCAGGGGTATCTGGAAACACTCTGCTCGCTTAACCAACGCACATGCAATTACTTGCATTTCCAAGTTTTTCTTCTCAGCCTAGAAAGGAGCTTTTTCCTTTAGTCCACCTACTTTTGTATAATGAAGGGTACTTACCTTCTTTATTGAGTATAAAGACTGTAAAAGTTGATTGTAAATATCACATCCATATCTTACCGCGAGGCATTTTTTTGTCTGTCTGGTTTGTGCCTGTATCCCTAGTGCCAAGCACATGGGTAAGCAGCCAGTAAATAAGTGTTGTCTGAGTGAATGCATGGTGAAGAGAAAGGAGGTCAAGTAAGCCCATGACTTTATTTTTTAAATTAATTAATTTTAAATTTTTGTTAGCGTGTAGTTGATTTACAGGGTTGTGTTAATTTCTGCTGTACAGCAAGGGGTATCGGTTCTACATATGTCCACTCTTCAGATTCTTTTCCCGTATAGGTCATTGCAGAGTATTGAGAAGAGTTTTGCCCATGACTTTAAAACCACCCGCCTCCGCCTGTCCCCTCTTCCCGTTGCTCAAACCCACGTTGGCTCTCACAGGGATCTTGTGTGGCTTTTGCACGGTTCTGCCAGTCTAAGTTCTGTCAGTAAGGCGACAGGCGGTAAGCTGCAGGAAACATTTTTATATCCCTAAAAGTGTTATCTTCGAGGAGCATAGTTTGTAATACTGGAGTGAAAAGAAGCCTTCTTTCAGAGGGTTGGCTTGATGCAGGCAAAGCTGCTAATTTGTTTTCATCTTCAAGGAGATTTAGAGCCTTGACCTCCATAGCAGTAGCTCACGGTGGAATTGTTTTCCTGCTTCTTCATCTAAGTCTCCTGCACGACAGTAGGGAAGGCTGGCCATTTACAGAGCTGGCAGCAAGAGATTCTTCTTTTGCAGACAGTTGAGGAGATTGGTTGCCCGGGACTTTTCTGACTTAATGGTGTGCTCTTGGGAAAATACACTAATCTGTTTTCATATCTGAGGGCAACCACAGAACCTCCCGTGGGAAGGCCAACTGGCGTCCGGTCACTTACCTGCTGGGAAGGGAAGCATCAGAGTGAAAGTTCTTGCCCACTTGCCTGAGTAGAGCTGTTATCAGGCCTGCCTGAAGTAGATGGCGTACAAAAACACCCACATCCAGCAACCAATGTGCGACGTCAGCAAATGCAGTCAGATTCGAACTTGACCAGGTCGCACCCGGGCTTTGCCCACCAGTTGGAGGTACGAGAGTGGGAACTGAGATGACAGCCCATTGTCGTGGAGGCGACACTTCCAAGATGTCCTTTCTGGCCCCTGGTTAAGCCCTCAGCCTGTTTAGACTTTTACAGGAACACACCAGTGGTACTTATAAGGGGACCATAGAAACAGAAACTCTAGTGGGTGGTTATGTTTGTACACTCTTGGTCAGAACTTTCGTTATTATGTGGATTTCTATAGTTAATTCGATTACTTTTAGTCTTTCACAGTTCACTGAGATTTTGTCCCAAAGTGGAGGCATTTGGGTACTGAGGGTTGAAGTTTTAGCATTTCTTGGTAACGCCTGGATCAACATTCTAGGAATTTGCTTCATCGATGCCAGCTTTCCTTTTTTGGCAATGGAAGACGCGTGAATAATGCCTTCTTTGAAGCTCTAAGGCACACAATGAGCTTAAGAACTCTCTAATTGAACTTTACAAGCTGAGGGGGCCGTGTTGGACTTACGGGCTGCATTTAAACAAACTTCTAGTCACCATAATTTAGTAAGGGTTAGCTGCCAGAAGCCATGTGGGGCTTTATTTGATCCATTTATGAATTAAGAGCCTGCAGTAAATTAATTACCGTATATTGGGGCTAATAAAAGCTGCAGGATGAGAAGGCCTTTGGGTTCTTGTGTGGAGGGGGACCGGGACAGAGCTGCTTCCTGATGTGGGAGCCTTTCCTGGCCCCGGGCCTTCCGAGACGCTGGGGGTGGGTGGGAATGGTGTTCGTGCTCTGTGTCCAGCGAAGAGGCATTGGAGCCACTTTTGGCTCTGCAACTGCAGGAAGGCTGTGCTTTATTGATCATAATAAGCTGTTCTGTCTTATTAAAGTTGCATCATGGAGTCTGGTTTTTAGGAGCCCTATTGAGACGTAGTCGCAGAAGAAGCGATTTGCTTGTATTTTCCGACAGTTAACAGGCCAAGCAGATGGGAGAGCAGACCTGAAATAGTTGCGTTGGCTGCCTGCCACTGGTCTGTGAATTTTGATTTGCATGGATATGTAATAGTTTGATTTTTCCCTTTTTTGGAAGTTCTTGCCTCTGAGCCTCGGGGAAATTAATCCTTGGTTTCCTGCGGAAGGCCCCCCTTGGAAGTGAATGTTGCCAAGATGGGCCACACAAGCCCCTGTGCCAGGTTGGGCAGATCAGGACACCACCGGCCCCATGTTGTCAGGAAAGGGCCAGCCCCGGCGTCCCACGGCTTTTCAGGGAAAACTGCCTGCTTCCACTCACTACTTGCCTTGCATTTTCAGGTGTTTTCCTTTTCTTCAGCCTATGTTCATCAACACACTGAATAACTGAAGAAAGGATGTTAAACTTACACTTCCAACGAGACATTTATATACAATTGTGAAATAAGCCAGAGCTGCATGTGGGCAAAGATGATCTATCTGAGTTCTTGCTCAGTCAGTTTTAAAAACTTGTTTTGTTAAATATATGGAAAATACGATTTTAAACCTATGTGTAAGGTATAAAGAACAACATGAAAGCAAACATGTATTTCCTGCCACCTAGATGCAGAAATAGAAAATTGTAGTTTTAGGACCTTTGAAACCCCCTGATGGCCCTTCCTTCATCCCACTCTGCTGCTGCTTCTCTCTCTCTCTTTTTTTTTAATTTTATAGATATCACTCCTTTTTAAAAAAAAATTTATATTTATTTTTGGCTGCGTTGGGTCTTCATTGCTGCGCACGGGCTTTCTCTAGTTGCGGTGCGCAGGCTTTCTCATTGCGGTGGCTTCTGTTGTTGTGGAGCGCGGGCTCTAGGCGCACAGGCTGCAGTAGTTGTGGAGTGTGGGTTCAGTAGTTGTGGCTCGCAGGCTCTAGAGCGCAGGCTCAGTAGTTGTGGCGCATGGGCTTAGTCGCTCTGTGGCATGTGGGATCTTTCTGGACCGGGTATTGAACCCATGTCCCTTGCATTGGCAGGTGGATTCTTAACCACTGCGCCACCAGGGAGGTCCCTATACCATTATTATTTATCCATTTCTGTGCCCATGGACTTTTGGATTGTGTTCTTGGCTATTTCAAACGTCCTCCATGTGAACATTCTTGTATATGTCTCCTAGTATCTAAGCCAGTTTTTTAAAAAATTATTTATTTGTTTATTTATTTATTTTTTGGCTGCATTGGGTCTTCGTTGCTGTGCGTGGGCTTTCTCTAGTTGCATTGAGCGGTGGCTACTCTTTGTTGTGGTGTGCTGGCTTCTCATTGCAGTGGCTTCTCTTGTTGTGGAGCACAGGCTCTAGGTGTGCGGGCTTCAGTAGTTGTGGCACATGGGCTCAGTAGTTGTGGCTCGCAGGCTCTAGAGTGCAGGCTCAGTAGTTGTGGCACACGGGCTTAGTTGCTCTGCAGCATGTGGGATCTTCCTGGACCAGGGTTCGGACCCGTTGGCAGGCAGATTCTTAACCACTGCGCCACCAGGGAAGTCCTAAGCCAGTTTTTAAACAAACCAATCTACTTTAAACACTCTCCCGAGTTTTTTTTTTTTTTAAAGATTTGTTGTGCTGAGAGGGTATGCCACAAAATATTTCAGGTATTATAGATTATAAAATGGCCATTTATTACACACTTCAAAGAAAGGCCTGTATTTACACGACAGTATAAAAGAACAGTAGCTTTATTTCTCTGCTCTTAAAAGTGGTCCAGATAAAAGTCCTCGTTGCTGCAAAATGCATTTCATTAATGTTTGTTAAAACTGCAACTTGAAGAGTCAAATGGAATTTTAAGATCAAAAAGACAAACGAGAGCCAACAGAAAAGAAAACCAACAAGAAATACCTGCTTCATTTACAGGTGCTATCTTCACCTCTCCTTCCTGGGTTCATGGAACATTTATTGTTTGCACTTGCCACTAGGTGTTCTGGTTATGTTTCTCTAGTGGCACTCACTAAAAGCCTTTGATGGCATCTCTTCAACCTCTATAAAGTTGAGAACACACTAGGTTCTCCATAAATATGTATCAATCTTCAAGTATGTCTTCCAAGAGCAGCCACGTTGAATTAAGAAGAACTCTGCATGTCTTCTGGAGCCTCGTCTTGCTGCCCAGGGGCTTTTGCCTCCCTTTTCTCTCTGCACAAAGCCCTCTTCTCCCAGGTCTCTGAGGGGCCCACTCTCAATGTCTGTCTTGGCTTACATATTACTTCCCCAGAATAACATTCCTTGACTCCCATCCCCAAACTAACTTCTCTCCTGTTACTTTTCAACCCCTTATACTGCTTTATTTCTTCAAGAACTTAGTACCTAAAATTGTAGCTCCTGATTATTATGTGTCTTGTCCCACTTGGTATGTAGGTATGGAGTCTGTCTTGCTAACTGCTGTTTTCCAAGCCTGCAGTGGTAGCCAGCACTCAGAAGGGGGGCATAAACATGATTAAGTAAATGAATTTTCCTTAAATAACGGATAGATTAAAGATATTTCTAAGTAAAGGATGGCTGTAGTCTCATGGAGTGTATCCTAGTATAGACTAGAGACGTTTAAGTAAGTCATCAAACTCCTTAGGACTTACTTTTCTCATGTGTAAAATGGGGTTATGGATGTAGTAAGTATAAAAACATTAATAGATATAAAATCCCTTTTTTAAAAATGGAAAAGGTGTATCATTATTGTATGTATGGTTGACATTATGTAAACTGCCACAGGCATACTAGCCCTTAAGGTTGTTGAAGGGAACTTGGATTGAGAGTGTTTTAGAGTTTTTCTATAGGAAAACACTCTTTAAAGATAAAAGAACCAGTCAAGTTGGAAGGTTCCAGAAGACTTTGTTTGTTTATCTCAAACCCATGACTCCAAATCACCCTTAGTAATTTTCATCAAGAATCTGTCTGCTTCTACAATCTTGAGAACGAAAAACGGAGCTGGAGGAATCAGACTTCCTGACTACAGACTATATTACAAAGCTACAGTAATCAAGACAGTATGGTACTGGCACAAAAACAGAAAGATCAATGGAACAGGATAGAAAGCCCAGAGATAAACCCACGCACATATGGTCACCTTATCTTTGATAAAGGAGGCAGGAATATACAGTGGAGAAAGGACAGCCTCTTCAATAAGTGGTGCTGGGAAAACTGGACAGCTACATGTAAAAGTATGAAATTAGATCATACTACAAAATTAGATCACTCCCTAACACCCCTAATACACAAAAATAAGCTCAAAATGGATTAAAGACCTAAATGTAAAGCCAGACACTATCAAACTCTTAGAGAAAAACATAGGCAGAACACTGTATGACATAAATTACAGCAAGATCCTTTTTGACCCACCTCCTAGAGAAATGGAAATAAAAATAAACAAATGGGACCTAATGAAACTTCAAAGCTTTTGCACAGCAAAGGAAACCATAAACAAGACCAAAAGACAACCCTCAGAATGGGAGAAAATATTTGCAAATGAAGCAACTGACAAAGGATTAATCTCGAAAATTTACAAGCAGCTCAATAACAAAAAAACAAACAACCCAATCCAAAAATGGGCAGAAGACCTAAATAGACATTTCTCCAAAGAAGATATACAGATTGCCAACAATCACATGAAAGAATGCTCAACATCATTAATCATTAGAGAAATGCAAATCAAAACTACAATGAGATATCATCGCACACCAGTCAGAATGGCCATCATCAAAAAATCTAGAAACAGTAAATGCTGGAGAGGGTGTGGAGAAAAGGGAACACTCTTGCACTGCTTGTGGGAATATGAATTGGTACAGCCACTATGGAGAACAGTATGGAGGTTCCTTAAAAAACTACAAATAGAACTACCATATGACCCAGCAATCCCACTACTGGGCATATACCTGAGAAAACCATAATTCAAAAAGAGTCATGTACCAAAATGTTCATTGCAGCTCTATTTACAATAGCCAGGAGATGGAAACAACCTAAGTGCCCATCATCGGATGAATGGATAAAGAAGATGTGGCACATATATACAATGAAATATTACTCAGCCATAAAAAGAAACGAAATTGAGTTATTTGTAGTGAGGTGGTTGGACCTAGAGTCTGTCATACAGAGTGAAGTAAGTCAGAAAGAGAAAGACAAATACCATATGCTAACACATATATATGGAATCTAAGAAAAAATAAAATGTCATGAAGAACCTAGGGGTAAGATGGGAATAAAGACACAGACCTACTAGAGAATGGACTTGAGGATATGGGGAGGAGGAAGGGTAAGCTGTGACAAAGTGAGAGAGTGGTATGGACATATATACACTACCAAACGTAAAATAGATAGCTAGTGGGAAGCAGCCGCATAGCACAGGGAGATCAGCTTGGTGCTTTGTGACCACCTACAGGGGTGGGATAGGGAGGGTGGGAGGGAGGGAGATGCAAGAGGGAAGAGATATGGGAACATATGTATATGTATAACTGATTCACTTTGTTATAAAGCAGAAACTAACACACCATTGTAAAGCAATTATACTCCAATAAAGATGTTAAAAAAAAGAATCTGTCTGCTTTTAAATGGTATGGGCACCTAGCTGACATGACCTGGCACTTACTAAGAACTTTTTTATTTCCCTCTCAACAGTTAGGTATTCAGAGTTCTATAAAGTTTGCCCTTACTGATAGTTTGTAATATTCTCTCGTTCTTTTTAATGTTCTCACCACAGGGCATGTGGGATCTTAGTTCCCCCACCAGGGATCGAACCTGTACCTCCTTCATTGGGAGTGCGAAATCTTAACCACTGAACCTCCAGGGAAGTCCCAATATTCTCTTGTTCTTTCATTTAGTGTATTATTTATCTGACCAGCTGAGTTGCACTCTCTTTAAGAGGAGACACTGTTTTGTTTGGAATTTGTTATTCTCCTGGACAAACATAGTCATGTGCTTGGCTGAGAAAAGGTGTTTGGATACAAGCTTATTAAGTTGTTTAAATACTTTTTATTAACTTTAGAATCTACTAGACACATTTTTCTCAACCCAGACTGCACATTAGGGTCATCTTAGGAGCTTTGGGAAAATGCCATGGCTCAGGTCTCATGTCCAAAGATTCTAACTCAGTTGGTTGAAGATGGAGTCTAGGCATTGTTTTTTGTTTGTTAGTTTCTTTGTAACTTCTTACAGGCTTTTCTGATGGGCCCTCAGGGTTGAGAACCAGTAAACTAGAGTTGATCATTCCTTTACAAATGTGGCTGTCCACTGGGGTCACCTGGGGAAATTCGAGCCTGCTGGTGCTTGGGGCCCACTCTCAGAGGTTTTAATTTAAATTCGGGCGGGTTTCAGGGTTTTTAAAAGACAACTCAGGAGATTCTAATGTGCAGCAGTTTGGGAACCTCAGTGCTCAACTGTGGGCTCCCTGAATGCAGCACAAGACCCAAAGAGGTCTGGCAACTTTGCCTGATGATAAGATTTACATGGAATACATGTGAAAATACAGACCCCCTCCACCCAGAATCTCCAGAGGAATGGTTGGGAGCCCCGAGCTCCACAGGTGGTTTTATGATCAGGCAAGTTTGGGAAACATGGCCTATTACCATATTATAGTTGTGGGTGGATTTTCTTATAATTGACTTGGTTTGCCTCTGAGCAATGAAACCTGCTTTGTAGGCACTCACTATCTTATGAATAATGAAGACAAAAGTCTTTAAGATTTAGGAAAATGGAATAAGCAGGAAAAGGTGTCAGTGTTGTAATTTAATTGAACAATTGCTCTCTTTTTGTAGTTAAATAATGGGAAACTAGGTGCTGCATAAGTCTGAAATAAAAAGCCTATTCAGAGATGAACGTTTGATGATAAGAATGTAGCAAATTCTCAAACGTTGATTATGATTTGGGATATCGTGGATAAATGAAGGCCAAAACCCAAGAAAAAGTCTTGTAGTAGGTGATGGTCTTCTCCCCTGTTCTCCCCCGCCCCACCCTAGTCTTTTTAAAATTTGGGGCTGTTGTCTGGTTTGTGTTTCATTCTGTTTCATTTACATGATTTGGTCTTGTGGAAGTAATCAATACACCAATATATTAAAAACAAACAAATAGGGACTTCCTTGGTGGCACAGAGGTTAAGAATCCGCCTGCCAATGCAGGGGACATGGGTTCAAGCCCTGGTCCAGGAAGATCCCACATGCCGCGGAGCAACTAAGCCCATGAGCCACAACTACTGAGCCACGCTCGTGCTCTAGAGCCCACGAGCCAGAACTGCTGAGCCCGCGCTCCACAACAAGAGAAGCCACTGCAATGAGAAGCCTGTGCACTACAGTGAAGAGTAGCCCCTGCTCGCGGCAACTAAAGAAAGCCCGCGTGCAGCAACAAAGACCCAGCACAGCCAAAAAAAAAAAAAAAACAAAAAACACAAAAACAAACAAATAACCAAGCAAAGGTGAAAAGCCAAGAACCTTCAATAGAATTGCCCGAAATCCGTTCTGTGCCTAGCATTGCGTGAGCGACTAGAAATGTAAAGTTTAAGACCACCTCTTGTGGTTGGAAGATAAATATGAATGTTTTGTAGTGTCTGAATAACGTGCAGCCTGTTTAATCTACCAACTGGTTAATCAATTACACGATAATTAAGAGTGGGAGATGTATATAATACATCATACTGTCTGGTGTTTCTAATCATCTGTAAGAGATTTGCAGTCATTTGTAGAAGAAGGATGTCCTTTCCCATGTGAGTTAAGAGACAGAGTTTAATAATGACAAATATTCCTAACTTCGTGCAGAATCCATTTGAAAGATGCACAAACTGTGCTCACATTAATGGTGGGGATTGGGTGTGTGGAGACACGTAGAAACTAGAGTTAGATCCCCTTCATTGGATATTGGGGTCTCCAGAAATTTATTAACTGCATGTGCTCAGTCTCTCATGTTATATTTTTTTCTGCCATTTTAGAAGCCAGTCCATTGTACTTCCCCTTCCTTGTTTTTTCTTAGCAAGTCACCTTAATTTAGTAGAACTTGCCTGCTGTCACCACGTACTGAATACAAGCCTATGATAAATGAGTTGGGTTCGCGCTCCACTCTGATGAAAGAACTTTTAAGATACGTATTTGTTTTCTCTGGGTTTCCTCTGAACAATGTTAAGATCTGAGATTTTTGCCTTTTAGCATTTGAGATGCTAACATCAAAAGGCTATTTCTTCAAAGAACTTCATGTTGCTATTTAAATGGTAATCACTTTTCTCCTGGTTTAGCTCTGGGCTTGATAAATTCAACAGGCTTGGTATTTTTATTTTATATTGTTGGTACTGGGAGATGAGTGTCTGAATCAAAAACATTAAATTCTGATTAGGAAGACAATTGAACACCTAGATTGAGCATCTGTTCTACTGTTACCTCGGGAAAAATCTTAAACTATGTTCCAGTGAAAATAAGTGAGTGATCCTTTTGCTTTTTGTAGTTATTCATTTTGTATGCATTTTTCCTTTAGTACTGGAAAGGAAAAATACATTTTTCCTTTAGTACATTTTTCCTTTAGTACATTTTCCTTTAGTACTTCCTTTAGTACAGCTTTTGCATTTTCCCAGTCAGTCTAGCCTACTGCTGTTACTGAGGGCATAGTTTGATTCATTCTTCTGAGATTGATTACTTTCATGGAACGAAGGATACTAATCGTGTTTTTAAATAGTGCTGGTCCTGGAACCCCCGATCAACTGAATCACGATATTTAGGGGTCAGAGCACAGTATGGTTATTATAAAAACTTTTCCCCTGTAATTCTAACAGTAACTGATACAAACCAATTCCACATTTCATTTAGGTGAGGAAGAATGAAATCAAGTTTATTTAGCGAGGTGCTAATCGCTGGTATTTTATGTCATTTCTCAGTAGTGTATTTAGGGGAAGAAATTGTCTTTCCGTTTTTTAATCATTTTTCTGGGTAATTTCTGGAATCACTATTGGATCCTTTCTTTCTCTGTAGAATCGGGCCTTCATGAGTTCCGTTATCTTTTTTGTGCACTCCATGATAAAGGAGCCCGAGGACGATAGATAGCATGTGTGTCTGTTGCTTAATCACAAAAATAAAAGCCAATTTCTGTTTTCTTGTAAAATACTTTGGGTTACGGGCAAAGAGAGAAATTTGACTCTTGAGGTATTGTGTGAGTGGAGGCATTTAGAAGAGAAGGTTGGAAATTGGATGTGTTGTACTCACTGTGGGCTGGAGTCCTCGTTAGAAATTTAATGTGGAATGGGATTTGTTTCCGTGGTTTCGCATGACCTTTTGGTTATGGCAAGTTATTTGAAAACCCCAGGTGGTCAGGTGAGTCTTGGCACGTCACCAATCTAATAATTGAGCGGGAGACATACAGGCAGAAAAAAAAAGACTTTTCTGGGCTTTGCTTTTATATTGTGTATCTTTGTTTCCTGACCATTTAGTTGGAGCTTCCTTTGAATATTTTATTATCTACTTGGTTTATAATCAGGACCACCCACCTGATTTTAGCCTGCTGACTTTTTTCCCTGCCTTTTTATTCCCTCAAGCCCACAGTGCGTGTGTATTCATGTTTTTGCTTTCCATTCACGGAGGTCTCCAGCTGGGAAAATATAGTGTGTACAATACTCTCTGCCTTCAACTGACGTTGCTCATAAATTGCAACAGAAACACTGCTATCAGCAGCTTAATAGCAGGTAGGATACAGCTCTACATATCAAGTCTCAGCAGGATACAGAAACTATGGTTACCAAATTTCCAAAGGTGGAGAGGAGGGGGGAGAAAGTTTCCTCTATGAGAATAACTGAAACAGCATTGCAGATTGATTCACTGAAAGCAGCTTTTTGAAAAGGACATATAAGGGTTGCCTCAGTGGTTGCTCTTCTGTCACTTTTTGCTGAATTGTTAGTTTTGAAGACCTCACAAGAGGTTTTTGTGTGGAGCAGTGTAGAAAAGGCAAGCTTGTTTGCTTCTTTTCTCTTTTCTTTTCTTCCTTTCTTTTCAACTCTATTCTCTCTCTCTCTCTCTCTCTCTCATCCTTTTAAAACAAAAGGGCTTAGTGAGAAGGGTACTGGTTAACTCTAATTCTAAAGTAGGGTGAGTAGGTAGAGTTAGAAGCTGCCCTCAGCCACATCTACCCTCAGGTAAGCCTATATCTCTGGCCGAGGCATCCTGCCTATAACAGTGCTATTGGTTTTGCCTCTAAGCTACAATTTATTTTATCTGCACAGTGACCTGTCTACTTACTTGACCTCTGGTAAAAGAGCACACAATTATATAGCACATCAAGATGTTAATATTTGAGGCTAAGTTGTGAAAATGGACACTCTTAATTATAGATCCTTTCCAGTAAAAGAAAATAGATGGCTTCTCCAGTGTGAGAATTTCCAGTGCTTTAGCACATCGTTTTATCTTAATAAGTGAGATTATATTAGTATTTTTAACATTAAAAATCAAGGTTTGCACCCCAATATTCAGAGCATCCCAATATTCATCGAGGGAATTCCCCTCGAAGAAAGGATCGCTGGGCTCCATCATCTTTTGTGAGTGGCTGTAGCAGAATTCCGCCTCTTGCCAGAAGAGATTAGTGTGGATGGCGAAATAATTCTTGCTTTAAATCGAGTTAAGCTGTTGTATTAATACTCCTGTCAAAGGGCTCAGGCAGATAAAAAGTTCTCAGCCTCATTCCAGGCTCTTTGGTGGCTTTTCCCAAAGGAATAGAATAATACCTCCTACCCCAGAATGTCAGAAAGTAATTAATCAAAATCATTATTCCCCATTTCTTTCCTGGTAAAACTCAACATGGTTTATGTGTATCTTATTTTGTATGATGAACATTTTTCTTTAAAGTCTGTTAGCTTAGTTTCTCTGCTAAGAATCACCTCACATGCTTGGAGCATGAGTAGACGTAAGAATCAGTGTTTTTAATAAGCACTCAGGTGGATCTGTATCATCCTGCAAGTTTGCGAAAACATTAGAGTCTCATAAGCCTGGGTTTGAAACCCATATTCCATCTTCTAGGGTGTGCGTGTGTGCGCATGTGTGAAGAGATTGACATATTTCTCTGTATTCCAACCAGGAACCCAGGCTCAGAAACATGCCCTGTGTTTCCCCCAACATTGGAACCTTGATTCCTTTTTTTTTTTTTTACCTGAAGTATAGTCCCTTTTAGTTTCAGGAGGATAGCATATGATTCAGTATTTTTACAGGGTATACTCCATTAAAAGTTATTACAAGATAATGGTTCTAATTCCCTGTGTTATACAATATATCCTTGTTGCATGTCTATTTTTATATGTAGTAGTTGGTATCTCTTAATCCCATACCCCTATCTTGCTTGCCCCCTCCCCTTTAGTAACCACTAGTTTTCTGTATCTGTGAGTCTGTTTCTGTTTTGTATATACATTCATTTGTATTATTTTTTAGATTCCACATAAAAGTGATATACAGCATTTGTCTTTCTCCGTCTGCCTTATTTCACTAAGCGTAGTATTCTCTGGGTCCATCCATGTTGCTGCAAATGGCAGAATTTTGTTCTTTTTTTATGGCTAAGTAATGATGGGCACTTGGGTTGCTTCTATATCCTGGCTGTTGTGAGTAGTGCTGCTCTGAATATTGGGGTGGAAACCTTGATTTTTAACAGCAAAGCCTATGGAATTGACTGTAACTAACACTCCATTTGGTTTAAGTATTGTGTGTTGTCCACCCGTTCTTGCCAGGTGACTTGCCCATGTACCATCTCCATAGGCCAGGAAGGTGTGGTGACTGATTGCCATCCTGAGAATGCCTCATCTCCCAAAGCAAAGATGGAGAGCGCCTGGGGATGCAGCCCTGGCCTTTCAGCCATCATTGGTTACTTTGGAGCCTTGTGATAAAATGAAGCAAGTAGAACAAAGGGTTCTCGGTGCAAGTTTAGATAAACTCTATTTTGTAATGTTATTTTTGATATCATTCCATCGGCAGGTAACGAGTGTGTGTGTGCGTGTGCGTGTGTGTGTTTAGGCTTGATTAAATGAACAGAGGAGTCCCTCGTTCCCGTGTCACGTACCACGGGACTTTGGTTTTATTGTTCACTGCTCTGGCTGTTTCTTTACCCAGATCTAAAAGAAGCCTTTTCTTGATGGACCCCTCTCGTCCAAAGCAACTTCTAATCTTTTGGATGTGTGTTAGTCTCACTGGAGCAAAATTCTGCAACGGCTCCTGGCTGGTGGTCAGACCCCTCAGCTGTGTGATGGGCTCTGAAGGGACCCCCTGCTCATTGGAGAAGCACTGAGAGCCTGTCGACCGGTATCCTGTTTGCCACTCACCTTGGGTGCTTTTGTGTGGACGCAGAGGATCACTGTAAGAGAAGAAAGGCTCTGTCCTTCTTCGCCCTGGGGCCTGGGACCAGACATTTAACATCTCTGGGCCTCAGTTTCCTTCTCTGTAAGGAGAGTGATCTTCAAGATCCTTTTGTGCTTGAAAATTACATGAGTTTTTGATTTATTTTATGGGAATTCAGGACATGATATGATGAAGCTTACTGTGTAAAACGAACTAGGGCAAAGGGCAAACCCCTTGAATCGAGGGCCTGGAGGGTACGTTCATCCTCTTTGTCTCTGTGTCCATGGGGTTACTGGGTCATCGTCACGGGCTGGAGCCAGACCCTCTGGGTTCCAATTCCCAGTTCCACAGCTTACTGCCTGTGTGACCTTGGGCAGTAACTTACTGCCTGCTTTATGCCCCAGTCCATCATTGGTAAAATGGAGATAAATATAGTATGCCTTACACCCTCCCTCCCCCAACACACATTGGGTTGTTAGGAGGATTAAATGAGAAATATCCGTAAGACATTTTGAATGGTGCCTGAAACATATTCAGTATGAAAGGCACTTGTTAAATTAACGGACACACAAAAGTCTGCTCCCCAGCGTTGTAATATTTGTTCTAGGCAAAGACAGGAGTGTTCTTCGGTCGTCTGCCAGAATGTTCTCTAGAATGTGAGATTCCATCTAGAAGACAGGAAGACCCTTGGACTTGTAGGTTCTCTTCCACTTGCCAGGAGCAGTGTTAATGTTGGCAGTGTGTCCTTTCTGACAGCCGCATCAGGCTAGCAGGTGTCTTGACAGCAAGACCTTCCAACACGGGTGACCGTGAGAGGAGGGAGATGGCGGCGGTCAGGGAGTGTGTGCATCTCGGGATCCGCAGTGGACGAACACTTGTTCCCAGGAGGCCATTTTGACTGCTTGTCAGAGACAGCTTTCCTGTGGGTCATGTGGAATGTAAACTACAGGAAGAGGTGTGGAAGCAGTGTCATTGGGAACAGTGCTTCATGGGTAAATATTTATTGCCCCCAAACCCACGTCAGTAAATTTCTTCTTTTAGTTTCTTTCATCTGGGATCATGAACGCACCCTGAGTAGAAGTGATCTTGAAGGATTGATCTTAAATAACTCATGCACTCAGCGATCAGGCAATTCACTTTTTACTCTCCGTTGAATTGCTAATTGAATACATTAAGTAAATGAGAGTTTACATGTCTATCATCCTCTCTCCCCAGGATACCCTCTGCATCTACCTTGACTGTATTAACTCGTGTGTTGATTACTGGCATTTCTATTGTTGCTGTTATGGCCATTTTACTTTAGAATAGCAATTTTTTATAAATTTTTTTTTTTTAGTTCTATTTTGTAGAGTATTTGCCTGCACACCATGCTTTATATATATTTACCAGATTTATATTTAAAAATATGCCTTCACATAAAATTAGGCTACTTTAATTAACTAGAATTAAACATTAAATACTGTAATTTGATGAGCAGATTAAAACACACACAACAAACCCAATTTGTGTTTTGATCATTTGAGTTGTGAAGAGACTAGTCAAAATGAGTTACCAATCTTCTGGGGGTAGGGGAAGTGCCTTTACTATATTGTGAAGGTAAGAATATGGAAGTGGTTGGTGTTCGTCTCCTTCCTTGTATGAGAAGCCAGGCACATGATTCCTAATAGCCTAAAGATGTGACTTTTTAAAAAAAATTTGAATATTTATTTATTTGGTTGCATCGGGTCTTAGTTGCGGCAGGCAGCCTCCTTAGTTGTGGCTCGCTGGCTCCTCAGTTGTGGCATGCGAACTTTTAGTTGTGGCATGCATGTGGGATCTAGTTCCTGGACTAGGGTTCGAACCCAGGCCCCCTGCATTGGGAACGTGGAGTCTTAAATTGCGCCACGAGGGAGGTCCCAAGATGTGACACTTTTAAAGAAACTATTTGTATTATTGGGAGACCTGAGATAACCAAAAGCACACTGGGAAAGAAAATCATCATTCTGCATTTCACTTGGCATCAAGAAAGTCCGTAGTAGAAGTCACAGGCCACTTCTTGAGGACAAATGGTGCCTGTCCCATTTTCAATAACCCTAACCAAAGGGCAGGTGACCTCATCTGTGCCAACAAGGATCACACCTGGAAAACATCACTCAAAACACCACCTGAGTCTTTTGCTAGTAATGATCATGAATGTGTAACCCAGGATTTGCACTGCTGAGCAGTAAGTTAAATAATTGTATTATCTCCTTGAAATCAATTTCTGGTGATCACACATGCAGATTGAAAACCATGGCTTTAAGATTTACATGTGGCAAATAAAATTTACGTTCCCTGAAAGGCAAAGAAGGCTGTCATTTCATGCTTCCTAAGCTTCATTGTCTATTTCCCTTTGGTACACACAAGCCGCCTCGGACGCACCAGTGTGCGTCCCATTATGGAGAGAGAGTTTTCTGCTCTGTCAACTTTGTTTTATAAAAGCTCTGTTTTCTTTATTACCTCTGTCTATTACATCTGTAAAATTTATTTAAGCAATGACAAATCTCTCTTTGGGGCCCAGAGTCTGGGAGAAGAACCAGTAGCAGGCTATTGGGAGGAGATTTGTTGGACCTGACTGTTCGTTAAATTGGAAAGAGCAGGGGGAGAGGCCAGCGGTCCAGATCTGCCAGGGCTGGGTGGGTTACGGTCTGTGTACGTCTGCATCATGTGAGCAGCAAATGTACCTCATCAGTTGCTTTTGTAATAGTTCAGTAAAAGGGGATGGCTCTTGAAATCCCAGAGGAAGGTTCCTGGTTTCTTTAACTTATGAGGGTACTTATACTTAGTTCACAAAAATTTCTAATAAAAAATGGAAGATAAATAAAGCCAAATTGTTTACATCTATATTATCATCATCTGAAAATGGAAAGAATCAACCGAGATGGGCTCCTTCACTTAGGAAATATCAGAATCGGGTGATGAATGACGCTCAGCTTCACGGTTTTTGCTTTTATATTTTAATTTGTGTATATAATTATAATACGGGGGTTCCTTTATGCTTTTATTCATTTTTTATTGAAGTATAGGTGTTTTTCAGTGTTGTGTTAATTTCTGCTGTACAGCAAAGTGATTGTTATATATATATATACATTCTTTTTTAAATATTCTTTTTCACTGTGGTTTATCATAGGATATTGAATATACTTCCCTGTGCTATACAGTAGGACCTTGTTGTTTATCCATTCTATATAATAGCTTACATCTGCTAACTCCCACTCCGTCCTTCCCCAAACCCTCTCCCCCTTGGCAACCACAAGTCTGTTCTCTATGTCTGTGAGTCTGTATCTGTTTCGTAGATAGGTTCATTTGTGTCATATTTTAGATTCTATATATAAGTGATATTAAGTGGTATTTATTTGTCTTTCTGTTTCTGACTTACTTCACTTAGTATAATAATCTCTAGTTGCATCCATGTTGCTGCAAGTGGCGTTATTTCGTTCCTTTTTATGAATAGTATTCCATTGTATATCTACCACATCTTCTTTGTCCATTCATCTGTCGATGGACATTTAGGTTGTTTTCATGTCTTGGCTACTGTGAATAGTGCTGCTATCAACATAGGGGTGCATGTATCTTTTTGAATTAGAATTTTGTCTGGATATATGCCCAGGCGTGGGATTGCTGGATCATATGGTAATTCTATTTTTAGTTTTCTGAGGAACCTCCATACTGTTTTCCATAGTGGCTGCACCAACTTACATTCCCACCAACAGTGTAGGAAGGTTCTTTTATGCTTTGATTCATTTTAATGTTTCACTTGCCTTAAAAGAAAAACCCACTTATTGAGTACCTGCTCTTTGCCAGGCACTTTGAAAGAGATGGTGCTTAGTCTGAGAGGTTGGCAGGTAAAAATCGGGCATCCTGAATGTTACGGTAAGTTCTGTGATAGAAATATCCACGGATGCAGTCAGGCAGCCTCAGGGCTTCCTAGTTCAGGCACCTGAACTCAGACTCCAAAGATTAAGGCAGGTCCAGGTTCTCCAGGCAAAATGTAGGAGCAAAGCATGAAGTGACCTGTTGTATGCCAGGGAAGTTTAAAGGCACCTTGAGGTGTGAGGCAGGGGAGAGGTAGTGGTGAGTGGAAAGGTAGGCAAGGCCTGACTGGACAGTGGTATGGATGAACAGGAGGGGGTGGAGTCGGGAGAGAGTTAGGAGTCAAAATAGGCACGACTTGATGACTGATGACACGGGAACGCTTAAACAGAAGCCGGTCTGCGGGTGTGAATTGTGACACATTTGAAACAACACCTAAAATCCTAAGAAGTTAGAACTGTAGTCTACAGTGAGTTCTAGAATCATCCCTTGGTTTTATACTATGGATAATACCTTCTAAGCAGTTAAACATAAATTGAATATAGAAGCCTTTCCAGATTCTGTGCTTTTCCCAGACCACTGTTTTCTCTGACACGGCACGTTATAGGAGAGAAGAGTAGTTCAACAAATTAAGGGTTTTAAGCATTGGTATGCTGGTAGATAGTTAAGCGCTGGCTCTGGGGTGGGAGGTGGGAGCTGAGAGGAGGGGAACCCTGATGTGTAGTGTTTGCTGTTTTCTGTAGTATATATTCTCACCATGGTTCATTTCAAGCTTCCAATGTGGTGTCTCACGTGGAGCTGGGACGAGACGCACGCACAGACCTCCAGTCTCACCACTGATCAGCACGTACATGGCTGTAACCTTGTGGGTTCCCGTCCATGCATGCGTAGTTTCTTCATGAAATTGTGTTGTTAATAAACTTAATGTTTATGTAAACTTGTACAATGCATTTAGGAGCATGGTACAGATGCCATGCCTGCCTGTGTCAGCCTGCCTGTGTTCAAATCTCTGACTGGGGGCAAGTCAGCCAGTTAAACTTTCTTATTGTTAATTTGCTCACCAGTAAAATAGTAATAATAAAAGAACCTGGCGTGTAAGCACTGAGAAATAAATGAGGTCATCTGTGTAAAAGCACTTCTTCTTGTGACCCACACATAGTAAAGCGCTCAATCAATGTTCTTATATTTATTTTCTGTCTTTACGCCCTGGGGACAGTAACACAAATGTTAACTGCCTGTTGTGTGAAATAATGCTGCTTTTATTAGTTTTGGATTGCCATCTTTGAAGCTTCAGAAGAGACTCCAAATTCAACTATACCAAGATGCAGTAGCAAATCTCGAGTTCATTGTGTCTAGAGGCTTAAACATTTCAGTAATCAGTTTGGCCCCCTTGCAGCTTTAATCTTATTGACTCAAGACTTATACTTTATAGTCTGTTTTTATATGTAGCAGTTACTTGAATATTTTAGTTGATTTTTCTCTGAATCTTTTCCTAGCTTTTTTCTGGGTGGCGAGACATAGGACGACTCAAGGAAGACCTTTTATGTAAGAACAGGCTACGCGTGCAGTTTTGTCTTGAGTACTTTACAAAAAAAAAAAAACGTTGGCCCTGGTAGCCCATGATGCTTACGAGTTTAATGTGCTTTGACCATTGCACTCTTGCTTGAGTTAGAAAATTATAGTTTTCTTTAATATTAAAGTTGAGTTGAACTGAATGGCACCAGAAAATGTAACCTGTGGTACCAAGAGATTTTGTTCTCTTAACTGTCACCTCTTGGGAAAGCTTATCAAATCTAGTATTAACGTTCACATACCTTGGAGTCAGTATACTATCAGACACACAGTGAAAAATGGTTTTCTGTTCACTCGCTTGGAAACACATGCGCTAATGTCTGTGTACTGATTCGTATACCAGTATATACTAAATAAAATAGCGTAATCTATCTCGTGGCTAAATGGTATAGGATTTTGTGACCCCAAATCTCTAAATCAAAAGCTAAGTAAAACACCAAGCCGTTTGGATTTTCTGTTTTTCTGTATCCAAGAAATGTGATTTCTACAACGTCAACATGTGATTTTCTCCTTGGCACCAAGGCTGTTGGTCAGCAGTTTCAGCACGTTTGGAGGGACTTTGCTGTGTGGCATGCCTGGTCTGGGCACCTACTGCACTTAAGGGACTGTCCTGGTCCCATAAGTGCTTGCCCTTTCCCAGGCCCCCGCCTCCCCTCCCCCTCCCC